>NW_012148241.1:1963734-1964073 GCF_000956105.1 Propithecus coquereli | reverse complement strand
TTTGAAATTCTACCAGGAAGCACAACCTACTGTGTAAATTGCAATTAGTTTGGATGTTATCTGATTCTAAAGTCTCTACGTTTTTACTATGAATTTTCTTGGCTTTCTCTTTCCCCCAACTTATCTGCTGTTCTGTTATCTGCCTGAATGCCACTCTGTTGTTTTCTTTATGAACCCAACTCTAATAGAGGTTAAAGTAAGCCATCTCAGTGATTTTTCAATAAGAAACCACAGTTTATGCTCGTTATTTTAGAACTGAAACAAGTCAGAGTGTCTCAGGTGAGCAGAGAAGAGGGCCTGTGGTTTGGCTTCTTGTGGATGATGCTGAAACCTGTACCT
>NW_012148241.1:1956142-1958200 GCF_000956105.1 Propithecus coquereli | reverse complement strand
CATGGGAACACAATCTTTTTCTAAGTTACACATACATATATGAAATATATCTTCTGCTTCAGATTATCTGGTAAAAATAAATTTAAATATTGAGCATAGAAATTGAATCTTGGTGTAACCAAGTGGGTCAGAATCCTGTATTTGTAGATTACAGTCACTGAATTCATCATCATGGGAGTGGAGTGAGACCAATATTTTCACTTGGCTTTTATCATCACGACCTAAAGCTAGTGAGACAGTTTTGTTCTCTAGTACTGACACAACTAGAACTCCCTGCAATGATTATGGATAGATGAATCTACCCCCACCCACACCCCAACAACCATGCATCCTGAGGCTCTTCAAGAACAAGACTAAACACCTGACCATAAACTGGGGACATGGAGGTCTACTCTGAAGAACAGTGTAATTTTTCCTAGACGTATTTGGTTTGGAGTGGAGGTATGGAGGGGTGGGGGGATGAGATACAATTCCATGTGAGCAACAGCATGAGTTCACTTTCCCAAACAAAAAAAGTTGCATTTAATTCTCTTTCTAAATCATTAAGAAGTAGGAACATCTAGCCAAGGGAAACAATTTTATTTTGGAGAATTATAGCATCTATATCAAGTTGGAATATGTCATTCTATTGGCATGGCCTTGCTTTGGCTTTTTTTGTACTAGAAACCCACATTATGGTTTTGAGAAGTAGTTGGCCCTTCCTGTCCATGTTTGAATGTACAGAGTTTTCTTTTTGCTACCCAGGAAGAGTAGAACATGACATAATTAAATTCATTTTCATTCTAAGCCCGTTAGTAATTGGGAAGTAGAGAGTACCAGTTGAGGACACTATATTTAAACAGAATGTAAGTATGGCTATTTTGACTATATAGAAGTATGTAAATAAAAATGCATTCATATGTGCATAATTTGTTTAGATAGGTATTTCTTAACTGAGCACTTGAATGGTCCATAGAACTCTTTGATTGTCCCTATCATAATACTTAACTTTATTATATTAAAATGCTTGTTTGCTTGACTGTATCTCCCAAAAGGTATAGAATACTTTGAAGCCAGGGACTGACTTGTTGACTTCTACATCTCCAGTTCTTAACACAATGACTCACATATAGTAAATAAATAGGTGCTCAACAAATAGTTGTTAAATGTAAAAATGAAGAATACATCAGTGAGTTATTAATATGTAACAAACCACTTCAAAACTTAATGCTTAAAACAATAACCACTGCTATTTTTCATGAGTCTGTTGGTCATCTGAACATTTCTCCTGATCTGGTCAGACTAAGCTAATCTTAGCTGACCTCATTCATGCTTCTATGGTCAGTTATAGACTTGGCCATAGGCTGTAACATCTAAAATGGTCTTATTCTCATTTGCAATGTTTTTATTTCTATTAGCATGGCTATTGAGAGTGGTTATACCAAATCTCTCACCATTCAATTTGTTCACATGGCAGCACATGGTAGTGGTTCCAAGAATTTAATAAAAATTGCAAGTTCTCTTGAAGCCTGGGTTCTGAGGTACAATAACATTTTTAATAATTTATTTGATCCAAGCAAGTCACAAGACAAACTTGTATTTGACATGTAGAAAGAAAGAGTACCCCCTTCTCATGTTTTGATGAAAGAAACTGCAAATTATTGTGATCATTTTTTAAATTCACCACAAATGAGAAAGCATCTAGAATGTCACAAGAGACTAAGCTACTCTGAAATCTGAAATCTCATTGTGACATTAGCGACATCATTAATATCCTTATCTTTTTTCTGCCTAGGATCTGAATCCCCTTCAAAAACCCACTTTTATTTAGGTCAAATAATTACAACTGAGATAATGTAAATATAATCACTTAAAATTTTATTTCGAACAGAAATAATAAACTTATTGTATGCAAACACAATAACATTGTCATGAAAAATAGCTATTTTTGAACAAAAGTGGTAAGATTAATAGCAGTGATTTACATTTTTACAAATCTCTTTTTATTGGGTTTAATTAAGATAGTTGAATACTAAAAGGGAAAAAAAACCCCTCTTAAATGCTAGTTATTAACTTCAC
>NW_012148241.1:1954707-1956092 GCF_000956105.1 Propithecus coquereli | reverse complement strand
GTGAAGACATCTTTAAGACAGTAAGTAAACATCGGGGTTGTCACTTCTTGTCCTGCCAGGAGCTCTTTGTTGGTCACAATGCAAAGTAAAAATAATTACAATACTAAATCAAAGTAACCCAAGTAATTGCACCAAAGATATACTTTCTTAAGGCAGTAATGAAAACTGAAATGAGTCAACACAATTGATTTTGCATCCAGGTCCAATCTTGTTATATGCACGTGCTTCTATGCACCTTTAAGAATCAACTTGGTCAGCTGACAAAAAAAAAAAAAAAATCTTCTAGTGTATATTGTAGCAAGGCACTAGGCTGGGTGCTGACTCATATCTCATTTCCTTCCCAACTCCTCTTTCTGATAGGTTAAGTTTTATTTCTTCACCAGTGTCACCATGACAACCTATATACACTTCTCTCATTGCACTCACCCTAAGCAAAATATCTGTCTCCCTCATGAGAGCATTTAATCAGCTTTATAGCCCTTGCATCCTGGACAGTTTCTGAAACACAATAAATGGTGAATTCAAACATGTGAGTGTGTTTATGTACAAGTTCATGAAAGTAGCCTAGGCAATGCTTTGGTTTACTCTTTACTTTGAATAAAATAATTAGAACTGGAAGAGCATTTCTTCCTTAAAATAAAGACGATATAGTTCTATCTTTAACCTTCTTTGGGTATCATGTGTTTATTTCAGAATATTCTGTGCACACAAAAATATGTAAATTACAAAAATTGAAAGGCTATTTACAATCTGTTACAGACATAATTATATGTGAGTCTTTACATATGCTGTATTGACTACACACTTGCCGATGTGAGAAAAAGCAAAACAAGAAACTTAAAAATTAGCAGCATATCAAGTGTTTGCTACAATCTTTGCACATTGAATGAGACATATTTTTCAAGTTGATTTTTTCACTGCGACTTTTGCAGGTTTGTGCATAATATCAACATCACTGAAAAACATAGGTTTACATCAATCTTTCTAGTTTCTGAGTGATTACTTGATCACATTAACTTGTTTCAACTCTAGAAACTAGAATAGTTGCTGTATTACTAAACTCACTAGGGAATTCACATTACCTGTATCAAGCCATTAGAAGTTCCTTAGGTTTCCTATAAGACAGGTAAATAAGCCAGCTATTAAAGAATAATAATATAAACTCTAATAGGGCGTGTACTCTAAGAGAATACTTAGAAGAAATTGTGGTTAAGAGTGTCACCCTACTTTATCAACAAGAAGAGTCACTTGATTGTCCACTGATAACACCTTTAAGTAACTGGGATTAATTTCTTTCTGTTACTATTAGCTTTACTTATGTTATGTTTAATTATAGTGTGGAAAAGTACATTACAGTTTTTTTGTATGCAAATAAAATAAAATTA
>NW_012148241.1:1953248-1954657 GCF_000956105.1 Propithecus coquereli | reverse complement strand
AAGATAATTCTCAAGAAAATAGTTCAGTGGTGAATGGGACATGTTTCTATTGAATTAGTTAATCTGAACATTATGTGAAAATGTGAAATAGAATAGTTAGTATTTTTTAAAACATGTGTTCCAGTTACTTACTGCTGCATGACAAATTATCCCAAAATTTAGCAGCTTAAAACAAGAACTGTTTATTAAATATCACGATTTTGTGGGTAAGAATTCAGTGGCATGATTTTTTTTCTGCATGTATCATTGACTAAGGTCTACAGTTGTTATTCAGCAGCCCAAAGAACTGATATAAAAGGTCGAAGCTTCACTCATATGCCTGATGCCTTGGCTGAGATGGCCGGAAGGCAGGGCTTTCTCAGGACTGTTGACTGCAATGTCTACACCTGATCACTCCAACATGATCCTGTCAGGGTGTTTGGACATCTGACAGGGAAGCAAAAAGCTCCCAGATAGATTGTTTCAAGAGACAGTAAATGGAAATTGCCTGTTTCTTAAGGCCCAGATGCAGAAAATAGCATAGTTTCCCTGTTCCCGTATTCTTTTGGTTAAAGAAATCCCAGAGCCCACTCAGATTCAAGATAGGGGAACATCCTGATAGAAGGAATACCAAAAATGTTTGGACATCTTTAATTTGTCACAATATGTAACGTTTGTTTGCCCTCATTTCATAATGTGTCTGAATGTATGGCAGCAATTCTAATTAATAGTAAAACTTTTTGAAGGTATTCCTGAGACGTACAGGAATGTATTTTGTTATGGGAAAATGTCCTCTCACAATGCATCTAAGACCCGGCTTCATCATTCTTATTCCCTCCCCCAGTATGTTCTTGAAATGCTTTGTCTACATTTGAATGAATGTGAAAATAAATCATCAAGATATAAAGAACCTTCCCTTAATCCCGTATCACTCTTTTATTATATGTATTTTCTCTGTTCCATTCACCTATGAACGTCTCACAAGGGTAGTATGTAAGCAGTGTCTCCACACCCCCTACACTGCCCGCAGAAATGTGGCACCTATTTTGCAAAAATATCTCTTACTCTTTTCATCAATGACCTTATAATTCCAGACACAATAAACCTTCACTCTTCAGGCATCAATGGACTTCTCTGCTGCCTTTGACACTGTTTATCCCTCCTGACTTCTGGAAATTATTTATTGACCTTCTGAGTCATCACAATCTCCTGGTCCTCCAAGTTCCACACTGTCTTCTCTTGAGACTCCTCTTGCTTTTCTAGCCTGAAGATGTTAGCTCTCTCCAGAGTTCTGCCAGTAGAGTTGGCTATTTTCATTCTGCAGCATCTCCCTAGGTGATTTTATCTTTGTTCACACTTGTAAATAGCTCTTGTATGCTGATGACTTGCGTAGTTAGATCTCTTTCTCAAACTTCTTACCAGAATCTCAG
>NW_012148241.1:1924977-1935388 GCF_000956105.1 Propithecus coquereli | reverse complement strand
AACAAAAGAAAGCTTTGACCATTCTTTTAGCCTTCTTGTATTAGTGTGACTATCATAAGCTTTCTTTTTCTTTTTTTAAAAGAAAAAGTGGTGGTCTGGAGCATCAAGTAGTGTAAGAACTCCTCTGGAGTTCGTGGGCAACATTAGATGGAATCATTGAGTTAGATGAGATCTATACAGAGATATTGGGGATGTCATTAAAATAAACACTAAGCATTGTAAGTGAAAACATAAAATTCTAGACATAATGGTTTCGGGAGTTATATTTTAGTAAAACTGAGATTGACGAATGTCTTCCTGGCAAGCCATGATTTACCTTAAATTTTGCTTCCTGTTTTGTCTTGGAAAGTTGTCTATCTCCACTGATGTCCTCACTGATAATGTTTGGGTAGCTTTAATTGGCAACATTCCAAGATGGAAATAACTCAAGACCAGGAAGAATGGAACTAAGCAAAGGCAGGTGGATGAGGGTGGCGAATTTCATGTTGCACTGTGACGGTCGTAAGCTACTCTTAAATAATCTTGTGTACTTTCACGAATGCAGTCAAATGTTTAACTAATAAACATTTGTTGAGCACCTTCTATACATCAAGCACTGAGGCAATTATAAAGAAGTGTGAAGTACATCCTTATTAAGAATTATACCGCCTGGAAAAGGAAGCATACAGGTAAGTTGATGTTACATTATGAAATAGAGACAACTGTAAAATAATCCAGTAGCATACAGGGAAAGTCACCAAATATTATCTGTAGAGCTTGAGGTGAATTAATGAGGGAGCTAACACAGAAGATGGATCAAAAACAATAACTAGTTACATGCAAAATAGAACTCAGGCAGTGTGAATGGCATAAACCAAAGCATAAAAGTAGGAAATAATTTAGACTCTGAGAAATTAAAAGACAATTCATCTTTCTAAAGCATAAGTTACATTGTAGTGGGGAAGATGGTAATATTTTCAGGTAAAATGTTAGTATGCCATAGTTAATATTGTTCAAATTCCTAATTTATGTGCAAACATTGTTATCTAGTGTAGCCCATGCTCTGATCCTCCTGAGTCATATTAGAATGCTTATCTCCTATGCCCTTCATATGCACTTGGATTCTAGTACTTTTCATATTATATTGCAGTTTCTTAATATCTGTATATTTATATAACTTTAATCCTGAAGATGAGACTGTATCTTATCATATTTCTATCTCCTTCAAGTGGAAGAGTTCAAAGTACTTGTCATACTTGTTCAATGCTTTTCTATTTTCCTAAATTACCTTGATTCTTCCTAATCATAATCTTAAACTTGTTCCCCAAGCCATTAGTGAGCCTCTTTTATTGTTCCAAGCTCTTAGTTACTGCAGCCAATAACTGAAAAAAAACAAAGCATTCACTTAGGTCGAAGTTGATTATTTTGTCCCAATGAATTCATCAAAAATACTGAGCCTTGGAAATACATAGCAGTGGCCAAAAATCTTAACACAGTATCATTTGTACCAGGATTTGTCCAAATATGGAGAGCTGCTTAGTTGTGGATAACATGGCTTTTACCCAAATATATGTGAATGAACTTGTTTGTATTCCACTGTTCATTTATTATCCACATGTATGCTTTATTCAGCCAGTTGTAGAGTTGTATACAGTTTTTGCTTCCACCTACCCAATTTTTAGAGAATTGTTAAAATTCAAGAATCAGTGGTGTCCTATTATCTGGCAAGAATGCATTAAATCTGCTAAAATATTCAGAAAATTCAATTCAACAAAAATCTATGTACACAGGATTTTTATGTCCATTTTCAGAAACTTAATATCTGTGGAATTACATGCAAACTTTTTGTGAAAGGAATGGTTATAAAATAACTCATGAGAGATCTTCCCAATACCTGTTTTAAATTAAAAATGGAATCCGTAATGTTGACACAGAACAAGGTTCTATGGTTGCATTGAACTAATGGAATAGCCACATGAGTGATTTAGATGTCATGCTTCGGGCATTGTTGCCTTTTATTGACAAAGAGAGATTGCATGATGGTTGTTTCTGGAAGTTATTGCTTTCTAAGCAAGAGTTCTGAACACCAGAAAAAAGTCTTGGAGTTGGGAAACTGTGAAATTGCTACTGAATATTACCTGGGGAAAACTGATAAGATCTGAAAGAGTTATTCTATTGTAGGCATTCCCTCAATTGTTCTTTTTATCCGTGCTACTCTCCTGGCCTCCTTGCTTCCAGCTTTCTTTGAAGTTATTTTTATTTTCTCCTTTTTACACTTCAGCGAATGCTCTCCCTATGTGAGAAAAACGGAAGACCAAAGTTCATAGATGTTTACTATCCTCTTGTCTAACACATGCATGACAGAGTGTTACACTAAAAATATCTAGCAAACTGCTTGTGGTTCTTTTCTCCTATGTGTGGAAAGGGTACTGTCTTGTATGTGTATTTTTTCTAATGGAAATATGGTGCTATTATGACTCTAAGAATCATAGATAACCCAAGTTGGTAGCACTTTTTCAGTTGATTACAATATTATCAGTATCAGTTTGCTAGGATTTAACTCAGTGGCATGCAGTTTGGTTCTTGGACACTAATGCATTTCCGGGAGCACATCTGTGACTGAGTGGTTGACTTTAAAGTCACCCTCTGTCACTCCATTTCTGTCAGTTCCTCTTTATTGGAAATATACCTAGAGAAAAGTCACAGATTGTGGCAGCTTGTAGCATAATGTGAGATGCCTTCTAGGCATAAAATAAAAATACCAGAAACACAGTTAAAGAATTTTAAACTTCTATTTGTGATTAGAAGAATAAACCTTGCGAATAAATGAAAAATAATATTCTATACTCATTACTTCCGTGGATCTTTCTAAATCTACGTTCCACAGAAGATCATTAAATTAATCTCAACAATATTGACAATTCAGGAAGTAAATTAGTTTCTGGGATGTCAGTTATTTCAAATGTTGTAAGGACTTGTTGATATACAAAGTATAGTAATACTATTAGACATTTATCAATATGCTGATTTATTTAAAATATGACAACTTATAAGAAATGCATAATGTCATCATTAAAATAAAAGATCGAATATCATTCATCTATCAATCCTTCTATAAAAAACATTCAAAGAAACGTAAGGAATAGTACTACACTTAACAGTGCTCAGTCTTTAGTAGGATGCACAAGAATACAAAAAATTATAGTGCATAGTAGCATGTGCAGTAAAAAAAGTTTGTACAAAATATTCTAGAATCATGGGGAACAAAGCCTCCAATTCCGCATACAAATATCAAGGAAGTCCTTAGAGATAAATTCAATCTTTAGCTGGTTTCAAGGAATCAGTGGTATTTTGGCAAACCAGTAAGTGATGGGGGAGGTGTTTGAAAAAAATGGGAACAGAACATGGAAATGCAAAGAGTTATGAAATTGCTTGGTATGTTTAGGAACCCTCTACAAAATTGATATTGCTGGAGCAAAACAATAGAAAAGAAGTTGCAGTAAATGCTGCTGAAGAGAAATACTAAGTCATGACTTCTTCGTATAAGAGGTGAAACATTTTTCATTATATTCCATAGGTAATTGTGAGGAATCGTTTATGACTTTAACTAGAGTAATGAAAGATCACAATATAAACAGGGCGTAGACTGTGCTTAATGATGGAGGGTGGTAAAAACAGAAACAGGAGGGACTGAGCACAGGGGCAGACAGGCTGACACTAACAAATGAAGACGTAGTGTTAATAGTACATGAAAGAGATGCTGTAGCTTGAATAAAGGCAAGATATTTTGGATATTGAAAGAAAAGAAAGAATAAGTATTATAAGATACATACTATTATAGAAAGCTTTTAATATGTAAGGGAGAAATGTCTCAACATAGGCTTTCTAAAAGTTTTCAAAGTGAAAAATACTTATTTAAATGGGAACTTGATGCATGTTTAAAATCTATGCCTTTTCCTTTAACCACATGAAAAAATATTTTAAATGCTTTTCATAAAAAGAAAGAAATTTATGTTATTGTAAAAAAATAAAACTCTTCCTAAATAGAACAAATCGATTCTGAGTTTTTAAATGAATCTTCAATATCCTTGTGTCGATTTCTGTATCTTCGTCCAAGAGTCCTTAGGTTATGCTTGTAGTATCTAACACAGTCATCAAAAGAATGTCATGTAACTTTTAAATAAGCCACTTTACAATAACCTCTCATTAAAACAATATTTAAAAGAAACATTTTAATTCTGACTACTTAAAAATTCTATACTCTTATTTTAAGGTAAAATGTGCAAAACGTATAATTATTTGAAAGTAGTTTCTTTCGAACATGAAATTTATGACAAAAAAATGTAAATTCTTATAAATACTTTGCCAGAGTTTATTTTGTCATTTATTTTTCATTAAAGATGAATAAACAACAATATGAAGTACTGCTTCTAGTTACCCAGATTAATAGCCTTTGAGAACTTTAATAAGATTTCAGGTGTGTTTGGTTTGAACCAATACTTGAATTTTTGTCTAGATGAATATTACTTCCTATGGTTTTAAAAATACATTTCTAATGTCTGTTTTTCCAATTAACTTCTTATATTGAAGCTTCATTTGATTTTTAATTCAACACTTAATTTTTATTTCTTAAATTAAAATGCCTTTAGTTATCCTGATCAGCACTGCTTTCAGTGATTGTTATTAGCTTTTATCTCATGTGTTTATTTTATTTCACTTGTTATTTATTTTTGTTCATTCATGTGACTTTCTTGATTCTCATTTCTAGGCTCTGTAGATATTTGAGCCATGTTTCTTATATTATTACCAGAAACCCTAAAAAAAAAAAAAAAAGTTATTGTCAGATTTAATGCATATGCCACGCCTTGGTGAGCAATAAATTTTTGGTGAATTTTATTGAATACAATGGTTTATTTAAAGTCTAACAGCTGAGTTCTTTGAGTCTCATTCCTAGAAGATATTTAACTATAACTTCAGAGTTCTAATGTCTTTTAACGCCAATTAGACATTTACTTGGCTACAAAGAGAGAGAGCTGGCACACATTTACTAAGTCATCTAGTCTACAAGTATTTATTGATCATCTAATATATGACAGAGTACTTGGAAAGTGCTATAGAAGATGAATAGAGATGAAGAAAACTTAGTTCTTGATCTCAAGGAGCTTAAGAGTCTAATGAGCAAAGATATACAGTTGACCCTGAACAATGTGAGTTGGTACTGCACACGTCCAGTTACACGCAGGTTTTCTTTCACCTCCACCCCCTGAGACAACAAGACCAATCCTTTGTCTTTCTCCTCCTCCTTATGATTTTCTTCATGACATTTTTTTTATTTAACTTACATGCAGTATATAATATATATAACATATAAAATATGTGTGTCTATCAACTATGCTATCTGTAAGGCTTCTAGTCAACCGTAGGCTACTAGTAGTTAAGTTTTTGGGGAGTCGAAAGTTACACCTGGACTTTTGACTACACATGGATGTGGCACCCCTGACCTCTGCATTGTTCGAGGGTCAACTGTATTCACAAACTACCTCAATATAAGCTTGGAATAAGAAATATCAAGAAAGGTATACAGATAAAGTATTATCATTGTTTGAAATACATAACAATTATTTCTATCACAATACTGAGAAATGATTTATTTATCTGAGCAATATTTTTGATATTCTACTACATATCAGGTAGCATCCTTGGCATGAGAACTACTATGATGAAAAAGTAGAATTCCAGCTCTCAAGAAATTTACAGTTTAAATGAGAGGACTAGAAAGAAATAAGCAAATAAATAGTATAATTTCAGAGTATTTGAAATGATAGAAAGAAAAATGGACACAGACAGTGATTAGGTGGTTGTTCAAAGGGGTTGCTCTAGTTTGGGTGGACAATTTAGGCTTCTCAGTGGAGGGGTCATTTGCATTAAGAAGGGGAAGATGAGAAGGATGCATCCATTTGGAGATCTACACTCTCTGCAGAAGTATCTAGCGAGAATGAGCCCAACCAGTTGCAAGATCTGACAAATTGCCAGTCAACACAGGGAGTAGTGGTAGGAGTTGAGTTTGGAGAGGAAGGCTATAGTCAGAATTTTAGATCAGGTTGACATGTTTGGATTTTATATGACAAAAATATAGACTACAATTGAATGTTTACAATGCCCTTATTGCTATGCTAACCACTTTGCATATATTAACTTGCTTCATTCTCACAAAAGTAAGGTAGGTGCTGTTATTATCCCTATTTTGCAGGTGAGAGAATTGAGACAGAGAGGTTAAGTATTTTGCCCTATGTCCCACTGCTAGTATGTAGCAAAGTTAGAGTTTAAAGTCAAGTTTAAAGTGAAGAAGGGTAGCCCACACTCAAGCACAATGCTATGTACACTATGTCTTTAGCCTATATCTATCTAGACTAGTAAGAGAATTTTAAAAGTTAAAACTTCTTTAGGAAGCTTAGCTGCGTGATCTTCCAGGATTGTTGAACTTGTTAAATAAAGGCAAATGAACAGACTACATTAAGGAATATCTACATTGAATGTGAAAAAAAGGACAGCCAGGGAAGGTGCAGTTTAGAGAGGTAGGAAGAGAACAAGAAGAAAAAGGGATATCAAAGAAGGCCATGCTAATCACAAACATTACATGGCTGAAAAAGGCCACTTCCCAGTGGCCTCTGAGGGTGGTTCTAGCTTGTCTTTGGGATTTAGAAGGGGCAGAGAGTTAAGGAAATACAGATAATTCTTTCAGTAACATTCAGACCAGACAAAGGGAGAGAGAAAAGATGATAAATTTTATTTCTACACTAGGTAGACTTTAGCATAATTTTAAACTAAGGATCAAATAAAGAAAAATTTGAATTTATAAACCAATGGGAAAACTGGGCAATTTTTTGAAAGATGTGAGAATATAGGATGAAGTAAGCTAGGGAAAGGTTAGTGTTGGAAAGAAAGCACTGTTCTTTTTTTGAGAATAGGAAAAACATAGTAGGGAGAATGTGCACATATTCTCAAGACTCAGATAACATGTATTGTCTTTATTCCTCCTAGTATTAGATGTCTTTCATAGAAGTTGGAACATGCAGCTTTGCCTATTCAACTCTGTTTCCCTTTATAAACTATTCGATGGATAAGTAGAGAAAATATTCAGTAGTGACTGCTTAGCAAACAAGTCCAAATTTCCAATGGGATACATAAATTAAACAGGTTAATTTTCCCTTTGATGAATATATTGCTGCTTTTGGTACTAGCAAGGAGCTTGAGTTTACAGTCATGGTATTTTCATGTTTAGTAATTTATCTTGGAATTGAAAAAATCTTTATATGTTTTTCCTAGTGAATGCTACTTAAATGACTTGTCAATATTCTATTTCAAAGAATGTATAAAAATTGGCTTTTATTTTTTGCTTAATATGTGGTAAGAGTGGGAAAGATGCATATCTAATGTGCATCTGGCATATCTGATGTGTGCAACTGCCAACAGTTCAGATGGTTTTATGGTAGTCACAGGTTGTTCGTAATGAAGAAACAAAGCATCCCAAATTCTGGTAGAATAAACGGAATAACCTCTGACAATATGCAGAAAATGAGAATAAGTGACCTGAAAAGCAGGATATTTTACTTTCTGAACTCTATGTAAGGTTACACGAGAGACTCTGAATTTTCTACGTGTCAGGGAAATTTCTGTTCAGGATATTCCCAGAGGATGGAGTGGTTTAAACTTAGACTTCACAATGGCAGCATCTGCCGCAGAACTGGCAGATGTCAGAGCATGTGACAAGACAGGCCAGGCAGAAATGCAGAAGAGCATCCCTGATAAAGCACAGGGAGAGAATAGATTATTTGTTTACAGTGGGAGATTATAAATAAATCTGCCATGTTAATCAAGGGCACATCAATGCTTTCTTTGCCAATTGCATAGTCCTTTCAATTGGGGTGAATGAATTGCATGGAGAAAAATTTTTTTTCAAATAGTTTTCTTGTAACTGTTACTAAAACTGTCCTTGGGTGCACATTATAAATAGAGAAATGTTAATATATTTCTTGATTTGGCTTTCTCGTATGCTGTTTATTCTCAATAAGTAGCTTAGTCTCTGCTTTATAGACAAGAACAAGATAATTGGTTTACTGGGTGTATGTTCACATTCAGCCACCCAGACCATCTCAGCCACTCCTTTGGAGTCCTGCTATTGTCATGAGAATATTTCAGAAGAGAAAAGCAGAGAAATAGATAAGTTTAAACTGTAAGACCTGTAGTTCACACTAGGGAGATTGTTAAGCTTTAAAATTCGAAACTCAAACTTTCGTGTTCATGTGTGTGTTCATGTACAACTAATCTCCTTGCAGTGAGGCTGGAGACCACACTTCAGCTCTATATTATTTTGTCTGCTAAGCATCTTTTAAAAAATAGCTTTAAATCAATTTCAAATATTTAAAAATCAGATTTTATATGAAAACAAATTGTCCTCAATTCTCTTAAAGAATCTGATGGTTGAAAAATGGATCCATATTTGGAATGGTACCAATTGGCTAAACCTGTCTTGTTGAAGCAGTCAAACTTCTCAGCCAACTGGTAGTCACCTTTCCAACCTGACCCCTGTAAAATATTCAGACAAATAGCTCTTTTGACATCCAAGAATTGTCTGACTTGTAGGAAAAGCCCACCAGCAAATAGATACTTGGTCACATACAAAAATAAAATTTACATGAACACATGATCATTAAGCTTAGACACCCTTCCAAGTCTCTTGGAATCAATACATTCACACCAATATTTTATCTTTTCATTACCCTCAAAATATTGCCATGAGTTTATTTCCTTTGCACAGATTTTGATCTAGACATTTGAATCTATTGCTCTGTGTAGTAAAAATAGCAAAGAAAGACAAATTTAAGTGGTGAGATTTAGTTTATTAACATATATTTATATCACTTCTGCAGCAGGACTTAATTTTCTTGTGTCTCCAGATTAATAACTATTTGTCATAAAGATATGTCAGCTTCTACAGCCAACAGAATACAGGAAACTATCAGCTACATGTGTGGAAGTTTAACCGGAAACAGAACAATCTGGTACTAATTTGATGATTTATTGTAAAAAACTTACTTTCATTCTTGATTTCTATCCTAAACGAGGACATCCTTACATTTAAAATGATATAACCACATTCTTCTAAATAAAAGCCATAATAAGCCAAGTCATATCTTTAAATATAAAATCATTTTATATATAGTAACATATGTATTATATTTTCTTTTAACACATGTATTATATTCATAAATATATTCATATGCATTTGATAAACACATATATTTGTTTAGATTAGTTTTAACTATCATACATACTCAGAAGAATACAGGTTATTTCACTAAGGCAAACCAGACCTTTCTTGGTATTGTCTGCTTCTTCCTTCCTCCCTCCCTCCCTTCCTTTCTTCTTTCCTTTCACAAACATTCATTTGACACCTACTATATGTCAGGTTGTTCTGGGGACACAGCAGTAACAAGACTAGCAAAAGATTCTGTTCTCATGAAGGTTGCAATCCTTATTCAGACTTCAGAAAAACCTTTTACAAAACAGATAAGGTTGCATGCCATTGTGTTTCCTTCTACAAAATGAGACAAATTTCCTCCGTGTTGATCCTACAGTGGCAGATGTTAAGGTTATTTCTCAAGTGTAATTGAGTCTAAGGAATGATTTAGGAACAAATGTTGCGCTGCAATATAAAAAAAAAAAAAGGGGGGTGGAATTTAAAGTACAGGTGGTTTGAAATAGGTTTGTGTTGATTCTGTTAATCTGGTATGGAAACACCATTCACCATGGTTCGCCAAATGCTTTGTGAGTTCTCATTGTGCAGCACATATATGTTAGGAGCTGGTAAGAGAAAGGTGAGCAAGCCTTGATCTCTGCCCTTCAGGATCATAGGGCAGCTGTTGAGGTAATAAGTACTAACAGTAAAAGATATTAGGAGTTAAGACAGAGGATGTAAAGAGAGAAGGTGGGAGGGTGTCTCAGTTTGTTCATGCTGCTATAACAAATTCCACAAATTGTGTAATTTATAAATTATACAGTTCTGGAGGCTGGGAGGTACAAGATCAAAATGCTAGCATTTGGCGTCTGAGGAGGGCTGCTCTCTCCTTCCAAGATGGTGCCTTGTTGCTTTGTCCTCACACAGAGGAAGAGCTGATGGACCAAAGGGCCTACCTAGTTTCCTTCAGTCATTTTTTATGACACTAATCCCCTCCAGGAAGGCATGGCCTCTTAAAGGTCCCACCTCTTTAATACTGTTGCACTGGGAATTAAATTTCAACATGAATTTTGGAGGGGACATTCAAACATTCAAAGCATAACAGAGGGTCACATTAGCAGACCAGGGAGGAAGGATTTTTAAATTGAGTCTTAAAGAATCATTAGGAATAGAAATTAATATTTATTTAACAAT
>NW_012148241.1:1922798-1924927 GCF_000956105.1 Propithecus coquereli | reverse complement strand
GAGAACCTCTCAAATGCCTGGGATACTGTAGCAGTCAATGGCAGTGCATGCCCTTTTCGTGGTATCTCATCCCATTCCATTAACAGTGAAAGTTTTTATTTAACAATTATATTTATTAGAAACCTATGAAAGTAGTATTGCTTATTCACTCTAGCACCTAAAATTGTACATTGCATATAACACACAATTGATAAATATTTTTGGAATGAATGTGCCAGATACTACACTAATGAATTGTCTTGAAATTTTAAGCCCCTAAAACATTCCTAGAAAGAGGTTATAATTATTATTCCCATTTCACAGATGAGAAAAATGGGGATGAAAAAATAAGCAACTTATATAAGGTCATGGACTTTTTACTGCGTATAGCCAGGAGAGCATTTAGCAGGGCTGTTCTGCAGGTCTGTGCTGCACATGAGTGAATGTTTGGGAGACGACCAACAAGCACCATGTCTGTTGTGTGCAGGAGACAAAAGCTTAAAAGTAAGGCCGTGTCTTGAAGGCTTTCCCCTTCTCCCAAAGAAGTATGGGTTTTATCATTAATGCAAAGGAAAGTTATGTGAAAAATTAGAAGCAAGGGGATGACATGGTTAGAATTTCACTTTAGAAACATCGATCCAAATATAATACCAACATTGCCCCACAGTAGGCAAAAATTTCAGGCAGCAAAATCAGCTAAGGATTTCTTACAGTAAATATATTACAGATCATGAGAAATATTACCTGTCATTTGCTTCTTTTTTGTAATTATTGGGTCATTGATCTGTGACTTGTCCCTTTTTGTTTCATCATTCTTACATTATAATTTTAACTTTTAGAAATGAAATGATTGAAATATGTAAAGGAAAATATTTTTTTATAAAAGATTATTGCTCACGTAAATTGCTCAGTAACTGCAAATTTTACCAAACCCTATTTGCATTTATTTTTCTGCCCCTCCCTCAAACATTCTTCATCCCTCTGCAACCTATTTGCACTACTTGCATTTTCAGAATGTGCCTTGCTTGTTTGCATTCAGCTCTAGATTTCTTTTTAGACAACTTAATGTTAATTGATAACTCTATTTTTTAACAGTTCTGCCCACTATTTTTACACATCTTTCCATTCATCCATCCATCCATTCATTCAATGAATGCTTTTTATTTTATACCTATAGATATAGTATTATATGTATAATATGCTATTTAATAATTTTTATTAAACGGTACATTTGCCCTAATGAACTTTTCCATCTAAAACTATAACTATCCTGTGGCTACTTTAATTTTTGAATAACAGTAAAATTTAAGAAAGCAAATAAACAAATTTACATATGTAAAAATGTTTTCAAAAACTATACGCAGAACATTTTATTGCCCTGAAATTAGAAAACACATTCTAAAAATGGAAGGACTTTTACTTGCGTTCTACTCAAATTCATTCAAAGTTTGTACCTTATAAATTGATTTTTGGTGCTTAGGTCACTGCATAATATACACAGTAAACCGGTATTGAAGTATGAGCAATAAAAACTTATTGACTGTGGTATTAGCAGATATTTCAAATCAAGACTTTCCACAAGTAATACCTTTAGGGGATCTTCAAAAAATGCAACACAGAAATTATCTACTAACATGCAATAACACATTTTTTTTTAAATTTCTACATAACAGCAAGAATACAGAATGGTTTAAGAAAATAACTGAGCTCTACATTTGTGTTGAGATGGAACTCAAGTTAGACACTCCACTACAAGTTTTTTTTTTATTTATTATTTTATTTCAACATATTGCAGGGATACAAATGTTTAGGTTACATATATTGTCTTTGCCCCACCTGAGTCAGAGCTTCAAGCATGTCCATGCTCTAGATGGTGAGCACTGCACCCATTAGGTGTGAATATATGTATCCCCTCCTCCTCCCTCCTACCTGTCCAACATGAATGTTAGTATTAAATTTCCACATAAGTATTGATCAGTTAATACCAATTTGATGGTGAGTACATGTGGTGCTTGTTTTTCCATTCCTGGGATACTTCACTTAGTAGAATGGGCTCCAGCTCTATATAGGATAATACAAGAGGTGCTATATCACCATTGTTTTTTGTGGCTGAGTAGTACTCCATGGTGTACATATACACATTTTATTAA
>NW_012148241.1:1920499-1921133 GCF_000956105.1 Propithecus coquereli | reverse complement strand
GACACATACAAATATAAGCCATGAGAGGGCTTCTTATGAAGTAACTTAGCAATTCATCTTTCCATTTTCCTTTGTTATATATGTTTGTATTAAAATTATATTTCATCAATTACATCTAAACAATGGTTTTTAGCTTTTCAATTTATTTCACTTGAATATAGATTCTAGAGTTAGGAAAATTATTTCTTCCTTTCAGTTTGCATTTTACGTTGGGAAATGAGAGTTACATTTATTTTTAGCTTATTGTTTTCAGTACTAACTACTCTGAAAATAAATTGCAGTCATTCTTCACTAAAGCTCAAGTGTCCCTTGTAAGGTTAGTCAATTTCTACCAACCTCATTGGTTTGGGACTTAAAATAATAATTATCTTGAAATAAGAACTATTCATTTCAAAAATGATATTCATTATATTTATTTAAGCCATACTTTAATAACTTAATAATTATAACAGCTCACCTCTGTTGAAAACATTCAAATGTGCCCCAAACCAAAAAAAAAAAAGAAAAAGTTGGCTTAGAAACATTTCATTCAAATCTAGAAACACTATTATAATATCACACATTTTTCCACAATATTAAGTCCCTTTGTTGCTTTAACCCTTCAAAATACTCAGAGATTATGTTCAAATTTTAG
>NW_012148241.1:1917377-1918386 GCF_000956105.1 Propithecus coquereli | reverse complement strand
ATAAGACCTTCGAGGTTTCTGAACAAATAAATGACATAATAAAACAACTTTTAAATTTAGATCAGTGAAATAGGTCAAAGTGGGAGAGAGATACAAAAAGCCTTCATGCCTGCATGAATAAGATCCCATCTTATGGTAATAACATTAAAAATCAGGACGTTTGAACCTTTTCTAAGGAGTAACTGATGATAGAATACAGAGATTGTGAAGCGTGTCAACCAATAACTCCTAACTCTGTAAGTCCCTTCATTCATGAATGTTTTCTTGTAGAATGATCACCTAAAGAGCACACATTGGTGAATAAATAATAACAGGAACATTTTACAAAAACCAAGCTTATGCTAGTATAATACTGTATAGTAAACATTGTTTGGCCTGGATAGAAAAAATTCCAGTAAACTTTGAGCAAGAATGAATACAAAATGGATATTACGACTAGGATAGGCACTTTTTCTGTGTAAAGAGTATGCTTAACTTCTGAAGCATGCAACCAATTCTAAAATCCCAAGAACTTGAAAACAAACTTTCATCACATGCTGCCTTTTAGTTGATACTTAGGGTACCTTAATAGTTAACAAGAAGTTTGTCCTTCAGAGCCACACTGGAATACTTAAAATTGAATATAAAATTGCACTGAAGCACTATCTAAGGATCTTTAGACACTTATCGAATTCGAGAAATCAGACTAAGTCTCAAAAACTGTTTTCATTTCTGCCACTGAGATAGTGAAATTAATATTTGTAAATTCTCTCCTTCCTCTGTGGTGAGAAACATGAAAGTGACCCATCCAAAAGGGGTTACGAACATCTAGATAGTGAAGCAAACTTTGCGTTAGATAGAATAGAAAATTTCTAAGTACCACTATCACCTTACCTAATTGTAGAACATTAAAATGTATGAGTTTGGCAAAAAATCCATTATTGGTTTGAATACTGAAATACATTTACTTCAAAGAAAGATATAGTATGGAGAAACTGCTTTAACAGACTTTTATTTTTTTGCCTTAAAA
>NW_012148241.1:1915811-1917327 GCF_000956105.1 Propithecus coquereli | reverse complement strand
TCTAATTATTAAGAATATCCTTGGCATTAATAATGCAAATCTTAATTATAAGTTAGAAAACTGATGTACCCTTTTGGCTACATTATTTCAATGACTTTTTATGAAGTAGGATTATTTGAATAACAATCTCTTGAGTATCTGAATCTTGCTTTAATTGTTTTCAATTTTTTCTACAGCTCTGTGCTATAGCTTAGAACTTAGTTTATGTTCATGAATAGTGAATAACGAAATTGAAAAACTGAATTATACAGTTCAGACTTGTTTAAATTGTTTTGTTTTAGAAGAGATAGTATAGACATTAATGACTTCATAAGTAAATACCTGTTAATCTGAATTGATATACACACTATGTATTTACTTCTTTATTTTTTTAAAAAAGTGAATCATAATTAAATAGATATTGGGCTGATTTTAAGATACGTGATAAAATGTTAGCTTTCATTCTATATTTTACTACAAAAGGATTGCTTATCACTTCAAAGCTTGAGTACCTTCTAGAAAGCTATTAAATGAAGCAACAATTGACAATTTTTCTCATCATGAAATCACAGAAAATAATAGTCACTTTTTGTTTTAAAGAAGTGAGGTATGTTTGAAATACCAGAACATTTGATTAAAATTTAAAATGTCCAAATACAAATTAAATCTATCAAGTTTTATTTTTTATGTAGACTGGGCTAAAAACCATCTCAAATGAGCTGTATTTTGGGTACCTTCACCACATTTTGTTTTGTTTGAAAAAAGAAGCTTACTGTAATCCCAGCACTAGTCCCCAAATTCTAGCTAAATTATCAAGAAGAATTTTCCTTTTTAGCTAAATTCAATTTAGTAGAGAAACAAGGATTACTTTAAATGTACTTGTTTAAGTACATAATTTTGGACATGAACTGTATTATGTAACTCCCCTGAGCTGACAACTTAAATGGAGAGTGTCAAGGGTCAAACAGGTGACAGCCATTGTTCTATACTAAGAGTAAAGTGCAGCCTTTCCCAGCTCTCACACATTTCTATGCATTGCAATCATCATGGGAGCTTGTTAGAAATATAGATATCAGGGGGCTCTATCTCAAACCTATTGAATAACAATCTCTAGATGCAGAACCCAAGGACCTTTTATGTTTTAAATAACTCAAGTGGCTTTGAAGTTATTTCAGAACTACTGAAACAATAAGTCTCTCATTGAAGTAGGGAAGTGTCCCTACATTAAAAATATAGCCATACATGGTAAGAATTTGGACACCTTTTTATTCATATTTTAATAAGTGAAATTCCATTATAGAAAATTTGAAAATTATTGAGTATATGATGCCAACTAATAGAAAAAGTAGTTTGGGTGGGGTTAAATAATCATTGCAAATAACTTTGTAAGACTCCTAAAGATTTTGTAGCTTCTTTGTTTTTATAAACTTTGATCTACTCCTACTCGTTTATTATAAATAAAACTCTCTTTAGAAAAAGATGTATTTCCTTTCCTTGTGAAACATTGTAGAAGGCTAGAAAGGGAGGGACAGTGTAA
>NW_012148241.1:1905961-1906676 GCF_000956105.1 Propithecus coquereli | reverse complement strand
CATTTATGCTATGTCATGTTATTAAGTACTTCTTTTGACCTTTAGAACTACTCTTATAAAACAGTTTAGAACTTCTAATAAATGATTTATAAGAAATGATAAATCCATTATAAAGTTTGAGATGACAAGATATCTGGGCTAGGAGTTAAGAAATCTGGCTTTGAGTTCTGACTCTGCTACTAACTACCTAGATTATAACCATAGACAATGCATTTCACCTCTCTAGGGCTCAGGCAAATGAATTTTTAAAAACATCATCTGTATCTCT
Organism: Propithecus coquereli; assembly: GCF_000956105.1. NCBI lineage: Eukaryota > Metazoa > Chordata > Mammalia > Primates > Indriidae > Propithecus > Propithecus coquereli. The sequence continues at coordinate 1,906,408 of NW_012148241.1, read as the reverse complement.
TTGTTGATACATCCATTTAATCAATGCTTAATCTGTGCCACAGAGGAGACAGAATGAAGCACCTTTGATAAAGATTCTATCAACTAGTTGGGAGAATCACCCCCCCAAAAGGACAATTTGTTGAAAAAAAATAACAGTATAGAATAAAATTTATGTTTAGTATATATTATTTAGTTCATAAGTGTAATTGCAGTTTAGAGAAAGAGATCATTGAGAATTTACTCGATTATATTAGGTATAGGGAAGTAGGTCTTGAGCTAGGCTTTGGAAGGTGTGTGGACTTTGGATAATACTGAGTAAAGCAGTTAATGTGAAAGAACTACAAGTAGACAAAAGAGAAAAACCACAGGGAGAAGAAACGATGATGGTGTGCTATTGAGACAGTAATGCCATTGGCCTAAACTGAGATAGCAATTAGGAAGATTGAAAGTTTAAGTGAACCAGGTA
>NW_012148241.1:1904174-1905861 GCF_000956105.1 Propithecus coquereli | reverse complement strand
AGAATAATGAAGTGCTCACATATGTGATCAGGCACAGTTTTCATTGGCGTAGAATTGTAAATGGCAACACTTCACACTCTCCATGGAGCTTTCGCTCTGACAGGAATGGAGTGAGGGAGAGGATATCAACTTTGGACAATGACAAATGTTAAGACAATTAAAAAGCAGTAAAAAGAATGAAAGAGAAAAGGTGCTTTATGTAGAGTTGAGATTGAGGTCGAGGTGGTTAAGAAAGGTCTCTTTGAGAGGGTGACAAGTGAATATAGATTTAAACAATAATAAGATGTGAGCCTTGGGGACACTCCAAGTGGAACCCACTTAAGGCTCTTATATGAGAACAAGCTTGCTTATTCCAAGAAGAACAAGGTCGATGTGGCTGAAGGGTAGAGAGTAAGAGGTTGGAGATGAAGTCAGAAAGATTCGCTGGAGCCAATAAATGTTTGTTTTATGACTTAGTGCATGATTCACTCTAGATACATACAATTTTGGAAGGCACAAAGAGCTGAAATGTGGTTTAGTTAAATCCCCTGACTTTGCAGATGAAGATTCTGAAGGTCGGATACCCAAGGGACAGGCACAAATTTACACAGTCAACTAAATTTGGAAAATCTTATAATCAGTCCATCGTTCTTTCTCTTACTTGCAAAGTCCTTCAATATGTTTTGCTTCTTTGTCCAAAAACAGCAAATAGTCATTGCTACATCTAAATATCCAAAACTATTTAATGCCATTAAGAAATGTAATTGTGAAGGTTTTGAAAGCCTGGGTGTCTTGGCTCTAATATATATGTTCGTGTTTTTCTGTTTGCTTTTCTTCTCCCCCACACTCTTTTAATGTCAAAAGCAACCTTGAAGAGGAAAGAACTCACAGAGGTAGCCTACAGGAAAGTGGGTTGAGGATTTGTGGAAATCACTTTCCCCGGCTTTGCCAGGTGGTGCATATGGGCAAATTATATCTGGAAACTAATCATGCCTTTTGAAAATGATTTGCTAGTATGTTTCTGTAATACATTGTAGGTTCTTGGCATTCTTTGTGTAATTACTGTGTCTTGTTTTTTCTCCTTGGTTATTTGTGTTTTCCTCATATTATAAACTTTTAACAAATGGGTATGACTACATAGATCCCTATATATGGCAATAAACATTTCTGACACAAAACATTGCATAAATACAGAAGTAAATAGTTACATTTCTTTATAATACATTTTCATCATTTGGTTATTGATTTTATTCATATTTCTCTGAATATTTTAAAGCAAAGAAATTATTTGCCATATTTCCATATTATAGCATTAATTTTCCCTTTTGTTCCAACTTAGCACAGTATAAATTTTACTGTCAGTGAAGATTTAATGACTCGATGAAATAATCCTTTTTGCCTTAAGCAAGTAAATTTTGCTAGGTATCTACAATCAGATATTCTGGAAAATTTGAATGTTGCAGAAGTGCTCTTTATAATAATATCTAATTTTTGGAGTAGATATTTTTTCAAACTCAATCGGTACCAAAAGTTGCAGACATATGAACAGGAATTTTCTGTGTTATTTGTTGTAACAAATATAGATAGCCTTGATTCTCACTGTTTCATATTTCATTTCTTTTTTTCCCTTAAGAAAATGACCCACAGGAAGTGACTTGATGAAGGATAGCACAAAAGGAAAGGAATGCTTTTGTAGAATTCTTCAAAG
>NW_012148241.1:1903296-1903639 GCF_000956105.1 Propithecus coquereli | reverse complement strand
TTTAAACTAAGATGCTTAGGTTGAATTAGGTAGGTTATTGAGGGAAACTAGATTTTTTTTTTATTATTTCAAGGAGGAAAAAAATAAAGCTAAAGTCTTAGGCACACTTTACTTTTATCATTCATGGCAGACAAAAAGTGAGAGACTCTGAAAGTTCTTGAGAGATAGGTATAGAAATGCAGGCATGTGGGCTGGGAGAGTAACTATCGAAAAACTTAATGGTAGAATAAATTGAAAAGATGAAGCAAGAGTAAGAATTGAAGATGGTATTAAGTTTTCTAATATACAAAACTGAGAAAATTGGAAAAGTTAAAAGACAATTTAGAACAATTCAGAATTTGAA
>NW_012148241.1:1899897-1900807 GCF_000956105.1 Propithecus coquereli | reverse complement strand
AATACGTTGAATTATAGAATTCCAAATGGCCAGCTGGAACGTTGAAGTTTGGTTTAATTTAGGAAACATATATCAAGGGTTCTATCATGGCCAGGCAGTGTACCAAGATGGGTAAGACATGGTTCTCACTCTCTAAGAGCACACGGTCTAACTATAGAGAAACATATTTAAGCAGAAAGTAAATATAATATATTCAGTAATAGAAGCATGCAAAATAAATTGAAATAGGATAGACAATAAAATCTTAGTAACAAAATATTTTTTCTTTTATATGGTTTACAGAAGAAGACATCTTGCAGCTTTTCTTTTCTGTATCATCTTGTATTGAGTAAAGTTTTAATCTTTTATGAATTTATTTCAATTGAATCTTATTGGAGCCAATTTTTAAATTTTCTGGCATAGTACTTCAGAAAAAATACCCTTCTACAGAGAAGACACATTTCTTCCACCATGCAGGTTCGTACATCTCCAACTATCCCTCCAACATTTAAATGTCTCTTAAATTATTACAGTTACAAGAGATATTTCTGATCCATATTCAGGTAACATAAATGCTGATGGGAAAGTGACTTACCTAACGGTAGCATAACCCGAAAGTGTTTCAGTCTATTTCCCTGCAGTGGTGACATTGGCAAATGCTATTGTATAGAAGGTGCACAGGTATTGTGAATGGGAGAGAAGTTAATGGGTTTATCAAAGCCACAAAATTTATGCCTTTCACACCCAATGGCAATGGATCATCCTCTCTCCTTTCCCTTCTCCAAAGATATAGTTATCCCTTGGAAGTATATGCCTATCTTGGTCCTTTTTGTCTCTATGTTTATAAATATATATTTTGGTTCTAACTGTAAAACTATTGTAAAATTAATGCTCAGGTTCCCTATTTTCAAATTGTATATATCAGAGTTAT
>NW_012148241.1:1898670-1899847 GCF_000956105.1 Propithecus coquereli | reverse complement strand
GTCTGAAAGTGATTTCTGTGAAAATACAGGGCTTAAACATCTTCTCTTTCTTGTAGGTCTAGTCTAGTTAGACATTTTTGCAAAGATTCTGCTCTGCATTTAAGTTACATACTTACAGTCAAGAATTATTTCCTTAAAAAATATTCATCATTTATTATACCTGCTTAAAATAATCCAATAGCTTTTCATTACACTTTTTATAAATTTCACATTGTACCTGGCCTGCAAAACCCCACATAACCTGGCCAGCCCATCCCTAGTTTTTCCACTTATTTTGAACCACTTCTACCCTTAATTACCATGTACCAACCATGCTGTGTTTCTTTCTTTTCCTTGGATATACCAATTATATTGCTTGTGGTAGGATTTTGCTCTTATTATTCCTTCTTCCTGGACCATTTTTCCTCCTCTGATCTTTATTAACATGGTCAACCAGTTCTTGATGTTTAGGACTTAGTTTATATTTCATCTAGAGAGACCTTCCTTCCTCACTTACTCTAAAGTAGCCTTCCAGTCACTCTTTAAAAACACACTGCCTTCTTTCTCTGCATAGCAGTTCTACTGTCTGAATCTTTCCTGTTACTTATTTTTAGGTGTTTCTTTCTTTTTAGAATATATCTTTTTTCCCAGTAAGACTAGGAATGGGGACTATCACTGTTATGTTTTTTATTACTTCCCCAGTGCCCAGGCAATTGTCTGATAGATACATAATAAAAGTCATTATAGTGTGTTGAAGCAAATAAAGTAGTGGAAATGGCATAAAGATGGGAGAAAATGCACAGATGAATATAGCTAAAGGATGCATCTGACCATTACTGCACACTCTTCCAATGAGAGACGTGGAAGGCAATAGGAAAAGTGTCAAAGTGTCAGAATGTGGAAAATCAGGTGATTATGGCATTATTGGGAGAACAAGATAGAAATTAATGTACCAAATATGGAAAATTGTCATAATCTTTGTTCTCAGAAATTATGTTTTATTACTGTTTTCTTCTTTATACATGCATAGAAATGTGTGTATTACATTTTCCAAGTGTTTTAAAGGAAGCACATGTTAAATTTTATAACCAGAAGAGATCCTTTTAAAAAAGAAACCATGACATAGAATGAATAAAATGATGGTACATGTATTCATTCCTATAGTTAAAAGTACAACAAAAGGAATATAATATGCATA
>NW_012148241.1:1894425-1897551 GCF_000956105.1 Propithecus coquereli | reverse complement strand
GGTATGAAGATGAATAATGACCAGATCCAACTAAAATATCATGTCAAATGCTGGCAGTGGGCCATTTTAGTAGCATGTTTTTACCTGTTTCCACATTTCTTAGCAGGATGTGTTTAGTTTAGAAATGGCATCTTTGATGGAAGCCCCATAGAGATAATGTTCTTCCTAAAAATGGTCTAATCATAACCAATCTTTTCCTAATATTTTTCCTAAAAATGGCCCACTCGTAATCAGCTTTTTTCTCATCAGTTAACATATGATGCATTCGGTTTCACAGTGCTTTGAGGATTTCTCAGACAATTCTCTATCAAAAGAAAACTCGCTCACATTTTAAGTGCTCATTTGATATAAAGCTCATACAAAAGCAGTATACTTTATTGAGGAGGAGCAAGTGCAGTAGTTTAAAGCATGATATCAGGACAATCTTGAATTTCGAACTAAGCTCTCTCTCTTAGTAAATTATGACCTCGAGCACATTACAAAATCCTTTGAACTTCAGTCTTCTCATTCGTAAAAGGGGTATAAAAGTAGGACTGTAACAAAATCAAAACAAAAACAAAAAAAAATTGGAACATTTCTGGGATAAGAATATGCCTGAAATAATTGAAACAAATGGTTATTATTTTTTAAATTCTTGGATTTCAGTGAAGACATATGAAAGAGTACAAATCTATTTTTAGCAAAAGTGCTACTCCCCCAAACATGTGTTCATGACAATCCATTTTAAAATTGCTCATTTCATATCAATTTCTGAAAGGAGTCTGTTGCTTTATTTATTCAAAGAGAAGGAGACTGGACAAAAGACAAAATTTCTGTTTTCACATACATGTTTTGTCATTGTTTAGACAAAATCATTATCTCGGTACATTTTTTCTTGGGCTGCTCTGTTTCTGCTAGAAATTTGCAGGCAAATATAAAATGTTCTAACAATCCTCTACTTTCTTCTCTTGCCTGAAAGTCAATGAGGCCCTGAGGGTAAGCATCTCAACCATACCAGTGTTTTTCTTTCTGATTATTCAGATGATGTATTCTGTCATATATCAGATCTTTGTACTGATCTAGGTTATTCATGGGACATAGCACACAGCAAGACAGACTGTGTATATTGTGTCTATCCTAAAGCATCAAGACTAAACAATGAAGATTATGACTACTGAAGGTATACTTTCATGACCTCATGGATTAAATAGACATGCTTAAATATTTAGAATATTGAAATGGGAGGGGCCTCATGGCACAACGGTAGTGCGTCTGACTCTAGAATATTGAAATGGATTTCTTAGTGGTAGAAAAATGCACATAAATGTGTTTATGTGTGGATGAGTTTCACAGATCTGATATGCATTGTAAGTTCAGGCCCTATGTTGTCCTCTAACTCGAGGCCACTGATAACTACCTTCCCATTTTTCAAATTTTCTATGTCTTATTTTTCCATCCAAATATTTCTTAGTTCATTCTTTGCCTAATGAAAGTTTGAATATCCAATTGTAAAAATAAAGGGAAAGCAGTTTCCAATTATTAAAGAAAGGATTTCATTTCCTGCTAAGTTTAAGCCATCATGTAAATTATAGTAAAATTAGACCATTTGTCTTAGGTCTTATGAGATCTGAGTTTTATATTTTCTGATTAATTAGTTCAATATAGAAGGAATAAAGAGTATATTCTAATTATCCTAATTTTATTTATTTTGCCAATTATCTACTGATCATATCATATCTGACTTATAATATGCTTCTTAGACATGATATTACATTTTAATCTTACAAGATTTTTCTTCTTTTTTTTCTGTTAAGCCATTTGGTTTTATGTTTTATTCTTTGAGAATATGATAGTGTTGAATGAAGTCAATATATGTTTTAAACTGTTGAGATATGAAAATATTACACAAAGTGAATGAAATGAATCAGGTAGATCCACATAAAGGAATTAAGTATATATTTATATTTAAATATAAATATAAATCAAGAAATATAATGAAAAATCAAATAGAATTTAATGTAGGTTGCTGCTGGTCTCAATTAAAATCTATTAGCTGTACATATTAAGCAGACAATATTTTCTAATAATAAAAATTCCTACATTTACTGTGCTGATAAAGTTGATTTTCATGTCCATCAGCATCTTGGCAGCTTACCCAAAAGTATATTTTCTTCTCCTTCATGTTTTGTTTTAATATTCACTTGATTTAAAATAAAATTTTCATCACCTCATCTGCTAAAGTAGCTCAAAACAAATTATTCTCGTGCCATTGGTAAGATTGACTTCCCTTGTAATCTTCCTCTTTGCTTTGTGTCTTCCATTTAATACTGAATTTAAATTTTGCTCTTATATTTATAGCTACGTTGTTTCATGGTCCAATTCTATTTTCCTTCATTTTTTAAAATATACACTTACATGCTCCCTTGCCACTACATACACTTTCTTCATATTCAGTATCATCTTCATTTACCTATTACTGGGATTTCCCCATTAATCATTATTACATCATCAAAATTTACTTATTGACAACGTTTCCAGAACTAATGGAAAGAATTTCTCTTTTTATCTTCCCTAAAGAAATATAAGTATCTGTAAAATCAAACTTCTTTTTTTCTGTTTGAGGTTGATCTGAATTTATTTTGGTGAGTGAAACCCCAGATTTATTCACTAAAACAATGTCAACTCTAGGACATATGAGAATATATATGTCTTTAATGAGATGAACATATTATTGTTAGAAGATTATAGCAATCTTCACTCTGAAATCACTTATAATTATTATTATTGTATGAGACGTGTGAAATGTGATGTTTCAGGGCAATCACATTAAAAATTGAATTCATAAGAGGTAGGGTTTTAGCCTTATGAGGAAAAATTTATGCTCATGGCTCAAGAACTCACAGTGAATGTAGTAAATCCTCTTTTTAAAGAAGGCATGTTGCAAACTATCTTTCCAGTCCAGAGAATTGGATATCCTTTTTAACAAATGATGATGAGATTTTCACAAATGAACAGGACTTGGGAACATGCCATTCCATTGTGTTGAGTCATTGTTTTGGATGGCAAGTCCACTGGCCATGAACAAAATTTGGCAGAATTTAAACCCAAGAAGAATCAAAATTATAAATAGCTAATACGTTGAATTAT
>NW_012148241.1:1889735-1892595 GCF_000956105.1 Propithecus coquereli | reverse complement strand
ATGCATAAATTTGTAGACTAAGATGGTGATCCTGTCATTTTTATGCCACTTCCATTGGTGTTTGACACACTTATGAAAAAATAAAAAGGCAATAAAGAGTTACACAATTTTAATAAGTACCAAACACTGCCTGAATTTATCTTCAAGCATCACAATTGAAATTGGAACTTTCCAGATTACTTTAAATTAAATTGATTAATAATACATCATGTTAAAATGAATTTTTCATGGTTTGGGAGCTAATGTTCTCAATTATTTAGCAATGCAAAGTGTAGAAAACCCACACATAAACAGCATGCAGGAGCTGATCCGTGAACTTTCCCTTAAAACAAGATGATAAATGGCCCATTTTTCTATCATACTAAAGCAATATGTTAATTTTTTCCATTCCAAAAACATTTGTTCTCCAGGAAACCAAATCATGACATACACTGTTGGTAATAAAATAATAATAAAAATTTAAAAAATTAAATCTCAGTCCTGAATGTACGTAACAAGAGAATGTATAAATTAATTAACTTCTTTAGGCATGTTAGATTTATATCTTCTGAGTTATGTTTCCACATCATTTTAGTTCCATCTTCCATTTTAAACAGAAACTTAAATTTTTAGAATTAAGCAGTATTGAAAGGATTATGTGCTTCTATGCTTTTATTTAACATTGAGTCTACATTCCATATGTTTGTGTGGGGGAAAATAATTTGCATTAGAAGGCATTAAAAATAAAACAATATATGATTTACATTTTGAGCGTTATATTCTTTGTAATTAAAATTACATTTGAAAGCTTGAGTGGTTAAGATGATAAATTAGTGGAGTATTTCTGGACAACAATTTTGCCATGCTCACTTTTACCAATGTTTAGAAAGTCTGAGAAACATTAGGATGTTGATCTTCTCTCTAAGCAAACATTTTAATGTACTGATTTATAGGAGATATGATGACCACAGGCACAAGGTCATACAGCTTTAGACAATGTGATTTGACAGGCTCTCTAGACTAAGTCATCTGAAGACACTGCTAATATCTCTCTCATCATTATCTGCTCTGTCAACCCCTTCCCTGCCTCTCTTCAGTGTGCTTTGATTGGAATCTCTTCTTTGTGATGATGTAGAGCTTGAGTTGTCCATTCCTATAGAGTTTTCTGAGCAGTCATATAAAACCTTATATAGTGTTTCGATGATTATAGTATCATCGAAAGAAAAGTTTCTCAAAGACACTGAGGCTAGCATTATGAACACATCAATTAATACCAATTTGATGGTGAGTACACGTGGTGCTTGGTTTTCCATTCCTGTGGATACTTCACTTAGTAGAATGGGATTCAGCTCCATCCAGAGTAATACAAGAGATACTAGATCACCATTGTTTTTTGTAGCTGAGTCACAATCCATGGTATAAAATTTATTGTGCCTCAGCTTACCTTTTTAATAAAACCAAACTCATGTATATAAAAATAGTGAAAATTTTCAAATAAAAATAATCATGCATACTATTTTTGTTACATTTGGTTGAAGATTTACTGAAAGACCTTCAGATTAGTTTTGTCAATTGTTAATTGAATTTGTAAGTCATATTAGTTACCTAGTTTACTAATGAAAGGAACATTTATGAACTAGAGTTAATTCAATTATTTCTCATGTGCAATGTAACTGTGCAATACAATTCTCTTTTATTATTTATGTCAATTAAAAACACCTGATTAAAATATCTATACAACTACATTTAAATCATATTTTTATAAACTCATCTAAATAATAGGAAAGTTAGTACCATTTTTTAAAATTCTCCAACCCCATGTTTTTGTCATTTAGACTTTACTAACAACAGGTCTAAAGGGAATGGTAAGCAGAGGATGAAGGGGTAAAGACAGACCAATCACCATAAAATGGCAAATATATGCCAAGACTGTATCATGTTACCAAATGAAATATCACACTACCAGTTATTTGCATTTCTTCTGAGTTCAATTACAAGCTCTGAACAATACTCCCATAAAACCTATGGTTTGGAGGAAAATGACAGACCAGAAGACTTGAAAAGTGAGCAGAAACCACAGGAACAGTGTGACTTGACTCACGTTTTCAGCATGGGCATAATGACAACAAGATGTTAATGGACAGTTGCATATATATGTGCAATTTTATACATTTAAATTAGAATAGATTTTTGTTCAAGTAATACAAATACCAATGGAATTGGGCTGGAAACTTTTTTTTTACTTAACTTGTCCTCCAATGAAAATAGGTGAAGGTGACTTGTTTTATTACCTGAACTACTTTTTTTATTCAGGGCAATCAAGATCTTCTAAATGAACTACGTGTGTGTGTTTTTTTTTTTTTTTCTCCACAAAGGAAGCTGTAAAAACTAGATCACATTATGCTGCAGCAGTGATAAGGGATTATTTCCTCTGCCTATTGAGGAAAAAGTTGTTCATTATGTTTTTCTGTGTATGTAGGAAACATGGTGTTCTTTGGGTCAAAAGCATCAAGGCAATTTAGCCTCATATTTTATTAATGGTAATGGGAATAATGTAGTTAAATCCTGGCAAATTGTACTGAACAGCTACTTCCAATGTTATATGATTATATTCATAATGGAGTGTTCATTTGATATTCAATATGGAACAACTAATTATAATGGGTTTTTGTTTTAGTAATAGTGCTATTTCAGTAGATGGAAAGGACATTACATTGAAATTAAGAAAATAATCAATGGTTAAGTAAACCTTTATCTATGGTCTTACCTGTAATTCTCTGGATCATACACACTTCCTGTTTTAGTATGTCATTCATCATATCATATCACAGGTAATAAACACTTAAGATAATGCTTCTCTGATGTTCTCATTGTTTTATTT
>NW_012148241.1:1888656-1889685 GCF_000956105.1 Propithecus coquereli | reverse complement strand
TATGTTTATAAATATATATTTTGGTTCTAACTGTAAAACTATTGTAAAATTAATGCTCAGGTTCCCTATTTTCAAATTGTATATATCAGAGTTATGTTTACTGCAGGGATTCAGACAGTTGCAAGTGTATGTTCACTTGGCTTTATCTTCCAGGACTTTCCACATATAAAAATTAAGAAGTTTTTATGGGAAAAACTTTTTTTAAGGGAAAAGATTGAGCATACAAGCTTGGCACCATAGCACTGGCTCATTGTGAAAGAAGATGGGTGACAGTGAGTAGAGAACGCTTTCTGTTAATTAGATTTGTTTTTGGCCAAGAAACAAGGCTTCATGACATCATGGCTGTTATGGAGTTGGAAGAATGATGAGTGTGGAGGGACCATGAAAGTAAGACCTAAAAGATCTCTTTAGTTTGTCTCTCTATGAGCTCTGTAAGTCATTAGGGAACAAGGCAGTATGCCTTTAATCTCCATAAGTAAAATGTGACCAGAACCTCCTGCCTTCCTCATATATGAATTACATCATGATGCCAGAAATACACTGAAGGTTCCAGTGCAACTTTGACATTTCAAGGGGTCTCATCTTGGTAGTTCTGAGGCAATAGGATTTGGATAAAAATGGGACCTTTGCAAGCATCCAAAGTCTTGAGAGTAAATGAGGGGTAGGTAAGAGAAATTATGTGAGAGGCGTATATGGCTCGCAGAAATGTCTGAGAGGCTTTGAAAAGGCTAGAGATCACAGCGACTTTGAGTGTTGTATGTGTTAATGGGACCTTACTATTAACCTCAGATTTGTATTTCTTGGTGACATAGGAGCTCCTAAGCAATTATTGTTTTTCTAACCTTATAAGTACTGAATATTTTAACAGTTACTTTATAATCTCTGTCAAATTGGGGAGACAAAATGTGAGCCTAATCAGTACTTTCTCCACACCAAAGAAGAGGAAAGACTTGCGTGTATTTGACAAATTGTACACTTTTGTGTTTGTGCGTGCATCAGTGTGGACTTTTAAAATGGCAGCACAATATT
>NW_012148241.1:1868286-1876769 GCF_000956105.1 Propithecus coquereli | reverse complement strand
CTCTGTGCTGCACTGGTTCCACGATGGAACTCGTGTTCATGAGTTTCACAAAAATTGCTCTAAAAAATGTGAAAGATAATCAGAAGCCAAAACATGTGTTTGAAAGACTGAGGATGTACCTTCACAATAAAAATAAAAGAAGCAGTGTCAAAGTGAAATTTCGGAGATATTAACTGTCAAACTTAGTACTTAAGGAAATTGAACATTTCATATTTAATAACCTAATATTACAATGTTGAATCTCTTTCATCTGAGGGGATAGATATTAAATGTAATAAAAATCCTGTAACACAGAAATTCGAAGTCTGTTTTTAAACTACATCTATATTTTGGTATTTATTTATATTTTGGTTATAGCAAAAAGTGAAAATTTTCTACTGATCCAACAGCCAGCAATATTTATGTGGACAGCAGCCTCTATTCTGTGGTGAATCTTATACTCATTCAACTGCAAATTCTAAAAACAATAGCCAAAAGAAAGTTCAAACATGCCTATTGAATATGTTAATTATTTTTTAATTATTAATAGATTTCAAATAGTTTTTTCACAGGGTTAATGTTTTTTGATTGTTCTTTCCTTATGTAAGCAGGATGGTACTAAGCAGATATAGGACAAGGGAACTATTTAAAATGCTAGGGAAGTAGTTTTGTGTCATTCATCAGACCTGGAATCAAAATCATCCTATCACAATTTGATATTAGCATGGTCTCAATGATTTTTGTGTTAAAGGTGTGTTGGTTTCAATGCTAGATGTATTTTAGAAATACTTAAAAAGCTGCTTTAAAAATTACAGGTACACATGTTCCACCTCCCACTTACTCATTCAGAAGTTGATTGGGTGTCTACGGGTGGTCTGACCATCTCTAGTATTTAAAACTTCCACCAGTAATTTTGATGTTCACAACCAAGAATCTTACAGTGGATACAGTATCCCTAAAAGAGATTATGAGATGACAGGATCTAAAGTATTAATAGCTAATAGAAAATAAGATTCAGCATGTTCTTCAAAACAAATGTTTTAAGATTGGTAATTTGTCCATGCAACATTATTCTCAGAATAAAAAAAAATGATGTGGGCTTTGGACAGGAAGTAATAGCCCAGAATGAAAATTTTTGCGTGATTTTGCAAATAAACATAGTAGCATACCTAAAGATGTGAGAGGAGGTAAAAATCTTGCCCATACATGAAGGAATTTATCCTTTTAAAGTGAGCTATCACTCCCATTGTATTAATAACTGAAGAGAAAGTGAAAGGAATGGTTGGAAATGCAGGTAAGTCTGTAGATTTGACCACAGAGCTAGGATGTTGCCAACTAGTTTCTTCTGTTTTCTCAGTAAAATCTTAAGGTGGTATTTGGCACGTTAAAATGAACAGAGCGCAGATAAAATATTAATAGAAAGCCTCTCTGGAGAGCAGAGGAGAGAGCAGATAAGGAAAACACAGAACTGCCAAGAAGTACTCCAGGCCTCACTCAGGTGGAAGACCCTTAAGTAGTAGTGACACCAATATTCACAGTTACATTTTTCTCCGGCAGCACTCAGCAACCAGGATGTTCTTTGGTAAAGGCAGACAGCTGACTTTCCTGACAAATGAAATGGAAAGACAGCCTGGGAAAACAAAGCTGAGACTATTTGCATGAGAGTAGCTGAATCTAAGGTGGATAAATATAAATAGAGGCAAAAGTGAGAATAGGAGTAAATGAACTTGATGAATCTGAAAACAGGAAAACAGGGAGTAACCAAGTAAAGAAAATGGAAGATGGGCGTTGAAGGCCAGTTGATTAAATGTTTGTATCCAAAATTTTATAATGAGAGAATTTTTAGTGATTGCAAGGTATAGGTATAGAAGCAGGGTGCTAAGGGGGTGGAAGTGAGTGAATGTAAATTCCACTGGATGTGAGGTCAAGGAGTTGCTGAGATGGGTTTCACGGCTGGTCATCCTTGGGGATTTTGAAATGTCTTAAAATGATGACAGGACTTGAAATGAAATATATCATTATGATCCAGGTAATGAAATATATCATTTAAAGTGTCCCCATAATGAAGGGATGTGCCCAGGAGTTCAGTAGAACACAATGAGCCAGATGGTAAAGATAGACTGGGTATATGGCATTAGTCTCAAAGAATCAGAAGTTGTATTCAATGGTAGAAGTACAATAGTTTGTAAATAGTCAGCATTATTGAATTAAGAGGGGGATCACCTAACTTCCTACTCCTGAAATACATGTGATAGTGATAGATACTATTTAAAAATAATAAGAAAACAAAGGTCCTATCATATGATTTTGAGTGGACATTTTCAAGTCATGCATTGTGAATTATAGGTTCATAATAAGTGCTTTTTTCCAGACTGGGTAAAAAGGCAGCCACACCTGACACTGTAGGACAATAGAGGCCAATCAATCTACTTTGGTATGATGAATATAATTGGAGATGGGGACCTTGCTTTGAGGTCCATGGGCCTCCAAACAGTCCATGAATAGAATTCACATGGTTAGGACATTGGATGAAAAAGGATTACATTTCTATCTTCACTATCCTATCTAATATTTAACACTTTCTTCATTTATGAATGTAGGCAAAAAACCACAGTAGTTAGGAACATCTGTGACTTTGTCAACCGTAGAAGTCAAGATATTTTCATATTACTTTAATGATATATATAAATATCATTCAGTATCTATCATACATATAAACCATATACTGATTTGAACAATTTTCATTCATATTTATCAATATTTCAAAATTGCAAGTTATTAGGAGTTCTAATAGATCTCTATATTTAAAGTGTTATTAACCATCTATATACATTATTTCATCATTTACTAATATTCTTATAATTGTATCTCAGTATATTAAAAATGTTCTGTGAAGTGGTCCAAGGGTCTGCATAGCACAGACACATCCGCTAACACAAGCCAAACTCAACATTCTAGCCACCTAGAATTTCTTTCTGAAAATCTTCTCATCTCCTATCCTACCTGGGCATGTATCTAGCATTGATCTTTTTATAGTTCTAAATCAATAATACACCCAACCTCAGCCACGGGCTGCACTGCCACTCTGGGCAACTTTGCAAAGGCCACCTTTGATGCCTTCTCCAAGACCTATAGCTATCTGACTCCTGACCTCTGGAAAGAGACAGTATTCACCAAGTTTCCCTACCAGGAATTCACTGACCACCTTGTGAAAACCCACACCAGAGTCTCTGTGTAGAGGACCCGGGCTCCAGCTGTAGCTACAACATAGCATTTTTATACAAGAAAAATAAAGTGAATTAAGCCTGTTAAAAAAATGAAATAACACCACCTAGATCCTGTATAATCTTGGCTTCTTCTATCACCACAAATTTATTCTTATCCTGCTTTCACTCCATAACCCAGCCGCATGAAGTTCCTTTTCAATGCTTGAATAAGCCATGCTGCTTCTATCCCTGGGCCATTCCACTTGCTGTTCAATTTACTTAAAATAGAACTCTGTTCTTTTATTTCACCACCACTCCTTCACCTAAATGTGTATTTAGCCTTCTGACTCTCCTAAACCAAGATAGACACTTTAATTACAAAATACAGAGCTGTCTGGGACATGTGTATACTAATAGTTATTCATTGTTTATCTGAAATTCAAATTTAACTGGCCACCTTTGTATTTTTATTTGCTAATTCTGACAACTTTACCCATATAGAATCTATGCTGTCCTTTTATAACGTTTTCACTCCTATAATTTCTTGTTCAATGTCTGTCTTTTCTCCTAATTGGATGTTCCATGATGCACTGTGTACATGTATATATATGTTGTTGATCGTAGTATCCCTAATCCCTGGATAAAACTACTGAGCATGTAGTAGAGGCTCATATTTTTAAGGTGACTAAATTAATAAACTATATTTTATGTTTAAAGTATCTGTTTATAGCTCTGGCTTTCCTAACAGACTAGGAGTTCCTCAAGAACAGAGATTTCCTTTGTGCCCGAAACCAAAACCCAGTGCCTACAACATAGTAAACACTAAAAAAATGAGTTGGACAGAACTAAATTCTTCCTTACTCTTCCACTAGAAGAGGACCAAATCATTTGTGCATTGTAAGGTGTTCAATCACCTTGTTTCAGAATAAAAGAGTTGCACTGAGGACAAAGAAGTTAGGTATGTAGAGGTTTCAGGGATTAGTTTGTCAATCAGCACCAACCATTTGGGTGAAATTAAAACATTATTGGTTTACTTCTATTTCTTTTAATTCTTTTATACAAAAAAGGACGGAGATGAAAAGTATGAATATTGCCAAGTGTTTGTGTTTATGCACACACATAAATGTTTACACTCATAAATAAAGGTGGGAAGTCTTTGAGTGTAAATGAAGAGAAGTGAGGAGGAATCAGATTTCTGAAAAGGTTTGGAAAATTGTGTTAAATAGAAGTTGTCAAGGATTTGTACCACTGGCAGATTTTCTGCCAGCATTTGAATGGTACCACTTTGGTGGCATCCATCCTGGAATACATGACCTCTGTAGTACCCTCTAGCTTTAAAATCCATTGTGCCTCAGGTATAAAGTATGTTCACAATTCAGGAATCACAAGAGGAGCTAGCAATGGAAATAGCTAGCGAGTAGCTTCAGAAACTTGTGAAAGTTACTGAGGAATTGGAACTCTGTGGAAATAAGAAATGAATTCAAAAATGATCAACAGAGACATGTTTTCTGCAAAGTCCATAGATAATAAGGAAGATATGACCACTGGGTCTAAAAACATAGGAAGTAATTTTCTTTTTATGGAGAGTTTCATTTGAGTGCTTGGTCACAAAAGTAAACTATAATGAGCTAAGAAGGAAAGAGCCAATGCAATTAAGAGAATTTTGGAATCCAAAAGAAAAAAAAATATGAAAGAGTCAAAAGAAGTTTAGAGGACAGGTTTGATTTTATTATTTCTTTTGCTTTTCTTTCTTTTAAAAGATAGAATTCAATATGCTTGTAGACAGAAGGAGAGTTAATAAATTTTAAAGAAAAATAAAGATCATAGAAACAGAAGAAATAAGTTTGAAAGAAAACTCTAAAGGAAATGTGAAAGTAATGGAGTATAGAATATTAATTATATAAGGCAGAGATAAGTGCCTTTGAGGTTTCACTGAATGAAGAAAGGATCCATACTCAGCGATACATGCATAAGAGCAATCACCATAATGGTGAGAAAATAGCAGAAGAGGAATTAGACCTCATAGAGAAGACAGGCCTAGTGCATCTAATTGCTTATTTAACAGCACACACATGCCAAAATATTGTGTCCCGCTAGTATATATTTTCCCATCACCTGACTGATATTCTCTACTCTCAGCCTGATTGTACTATTGAAAGTTGATCACTGAGCATTAGCACTGTGTTATACAAATGCCCTTAGCAAGGAAGGCTCTACATGGCTCTCCTGTTAGGTGTGCTTTCATCAGGGGCTATTTCCACCACTGTGTTCTTACTTTCTGACGTTTATTTTGCATTCTGGTGAACAGTTTTGACCTTAAATGCCTAAAAAGTGTGTGCAGCTCATAGTGCTGGAGACCACAGGAGGTGGGGAAAGGGGTTAAATATCATGCTGGCTGTAAAGATGATAAATGTAAAATGGAGGTGCTATCAATGAAATAGTCAAAACAGGAAAATTATGAACAGACAATGGAGGATTAGCGGATGTACTTTAGAAACTTGAAGAGTACAACAAATATAAGAACGCAAAGAATAGTTGTCAAAAATAGATCTGTGGCTGCAAAAATAATATAACCTAAGTCATGTTGTAATTTCAGGGGGCTTGAAGACAATGGAGGAACAATTCCCAACTGTGATGTCAGGGAAACGTTCCTGTACATTACCAAGTCACTAAGAGGGAAACTGTGTCTTATCAGATGCCATCCACACAATTGATAATCATTATTAAACAATATATTTTGTTGCTCACCATGAATTAGGATCAATGCTTATTATAGTGGTTGTTATCGTTTAATTATTACAATTATATTTTTGGCAAAGTAATCTGAATTTAAATGATCTTTTAAAATAAGCAGGCTTCCTTTTCAGGATCCTTCTAAGAATCTGACATTTCGGTGAATATCTTAGCACATACGTCTGAATCAGTCACACCGATTAATGTGTCCTTCTCTTCTCCAGCTTTAGACGCTTCAAGTCCAACCTTGAATGAGAATATTTTATTCGTGTTTTTGTAATTTTCAGATTTAAAAATATAGATAATCTACTATTGGGGAAATTAATGTGCAATATGTATCTTAATTTTTTTAGAATATATAGCTAGCTTGGATGCTATAAAATGGATGATTCTATTTCTCACTTTATGTTTATGGTATGAAATAAGGAAACAGGTGCTGTTTCTGCTTCAGTAGTCTGTGTCTATACAGCAGAAAATATTAAAATATAGAAGACCTTATAAGTTCCATCTGCCCCAATACCTGGTTTCCCATCTTCCTATAGGTTCCAGGCATTCACATCAAACATTTTTGTAATGAATCATCTCATAAGAACAGTCCTTAAAGAGCATGATTTTTTAACCCTATAGATTCCTCCAAAAGAAAGAAAGCAGGAAATGGATCCTTGTATTGTATATTTTTCATACTGTGGAGAAAATATATGGGAAAAATTATTTGAAGAGAAATTCTTAGGAATTTCAAAGGAAAGTTTTGGAATCATCTCGGGAGTAATGTAAAAAGATCACCAGCACTCATTCATCTATTTGGGCTGCTAAAGGTTGTGTAGATTTTCATTGAGAAAAGAAGAGAAAAACAAATGGTTTTTAGATTCATGGTACTGTGAAAATGCTTCAGTACTTAAAGGGTTGGGTCTGGTATTGTAACACATCCTAACTCTATTCTATAGTCTAACAGAGACACAGAAGCACAATACGATCTTTTTTTTTTTTTCCTGAAAAACAAATACATTTCATAAAATTTCAGATAAATTAAAAGTTTATGTGTTTCACTAGGTTTCTTATTTGGCTATTATTAATAGTGAGCAGAAAAGAACTGGAGAGAACTTTGGGGCATGTATTCTCTTGAGCTGAACCAAGTGAGAGTGACAATTAGGAAAGCATCACTTACTGAAGCCAGTTTCCTGACCTTGTCCCTTCTGAGCTGCCAATGGTGATCTTCATAATAGTGCTACTGACCATCTGGCACCAGCTGCTTCAGCACTTTGGCCCTAAGTGCCCTAGACTAGTGTTTCTAGTTCATAGACAGATCTCTCCTCTAACTTCTCACTTAGAGCCATAAGACTTGAGGATTCAATTCGGATTTACAATACCCTGCAGGATAAAGATAATAAATTAGGTCTCTCCTTTAACAAACATTTACTAACTTCCTAATATATGCTTATCATATATTTATTAGCTCTTGTGGCCTCAAAAATTAATAAGATAAAGCATTACCCTCCCAGAACTCACAGTCCAGTGGAGACACATACACACATACTGTCTTAAGAACAATATAATGGAATATATGCTACATCCAAGCTATAGATCTAGTGCTCATCGTGGTGGAAAGAAGGGAATAGCTATCCTTGCCTGGAAAAAAAAAAAAAAGAGAGAGAGAGACAAAGAACATTTATATTATAACATTTATGAAAAATCCATTATTAGGATTGTTATGAGGATGGAGATAGTATTTTAAAGCACTTAGAACAATTCCTAGTGCTGTATAACTATCAGTTCAATAGATATAAATTTTATGGCTTTGAGAATACATTCTAAATTTCTTCTTCTTGATTTTCCAGTTTGGTATGATGAAATAATATGTAATAGTTTGGCATATATCAGAATAATGTGCGTTACTCTTCCACAGGAGCAATTGGGTTTTCCACAATAGCAGTAAATATCGAAATCAAATTAAGTAGAACGTATCACAGCCCCTCTTGTTTCAATTTAAATTTAATGAACTCTTAGTGGAACTAAATGCTTCATCCCCATAAACTTAGAGGCACAAGGTTTACAGAAACTGCAACTTCAACATTCTTCAACAGTAAATAGGACTATAAATCAGTGGGCACATTTATTTTCTTTCAGGGCTTTGGTTTTGTGCCATCTGCTAATGTGGCATCTTGCCCGTTTGGAACAGTGTCAGGTTATATAGGATAGAGGTGTTGCATCGTTATTCTGCTCCAGACTCAAGATTGACCCAGTTATTCTGTGAGATGGTAAGGGCAATGCCAGCAATCAATGCAACAGTCATCCTAGACTGTTCAGACTCCTGGTGGGCCTGTCCAGGACACTGGGACAGTGAGCCTTTCTTCAGTGAACCAAGTGCACCTGATTAGGAGCAGGGGTGAGGCAAAATGAATATGAATTTTCGTATTTAATTATAGAAGAAATACATTTCTCTGGATTGCCAGAGCTGCCAGGCAGGCTTGGAAATATATACTTATTCAAAAACTGCATAATTTCTATATTTCTTCACTAGAATCTATCCAGGTTCCCACCCACTACCTTAGACAGGGTAGACCTTAT
>NW_012148241.1:1864507-1865788 GCF_000956105.1 Propithecus coquereli | reverse complement strand
AGGTGTTAGAGGACTTGCTTAGAATCATTAGAACCTCTCCCAGAAGGAAAGGGAATAGATTGACAAAATGGTAATCATCAATGTTGAGTGTTTCATTAATGCTGTGTGGAGTTTGCATTCCTACAAAGTTGTTTATCAGCATATCTAGAGCTACAAGGACTTTTGCTCAAGTGAGACTAGAGGAATGATCTAGATTTGGTAGAAATAGGACATATGCTGCTCTAGAGATTCCTGGTCTCCAAAGTATTTAGATAACATGAAGATACTAGTATGGAACATTCAATTATTTGTCCAAAAAATCTATTTTCAAAGTTTATTTTTTGAGTGTATTAGTTAGTTTGCTACATAGAAAATTACTCCAAAACTTAGTGGCTTAAAACAGAAAACATTTATTATCTCATACAATTTGTGAGAGTTAGCCACCTTAGATTGCCTTAGGTGGATGATTCTGGCTAAAGGTTTTCATGAGGTTGTAGCCAAAGTGTCACCCAGGAAGACAATCATCTAAAGGCTTTACTGGGGTTGGAGAATCTGTTTCTAAGACAGCTATTCACATGGCTATGAGCAGCAGATTTCAGTTTTTCAGTGGCTATCCGGAGAAGACCTAAGTCTCAGTCCCCCTCTATGTAAATCTCATAACACAGCAGCTAGATTCCTTCGGAACTAGGGATTAAAGAGAATGAGGCAGAAGCCACAATGTTTTTTAAGACCATGCTTTGAAAGAAATGTACCCTCGCTGTCGATGTATTCTATTGGTCGTATCAACCAATCCTGATACAATTTGGGAGGAACCTACACAAATGCATGAACAACCGAAAAACAGGACACCAGGGGCCTTCTTTGAGGTAAACTACCACAGTGAGAGAAAAAAGAGGAAGGAAAGAAGAAAAGAAGAAGGAAGGATGGATAGAAGGAAAAAAGGAACTCCCCAAACTTGGCAATCACTTCTTTGCACTTGAGAAACTAGCATTTAGATCCCATGGTCACATCTCAAAATTCAATTTCATTATTTAAGTTTTCTCAAAGTATTGATGTTTTTCCACAATTAGTCAAAGAGCTACAATCTCCTAGGGTTCTCATGTTTAGCAATTAATTGGTCAGAATGTTTTCTTTTTAATTAGACTGCATTAAAAATCCTCCAACTTGGAAAATAATGATGTTTTCCAAAAGGGAATTTAAAGTTGTATGACAATTACATGATATTTATAAGTTTAAAACTTTACCACTAAATAAAATCCTTAGACTAAAGTTGCCAGATTTAGCAAATACGTATGCAGTGTA
>NW_012148241.1:1863115-1863916 GCF_000956105.1 Propithecus coquereli | reverse complement strand
TTAAAAATTGAATAAACATGTATATGTCCAGGTTTACTTATGATATTGTTCATGTCTACGTCTAAGAACATACATGATAGCCAAGCTTCCAATTCAATTTCCAATCCTGTAGTCAGTTCTACAGATTGACTTAAACCAGTATTCTAACCACTTTAAGGCTGTAGAAATCTTTAAATCTTAAAGACATAATAGAATTTAAAATTCATATGTCTCCATCTCTTTTCTTTGAGGTTTGCTGGCTGTTTTCCTCATGACTTTTCCTGACTTGAATCTATCTGTCTCATGCTGCTACTACAGTACAATTTAGAAGAAAAACAAGAGTAATCCCAGGAAGTTGAACTCAGGGAAATAATCATACAATGTGTCTTATCATCCATGAAAGTGTCCTGTCCATGCTTTTTATGTAGTATTATTTTAACAAATCTGGAAGGTAAATTTAGCTTGACTATACCTTTCTGTTGAGGTCACATGTGGGGTGCCCTGACCTAAATAGGCAGTATATAGATTCACTGATTTTAAATTGCAAGGCCAATTTATTTGTTGCGTGCATTCACATATATCTTTGAACTAGAAATAAATACATGAAATGCTATCACAGTAACATTTAAATATTTGACAGCTGTTTTATTTAATGTCTAGTTCAAAGCTGAGTTTATATAGGAGAATGATTTAATCTTTGTACAAGACTATATGAATCAGTGTGATTTGAAGTTTGGATTCCAAAATTTGTATATAAGAGATGGTAGTACACTAAAGCTTTTGAAACTTCACTCAAAGCCAAATTTTTAAAATATATATGAT
>NW_012148241.1:1860205-1861955 GCF_000956105.1 Propithecus coquereli | reverse complement strand
ATATATATCAATATGTATGTAGCCTCATTTGGGGCCATTATGAGTTTTCAATTTTCAGACATATATACGCAGATTTGATGGTAGCACACATTTTACATGAAGTAAATCTATAAAAAGTTCTATCAATCTCTTTCATTGCTATACCTAATTTTGCAGAGCCATAGACTGGGAAATTTAAATAAATATGATTATAGCTTGAGAACAACTCAGAAGTAGAAATTAGTTTGAAATGTTAGATGCCAAATTATGTCACGGGGTAATTGTATTTTAGAGTACATATCCAAAAGAAAGAATTGCATGTCAAATTCTTAACTTTCAAGGTTAAAGCAGAACATCTTGAACCATTTCTATTGTAATTTTTAGTTAACTTATCAACTATGACTTATTTAAATGTACACATTCAGTGAACAAACAGACATTTAGAATCTAACCTGAAACATGAGATTTTGCAAAAAAATGATATTGGCCCTAAATGCAAGGAATTGGGCTCATGGGGGAAGAAAGAAGCAAAGAGAGTCATTAAAAGTTGTGGTTTGATAACTTCAGGATTTTGGTTGTTTTTATATTTCTTAGATATTGATTTGTGGTTCTATTGTGGTGCTACAGAATTTTCAACGGAAAAGAATAAATTTTCTAATGTGTATTTTCAGAGAATAACCATAAAGAAATAGAACATATAACTAGCAGGACCTATCATTAGGGTTTATTCATTTGTTTATTCACTCACTAATTAATCCAGTGAATGTTTATTATGTACTATGTGACAGGTACTATGCTAGGTGCTGGGAAATGGTAAGTCAAAAGAGACATGGGTCACTGCTGTCACGGAGTTTAAAACTAGTGAGAAGATATAAATAAATGTAAAATGGGATTCTGCTGAGGGAGGTGACAAAAAAGAGGTACAAAGAGCTCTGAATCAGGGAACGATGTTTCCCTAAAGAAAGTGACACTGATAGGGACTAGAAAAAGAAATTGAAGGTAATAATGAATCAAAGAGCCAAATGATATTCGGGCAGAACAGCATGTACAAAGACATTCTTGTCATAGGGATGATGCCAAGCTAAAAAGGATGTCCAAAACAACTGAATTTTGTGTGCTCAATGAGGGAAAGTGCCTTCCAAAGTGCCTAGCAAAATTCAGAGCACATATGAGATACTCCACAATTTCTCGTAAAGAAATTGAAGACTAAGTTTAAAAACTGTAGTTAATTATTTTTGGTTTATTTTTAATATCTGCCTGTCAGTGAGTGATGGAAGAGTGAGTTGAATCATGTGCTAAGTATGAGACTTTCCTCCTACCCTTTTTCTGATGCTGTTGACTTGCAGGGATGTATTCTTCACACACCCCCAGTGGGTAGTTCATCACCTTGGGGGGCCCAAGGAACCCTGCCTGCTGGTATTCATGCACTTGTGTCAGTCCTCTCTCCTGAGATCTATTTCTAAGGTTCTGTGCAATTCTAGATTCTAAGATTCTAAAGCAATCCTGAAATCTAAGGTTCTATGGGTTGCTTTAACTAATAGAATGTAGCAGGAGTGACACTATACAAGTTCCAGCCCTTTATCTTAAGAGGACAACTACATTTGCAATCTTGGGATCTCTGAACTGAACTGGATGAAGCCTGGTTCTTTTGCTCCACCTGGAGAGGGAGAAGACATGAGTTTACATGGAGGGGAAGTGAGAAATTCAGCTAATAGCAGAACTGAGGCCCCATAAATATTATCTCAACTGAGTCCCAAACAATAATTTGAAT
>NW_012148241.1:1859739-1860155 GCF_000956105.1 Propithecus coquereli | reverse complement strand
AAAAAAGAAAAAGAAAAAAAGAATATTGCTTCTAAAATATTGCCTAATACTGCTGGGTTTTTGCCCTTTTTTTGTGTCATTAGCGGTCATTTAATTATGCCATCATCATCTCTGCCTAGTAGATAGATAATTATGCCAGTTAGCTTTTTCTAAGCCTTCAGATATGCAATACATGAGTAGGACATGGTAAGGGTGATTCTGCTCTCTAAAATATAAGTGTGCTCTCTAGTGAGCTGACACCTCTCAAGGATGTAAGACCCACTACAAAAGGTTAAGCATATACAGTCCCAGGATTGGAATGACAAATTTTATGTCTACTAAGAACTAAAACTTTGTTGGATTTGCAAGATTTTGTGCAAGGCACAGCATTTATAAGACAGGCAATATTCTTTCTTGAGAAAGAATTTATATTCTCT
>NW_012148241.1:1852667-1855927 GCF_000956105.1 Propithecus coquereli | reverse complement strand
TTAAATAAAGCTTTTTAGTAAGGCAGCCTGGCAAACAACTTGCAGGTATGCAATTAGGCACCTTTCAGTTCCCGAAAAGAGAAAGTTACTGTAATTATCCTCCGAATAATAAACTTGTATTTTATAGCACACACTTTAGGAGTCAGTATTTAAGAAGGTACCTGGTAGAAAATAGCTCCTCAATTAAAGCTTGATGACTGAACAGAATGAATATGCTACTACATCAACATACGATTCAACTCTAGTACAGTTAAGGAGAATGAGGCCCAGAGAAATGAAGCATCTATGTGGAGTTACAGAGCTCGCTAGTGCATGTATACTCGTCTATTGCCACCAAGGCAAGGACCCATTTTCCTGCATTTTGTACATGGGTATGGGTTTCTTCAAAGGTACTAAAAAGTAATGCAGAAGAGACTTCTTTAAAAAAATTTGATTAATCTTATTCATCTAGTAATGATTATCTCACCTATCCATTCATTCACTCAAGAAATGCTTATTGAGTTCCTGCTTCTCAGGAACCAAATTCTGGAAATCCAGATGTGTCGATTTCATTGTAATCATTATCAAGATTACATATCATAACAGAGATTAAAAAATGCGATGTGCTAATTATAAAGCAGAAAGGAATATGGATAATTCGTTAGGCTTGCAAAAGTTATTTGGCCAAAGTTTAAGCAAAAGAGTAAGAGTTTGTCACGTTGGAAAGGAGTGGAAGTTGACTCTTGCCAGAGGAAGCATCACTAGCACAGGTGGAGGTGTGTGATCAGAGTAGGTAGGAAATCAAGGCATGTGGTGAACCTCAGATAAATATAAGCTCTGTGAGATTTAAAGGTGCTTGGAAGTCAGGAGAGTGTGGTGGTCAGAGCTTTTGGGTTACACAAGGTTTGAATACTAGTTCCATCCTTTACTAACTGATGAATTTGAGCAACTTTTGACTTGTCTAATTTTCAATTTCTTCATTGCAAAATGGAATCATCCTTTCCATCATGTGTTGTTCATTGTGAGAATTTAATTAAATAAAATAATAAAGCATTTAGCACAGTAACTGGCACACAGAAAGCACATATCAAATAATTATTTAAAGATTGCAAAAGCCCTATATCACTATGACAAGAGATGATCAAAAATTTAGGAATTTACACAGAATGTATAAATACCATTACTGTATGTTGTATGTATATGAATAAACATGGAAATTAAACATTTATTTAAGCAATTTATAGAATGGCTAAAATGATTTTCAACATTCTAGAAAACCATCTTGATGTAACTTTATCTTTAAATATCTACTTGAAAAATAAATTGAGAATCTATCATTTATCTTGGACGAAATATAGTCAATAAATATTCATTTGGTAGAATATTCATTATTGGAATGAAAACAAAGTTTTATGGCCAAACCGGATAAAATAAAGTTAAAACATTTCTTCACTGAATGACTTATCACAGCCTTGAAGAAAGGCTTAAAGTATGCAATATTTCACAAATTTATTTCACCATGGAATGTTTTTATTGTAGGATATTTCATGTCAGTATTGTTTCTTTCTTTAATACTTTAGAAAATGATGTCTTAGACATTTCATCCTATCCAGCTTCATTTCTTTCCAAAAATGGAACTAGAATTTGTCTGGCACTGAGCTAGTTTTCTTACATGTTTTATTTTAGCCAATGAATGTGTATAGCTTTTGGCAGCACAAAAATTAAACCACCATAGTAAAAAGAGAAACACTTGGTTCTCATTCTTTGTTTTATAATTGTAATTTTTCATTTGGTGTCAGTTATCCGTTCAGTTAAATTTATGGTTCTCATACTATTCATAATCTTGAAACTAAATTAAAACAAAAACAAAAAGAATAATATGTATTTTTATTTGGCTCTCATTCCAATTCCTAAAAGTTAATATATAGTTATTCATTTACACATTAATTATACTCTATATATTTGCCTATTGATTTAGTCATTCCAAAATTTAGAAATTAGACAAAGTTTATCTTCCTCTGCAGTAATCTTAGCAAAAGTTATACGTTACTATAATCCTATAAGGAGATTTAAAATGCCTGTAGTTTTCTTGACTAGTTATTCTTTTCATTCACATTCCTTTCAGAGGAATGAAAAAAAGAAAGAAGCACATGGCAAGTCCTTAGACAGGATTGATCTAATTCTAATATGCTAGTGTCCATGTTGACTCATAAATTCATTAAAGAAATGAATATTAGTTTTTATTTGTCTGCGTGTAATGTCTGGCTGTGGTGTGCGTTAAACCAGTGCTATTTTGGATTGATTGCTGACAGCGACATCATTCATTATGCATGGGAGGAATGAAGTCCCAGAGACATAATTTTTTCAGTTTGACTTTATGAATATACAAGAAGCCTGGAATTTCTTTGTGCTGGTAATCATACAATAAATGTCTCATTATCATGTTTAAACTACATACGAGTTACAAGCATTTGTAGCATACTGATAGTTATCAATGACTTCTATTGAGGTTTAGTTGTAAGAAAATGTGTGATTCAGTAAATGGACTAGCACCTCGCAATAGGCATTCCAATCTTGCCAACTGTAATGTTAAAATTATTTCACTGGCGATGAATAAATGCCACAACTTCAAAGGAGATAAAAATCTAGTGAAACTAGGAAGAGTTATATAGTTACTCAGGCTGATTCTGATAAACTCAGGTAGAAATTTATTGATACTATTGTTCTTGTTTTCAATAGTATGTTCATGTTTTCTTATTGTCCTACTTACACCACCAGTCATGGTTCATTTCAGTTGTACATGCTGTTGAATCATAGCTACTGTTCTACAAGTCAGATATCCCAAACTGACTACAGCAATTAATTAACAAATTGAGAGAACAATGCAGTAAAGATGAGAGCAAAGTATCTGAAGATACTTTACTTCAGTGACTCAGACCAGGGCTCCGAAGACTGTATCTTTAAAGACAGTGGTCACATTCCATAGTTGTCAGTTGGCATGTGAATCATATTATGGAGGTATATTAAGTACATGTCAAAAGTACATTTTCACTCAGCTTTAAAAATGTAATTTTGTTGAGTTTTGACATAATCTCAAACAACTTGAATACCCTTTTACATGGATTGTACGTAAGCTCAATGATATGCAAGGAAAAATGGATAACCATCACAAGGAAACCACAAAAAAAATCCAGGATTTGGAAGAAAAATTCGCTAAAGAAATTGAAATATTAAAGAAAAATCAAACCGAGCTCCTGGAAATAAAGGACTTATTCAGGGAA
>NW_012148241.1:1852152-1852617 GCF_000956105.1 Propithecus coquereli | reverse complement strand
GGGTGAATGAGAGACAGTGATGTGATCTCCCACGCTGCAAAGAGTATTTAATTCCGTTAAGTACTTTGAGTATAGGGAAAGATACTTTATAAATCGAGAAATTATTATAATACCATAAGCATTTGGTCTTTCTGAATTGTTAGATTAAGTCTGCATTGCTCAGAAGTCAAAATAATAATGGCAGAGAGGGAAAATCATTTATGACAACGCAAATTCTTTCCTGCAGGTCATAAGGTGTGAAAATGAGTAGAGGGAAGATGAGAAAGAGGAATGATTAACAAACTGGAAAAAGCTTGTCTCAGCACAAAGAAGGTTATAATATGACCAACAAGTAAGAGGAGGCCCGGTTTAAAATTTTCCTTTGAGAACTCATATCTTCACATTATTCCTCATTTTTTATGTTAGATTTATGTTGGTGCAGTTAAAGACCAAAGTTATTTAGAATGAAGTCGTTGTTTTTTTTTT
>NW_012148241.1:1851692-1852102 GCF_000956105.1 Propithecus coquereli | reverse complement strand
AGTCAAAAAGATCACAGACAACCTAATGAATCGACTCAAAGAACTGGAAAAAGAAGAACAGACCGACCCCAAACCCAGCAGAAGAAGGGAAATTATGAAGATCAAGTCAGAGCTTAATGAAATTGGCAACAAGGAAACTATATGGAAGATTAATAAAACAAAAAGTTGGTTCTTTGAAAAAGTAACAAAATTGACACACCCCTGGCTAAACTCATGAAAAACAGAAAAGAAAAAAACTTTAATAAGCTCCATCAGGAACAAAAAAGGAGAAGTTACAACTCATGCCGAGGAGGTTCAAGATATAATTTATGAATATTACAAAAACCTTTATGCACACAAACTGGAAAATGTGGAGGAAATGGACAAATTTTGAGAAACACACAGCCTCCCTAGGCTCAACCAGGAAGAAA
>NW_012148241.1:1851223-1851607 GCF_000956105.1 Propithecus coquereli | reverse complement strand
AGTCAGATATCCCAAACTGACTACAGCAATTAATTAACAAATTGAGAGAACAATGCAGTAAAGATGAGAGCAAAATATCTGAAGATACTTTACTTCAGTGACTCAGACCAGGGCGCCGAAGACTGTATCTTTAAAGACAGTGGTCAGATTCCATAGTTGTCAGTTGGCATGCGAATCATATTATGGAGGTATATTAAGTACATGTCAAAAGTACATTTTCACTCAGCTTTAAAAAGGTTGTAATTTTGTTGAGTTTTGACATAATCTCAAACAACTTGAATAGCCTTTTACATGGATTGTAAGTAAGCTCAATGATATGCAAGGAAAAATGGATAACCATCACAAGGAAACCACAAAAAAAAAATCCAGGATTTGGAAGAAAAA
>NW_012148241.1:1838445-1841603 GCF_000956105.1 Propithecus coquereli | reverse complement strand
AAACAGTAAAATATTAGAAAACCTCATTGTATTAATACATTCAAAAGAAAACTAAACATATGATCATTTAAAAATATGAAGCAATCTATGAGTTTATGATAATTATTGTGGTAAAAATTTTTTGTGTATGGAGGCTGGACATACTGACTCCTATTTAATAGATAGACTATGGAGAAGTGATGCTTTGTGACTTTCAAGGGTAGGTTATAAGGACAGCTTCCTTTTGGCACTCTTTCTTTCTTGGATTGCTTACACTGGGACAAATCAGCTGACATATTGCAAGGATACTCAAGCATTCATGAGGAGTGCCTTAGATGGAGAGGAACTGAGGCTGTCCACCAACATGAACATCAACTTGCCAGCCATGTGGGTGAGCCACTTGGAAAGCAAATCTCCTAGCCTGATTAAGCCTGTAGATAACTACAGCTGTGGCTGATTTGTTGACTTCAACTTCATCTGAGATCCTGAGCCAAAGCTACACAGCTAATCTGCTCCAGAATTTCTGACCCACACAAAACGTGAGAGGTGATAAATATTTATTATTGTTTTAAACCATTAAATTGTGTAATAATCTGTTATGCAGTAACAGATAACTAACAAAAATATGAAAACATATGAAGCTGTAGTGATTAAGACTATGACTGCTGTAGACTGATAAATAATAGACCTAGGGAATAGAATAGACAATCCAGGCACAAAGCCATGTCTTCAATAAAACCTTGATATATGTTGAGAGTTGTTGCTTCTGCCTTGTTGGGCTGTGGGTGCTGCCATTGCTCATTTACGGTCATCACTGGCCCCAAAGCACCAAGAGTTGCCCCAGTGCATGGCCTAGGTCCTGGACACACTCTTTCATGCCTCCATTGTGAAGTCATAGATCATCACTGTTATTAGTCCATTGCCTCCTTCAACATAGTAACTGCATTTTTTGACTGCAGATCCACTGGCACAAGAAACACAAAGTGGCTAGACGGTAGTTGCAATTTCCAGCTCCATAAAAACTTCACTGTGTCCTGTAGTGGAAGGAACTCCTCACTTAGGGCCTGTCCAACTTACCTCTGCTGGAGGAGTCACCTAAAATCACAGCTGTTTGTTAAAACATCAGCAATGATTAAATGGAGGATATGTGTTTGATTGGAGGATGTGG
The DNA here is from genome assembly GCF_000956105.1 of Propithecus coquereli. Classification (NCBI taxonomy): domain Eukaryota; kingdom Metazoa; phylum Chordata; class Mammalia; order Primates; family Indriidae; genus Propithecus; species Propithecus coquereli. The sequence goes on along the minus strand of NW_012148241.1, from coordinate 1,840,456 downwards.
GAGAGGTGCAAACGAAGAGAGAAGGAAAAGAATAGGAGGTGGAAAGAAAAATAGACATTGACAAAAGAAGTGGGAAGTGACTTTGTTTCCATTTCAAATGCATTTCACAGTCCGGGCCCTCTCACATGCTTCCGTCTGATTACAAAGTATAGTTCAGATTTATGATTGTCTCAAGTTTTACTAGGAGTGTTTCCTGGAGGAATAGGTAAAATGTGTTGGTATGGAAAATTTTTTTTCACATCTACCTATTATCAATGCCATTCATGTGGTGATTGAATGGTATGTGAAGTTTGAGAAGCATCAGGACAATACCTCCATTCCCAAGGTTTGCAACTGACCTGAAGACATTTCCTAGGTATTCTATCTTCATCGTTTTCTAAGGAACAGAACAAAACTGGCCCACACTGCCAAATTCATGTGCCTAGCTTTCTTTATCTTTTCTTTCTCCCAATTCTTCTCCCAAAGATCACAACCATTCTATCTCTAGGAACTACTCCCATACACAGTACAAAATTCTCCCGTTAAATTTATTTTCCACCTGAATAGGGCTCAGTGGTCCATTAGACTAACCTTAAAAGAGATGTTTTGGACTTAAGAATTTAAAAATAACAACACCATAAACTTCATTACTCTTGCCCTGGTAGAAATGACTTAACCATTAGAAATACGACTGCCTCATTCCCTCCTGGAAATGAGGGAAAATTTATTTTCCAAGGACAGACCAAATGGATATCCTAGTTTAACTAGGGAATGTCATCCACATGCACACGTACACAAATGCATATATCTATCTAGTGCATTTCACATTTGGTTATTTGATCGATTACAGAAGAAATATTATAAAATTACAAAATAGTGGATAATAAAAATAGTTTACACTGGAGTTTGAAATCAATTATGGGATCTGATATAAGGTATTTTACATACACCCACACACCCTCCTCATACCCCATTGGATTTGGCTTTATTCAGTTTTTTGATGTATTATTGAGGTATTGGACGATTAATTCAGAAAAATGATAGGTGACAAGAAAAGTTATTTGAAATTTTTAAATTGCAGCAGATCACCCACAAAGTGGATAATCTACATGTAGATAATTGAGAGTTGGCTGAAGATAAATGTTTCTAGTTTTAATGGTGTCTTTGAGAAAATAACACTCCTGATATTCACCAGGTTGAAGGACCGCTATTTTAATATAATTCCTATATGCTATCATACTTTTTCAATCCATTTTACAAGAAAAATGTCCATTGTTAAAAAGATATATTGTTTACATGGCTTGGTGCTTCACTGTCACACTATCAGCCTTCAGATATGGTGAAGACCATTGCCTGACTCAGGGAGATTAAAATCAAGACATTTCAATTATTCTTGTTTTGATCTTTAAGTTAGGCAAGGTGCTTTTAGTTTGATAAGCGAAGAAAAAAGACTTGCACTTTTTCCTACCATACATTTTCTCTTTTTTGCTCTCTATCCTCTTCCCCACCCAAACACCAGTTAAAATAACCTAGATTTAAAAAATATAGAAAATATTCTCTAAAAAATTATTGGAACAAAGTACCTATATTATATACACAACAATGATTCTGAACCACTGAATATATCCTAGACACCAAACTGTATACATATATACAATACCAGGAATCTTCATTTTAGCCTGGTAGAAAATTATATTCTGACCAAGCATTTGTAATATTAATTTCATTTGTTTCCAGGATGAAGTACTAAGGCCTGGATGTGGCCATTTCCACCATTTTCTTTTATAAAATAAATTAATCATTAATTTAAGTCCTTGCAATACCTACATTAATATTTTTCCAATTAGTACATGCCACTTTCAGAATAAAGTATGTTAACAGTCAGAAAGTACAGGCTTTTAGGAAGATCAAACATATTATTCATTCTTTTATTCAGCAGATAAGTTATGTGCAATGCTGTAATTTTTTATGTACATGGAAACTAAGTATTTTCATGAGGAAAAAGTAATACGAATTTATAATGTAAAAACAC
>NW_012148241.1:1837517-1838395 GCF_000956105.1 Propithecus coquereli | reverse complement strand
GGGGGAATGGACACACTTGAAGCTCGGACTTGGAGGGGAGGGAGGGTAAGGGCATCATACGTAACCTAATCATCTGTACCCCCATAATATGCTGAAATAAATAAATAAATAAAATAAAATGGGGCTTGTGCTCTGCACATCATTTGTGAGAGAAATAAAATTTATCTTACATTAGAGCTCAAATTTCTAGATGTTGCTTAATTTATATCTAGTTTTTTATTATTGTGCATGTATTAAAGAACTTCCCTTTTTGCTTTCTTCTCTTTGTTTATGTGTTAGCTTTGGGACACTTTTCAGATATGTTATGTTATGTTGTAATATGGAGAAAATAGTTATAGATGAATATACCTCTCAATACAATATGGATAAAATCTGACTAATTCTACATATTACAGAGATACTATATGTATAAAATTTCAATAGTGTAATGTTCATCAGTGTAATGTTCATCAGTAAGATAAAGAGCAGAAAGAATTTACTAAAGTCCATCTACCTGGATATCTATATTTCTTTCTAAATCATGTATTTCTGAGTTATTTAACAGTACCTAATTTATATGACACCCTTTGAAGGCAGGAATATAGAGGTTTAAATAACTTGTCTATAGATTTTATTCAGCCCTAACATTCACATCACATCGTACCTATTAGCAAATCACTAATACTTGCATTGGCATTAAATGTCATTGGTACCAAGTAGCAAATTGGTACCAAATTCCATATAAAAGATCCCTAATGTAATATGACTTACACATACTCTATTGATCTTTAAGAGCAGGACTACAAATAGCCAACATTATTGGAATTTACCTTATAGTTAATAAATAAAAGAAAATTAATGAAAAAAGTAGGGAAAAACATCATTGTGTGCTTATTGAA
>NW_012148241.1:1825058-1833178 GCF_000956105.1 Propithecus coquereli | reverse complement strand
TATTTTTAATTATTATGAATACATAATAGCTCTATATAGTCATAGGGTACATGTGATTTTTGATACAGGCAAACAATGTGAATTAATCAAATCAGGGCAATTGGGATATCCATCACCTCAGGAATTTATCATTTCTTTGTGGTAGGAACATTCTAATTCTACTCTTTTAGTTATTTGAAAGTATATCTTAACATACTGTTGATTATAGTCACTTTGTTGTACTATCAAATAGTGTTCATTCTATCTAATTATATTTTTCAATTATTAAGCATCTCTACTTTATCCCCCCCTCCCTATACACTTCCCAGCCTCTGGTAATCAACATTCTACTCTCTGTCTCCATAAGATCAATTGTTTTTAATATTTATCTGCCACATATGAGTGAGAACAGGTGAGATTTGTCTTTCTGTGCTTGGCTTATTTCATTTAACATAATGTTCTCCAGTTCCATCTATGTTGTTGCAAATGGCAGTATTGCATTTTTCATGGCTATATCATATTCTATCATGTATATGTACCACAATTTCTTTATCCATTTATCCATCGATAGATCTTAGGTTGATTCCAAATCTTGGCTACTGTGAATAGTGCTGCAATAAACATGGGAGTGCAGACATCTTTTCAATATACTGAATTCTCTTCTTTTGGATCTGCACCTAACAGTGGAATTGCTGGGTCCTATGGTAGTTCTATTTTTAGTTTTTTTGAGGAACCTCCATAATGTTCTCCATAGTGGTTGCACTAACTTACATTCCCACCAACAGTGTGTGAGGGTTCCCTTTCCTCCACATCCTCACCAGCATTCGTTATTGTGTTTTTTATACAAGCCATTTTAACAGGGGTGAGATGATATTTGACTGCAGTTTTCATTTGCATTTCTCTGATGGCTAATTATGTTAAGCATTTTATCATATACTTATTGGCTATTTGTATATCTTCTTTTGAGAAATATCTATTCAGGTCCTTTGCTCATTTTTTAATTGATTTATTCGATTTTTTCATATTGAGTAGTTGGTGCTCCTTATATATTCTAGTTATTAATTCCTTGTCACACATGTAGTTTTCATTTATTTTCTCCAATTCTGTGGGTTGTCTTGTTACTTTCTTCATTGTTTCCTTTGCTGTGTAGAAGCTTTGCAGCTTGATTTGATCCCATTTGTCCAATTTTACTTCGGCTGCCTGTGCTTTGGGGTTATTACTCAAGAAGTCCTTGCCCAGACCAATGCCTTGAAGCATTTCCACAATGTTTTCTTTTAGTAGTTTCATAGTTTCAGGTCTTAGATTTCAGTCTTTAATATATTTTGATTTAACTTTTGTATATGGCAAGAGATAAGGGTTTAGATTCATTTTTCCATGTATGTATATCCAGTTTTCCCAGCACAATTTATTGAAGAGACTGTCCTTTCCCTACTATATGTTCTTGGCACTTTTGTGAAAGATAAATTCACTATACTGTGTGAATTTATTTCTGGATTCTCTAATTCTGTTCCATTGGTCTATGTGTCTGTTTTTGTACCAGTATTATGCTGTTTTGGTTACTACAGCTCTAATAGTATTAATATGATTTGAAGTCAGGAAATGTGATTTCTCCAGTTTTGTTCTTTTTTCTCAGGATGGCTTTAGCTATTCTGAGTCTTTCGTGGTTCCATATAAATTTTAGGATTATTTTTCCCATTCTGTGAAAAATACAATTGGTATTTTTATGGGGATTTAATTGGATCTATAGATTGCTTTGGGTAGTACGAATGTTTTAACAATATCTCTGATGTTATTTATTTGGGTCTCCTCTCTTTTTTTCTTAGTTATTCTGGCTTAAGGTATGTCAATTTTGTTTATCTTTTCAAAAAATCAACTTTTCATTTTGTTGATCTTTTGATTTTTATTTCAATTTCATTTATTTCTGCTCTGATCTTTATTATTTCTTTTATTCTACTAATTTTGGGTTTCTATTGCTCTTGTTTGTCTAGTTCTTTGATCATGTATCATGAGGTTATTTCTTTGAGCTTTTCTACTTTTTGATTTAGGCACTCATTTAATAAAGTTTCCTCATATTACTGCTTTTACTGTATCCTATAGGTTTTGATATTTTGTGTTTTGTTTTTCATTTGTTTAGAGAAATTTTTTAACTTCCTTCTTAATTTCTTCATTGACCCACTGATTATTCAGGAGCATACTGTTTAATTTCCATGTGTTTGTATGGTTTCCAATGTTCCTCTTGTTATTGGTTTCCAGTTTTATTCCATTGTGGCCAGAGAAAATGCTTGATATGACTTCAATATATTTGAATTTTTTAAGACTTGCTTTGTGAACTAACATATGGTGTATCCTTGAGAATGACCCATGATCTGAGGGAAAAGAACAAGTATTCTGCAGCCTTTGGTAGAAAGGTTCTGTAAATATCTATTAGGTCCATTTGGTCTATAGTGTAGATTAAGTCCAATGTTTCTTTGTGGGTTTTCTGTCTGGATGATCTGTTCAATGCTTAAAGTGGAGTGTTAAGTTTCCAGTGATTATTGCATTGGGGTCTATCTCTTTCTTTAGCAGTGATAATATTTGCTTTATATATCTGGGCACTGCAGTGTTGGATGCATATATGTTTAGAATTGTTATATTTTCTTACTGAATTGACCTCTTTATCATTATACAATGAACTTCTTTAATTCTTTTCATAGTTTTTGTCTTGAAATATATTTTATATTATAGAAGTATAGCTACCCCTGTTCTTTATTGGTTTCCATTTGCATGAAATTTCTTTTTCCATCCCTTTATTTTCAGTCTATGTGTGTCTTTATAGGTGAAGTGTGTTTCTTGTACGCAACATATATTTGGATCTTATTTGTGTTTTATCCATTCAGCCTCTCTGTGCCTTTTGATTGTAGTGTTTAGTCCGTTTACATTCTATGTTATTATTGATAGGTAAGGGCTTAATTGCCATGTTGTTATTGATTTCTGGTGGTTTTGTGCTCCTCTCTTTTTTTCTTGCTTTCTTCCTGCCTTCTTCATGCCTTCCTTTGTAGAAGTGATTTTCTCAAGGACTATGACTTAGTTTCTTGCTATTTATTTTTGTGTATCTGTTGTAGGTTTTTGATTTGAGGTTAACATGAAGCTGGCAAAAAAGATTTTATAATCAATTATTTTAAACATGACAACTCTATATACAAACAAATGAACAAGCAAAAAGAAATATAACAGAACTAGAACCCATTCTATTAAGTAAAATATCACAAGAATGGAAAAACAAGCACCACATGTACTCACCATCAAATTGGTATTAACTGATCAACACTTAAGTGCACATACAGTAGTAACATTCGTTGGGTGTCAGGCAGATAGGAGGGGGAGGAGGGGATTGGTATATACACACCTAATGGGTGCAATACGCACCATCTGGGGGATAGACACATTTGAAGCTCTGACTCAGATGAGGCAAAGTCAATAAATGCAACCTAAACATTTGTACTCTCGTAATATGCTGAAATAAAAAAAAAGAAAAAGAAATCTAACAGAAATTCTGCATTTAACTCCATCTTTCCCCCACTTTTAAATTTTTTGTTGTTTCCATCTACATGCTTTTTATACTACCAATCTCTCAAAATGTTGTTGTAGATATTTTTGATAGGTTTGTCATTTAGTCTTCCTACTTAAAAATGTTTTATATACCACAAGTACAGCAATAGAGTATTCTGAATTTGTGTACTTACCATTAGCAGTGAGTTGTATACTTTCAAATGATTTATTATAGTTCATTAATGTTCTTATCTTCCCTATTGAAGAACTCCCTTTAGCATTTCTTGCAGGATACGTCTGGTATTGATGAAAACCCTTTGCTTTTGTTTGTCTGAGAAAGTCTTTATTTCTCCTTCATGTATGAAGGATATTTTTGCAGGATGTAATATTCTAGGGTTAAAGTTATTTCCTTCAGCACTTTGAATATGTCATGCTACTCTCTCCTGGCCTCTCCAGGTTTCCACTGAGAAGTCTACTGTCAGATGTGTTAGAGCTCTTTTATATGTTATTTGTTTCTTTTTTCTTGCTTTTCTTAAGACTTTTTCTTTGTCCATGACCTTTGGTAGCTTGATTGTTAAATGCCTGATGGTAGTCTGGTTTGGGTCAAATCTGCTTGGTTTTCTATGTTCTTCTTGTAGCTGAATGTTGATATGTTTCCCTAGGTTTGAGAAGTTCTCTGTTATTTCTCTACACAAACTTTCTACCCCAATCTTTCTCCTTAAGGCCAATAACTCAAATTTGCAATTTGGGGGCTATTTTCTAGATATTGTAGGTTTGCATCATTCTTTTTGATTCTTCTCTTTTCTCTTCTAACTGTATTTTCAAATAGTCTGTCTTCAAGCTCAGTAGTTCTTTATTCTGCTTGATCAATCATGTTCTTGAAAAATTCTGACGTATTTCTCAGTTTGTCAATTGAATTTTTCAGCTCCAGAATTATTGCTTGTTTTTTTATTATTATTTCAAACTCTTTGTTAAATTTCTCTGATAAACTTTGCATTCCTTCTCTGCATTGTCTTGAAGTTCATTGAGCTTCTTTAGGATAGCTATTTTGAAGTATTTGTCTGAAAGGTCACATATATTCATTACTCCAGGATTGGTCACTGGTGCCATAGTTTGTTTGGCGAGGTTTTGTTTTCCTTGGTGTTCTTGATGCTCTTGGATGTTCATAGATGTCTGGGCATTGAACAGTTAGGTATTTGTTTTAATCTTCATAGCCTGAGCTTGTTTGAACCCATCCTTCTTGAGTAGTCTTTCCAGATATTTAAAGGGAATTGGATGTTGTGATCTAAGTCTTTGGTCACTGTAGTCGTATCAGCACTGGGGATGCCCCAAGCCCAGTAATTTTGTGACTCTTGCAGACTCCTGGTAGTACCACCTTGGTGACCTTGGGTAAGATATTGGAGGATTCCCTGGATTACCAGGCAAATACTCTCATTCTCTTCCCTCACTCTCTGTGCTGGGCTGCTAGAATTGGGGGAGGAGTGATGTGGGCACTCCCTTGTGGCCACTGCAGCTGGGACTATGCCAGGTCACACCTGAACCCAGCCCAGTCTCAATCAAAGCCCATGTTGACTGCTGAATGGCTACCTATGATGTTTACTCAAAGCTCCAGGGCTCTTTAGTCAGGAGGTGGTGAATCCTGTCAGGACTGGGTCCTTCCCTTCAAGGCACCATGTTTTCTTATGGCCCAGGGTGGGTAGAAAAATGCTGTCCAGGAACTAAGGCCTGGAATCAGGGGCTTCAGAAGGCTTCTTGGTACTTTATTTTACTGTGTCTTGGCTGGTACCCAAGTTGTAAAACAAAGTCCTTTAAACTCTGCCCTTTCCTTTCACCAAGGGGAAGGATACCCTCCCCGAGCTGCACTGCCTGGAATTAAGCATGGGATGACACAGGCACTGGCTTGGCTGCTACCACTGGTCTCTCGCCGGATCATGTGCACCACAAGTCCACTGGCTCTGTGCCAGCAGAAGTACAGGAATTCCCCAAGAATTGTAGCTTTCGTGGCCTCGCTGCCTTGTGAATTTATTCCAGACCCCAGGCCTCTTTTTGTCATCTAGTGGTGGAGCTATCTGGGACTCGAATTTCAGGGTGGAGGATTTCCCTCAGGCCAGGGCTGTTCTAAATGCTCTCTCTGTGCGCACTGGCAGAGTTCTGTCCTGTGCTATGTTCCCCTGTCACAGGGCAGCCCTGAGTTTCAATACAAAGTCCCACAATTCACTTCATGCTCCCTTTCTTGGGCACACAGATTCTCTCTCCACTGGGTGTGCCAGGGCAGCATTGCCAGGAGTATAAGGGACAGCTGGCATAGACAATGCAAGACTGTCTTTTCTGCCCTCTTCTGTGCCTCTTTCCTTGATATAATATTAAAACCAGATACTGTGGTCACTCACCTGATGTTTTTTCCTCTGAAAGTGCTTCCTTGCATGGCTAGTTTTTTAATTTGGTGTTCATGCACAGGGACGATACCTGGAGGTTTCTGCTTGGACATTTTGCTCTGCTCCCTCCTCCCCATATGCTGTTTTTGTATCAGCTTTTAAAAGACTACTTTTTGGTGACCCATAATATCCTATTAGAAGGCTTTATCTGGCTTTCATCCTGTTTCATTTTTGGAATGTGCATCTCAGATATGCAGGTTATATTGCTAACACTGAATTTTGTACATTCATGACATTGGGACCTTTGGTCATAGTTAATCATTAGATATATGAGGACCTTTTTCACTGTTACATCAGGCATTAAATTCATAATACTGTACTTCTATCATCATTCACTATCATGGAATAAAATTTGCTTTAATATTAAGATTTATTATGTACAGATATGAATTTCTTTCTGTTTAGAAAACAAATGACTAGTTTGCTGAGATGCCATGATAACATTTTAAAAAATAAAAGAATAAAACAGTTATGAATAATTTTCAGGACAGCTGAAAAACAATATAATACCCTACACAGTTGCATTTAATAGAAAAGGATGAAAATAAGGATATATATTCTTTATTATGACATTTGGCAAGAAAGAACTTGTGTTAGATGTCCAAAACCTACACAACCATTTTTTAACCAGGCCATTGGATGGTTGATAGTAGTGAAGAGGCACTTGGCTTGTCCTTTATTTTTTTAAAATAACTTAATAATGCAGTCATTATTGATTAGTTTCCAATTATGTTATATGACAGCCAAATGTGATTATTATTAAAAACATTCATGATTATTGTCTAAAATGTGTTTTTTACATAAAAGTTAAGAAATAAATAATTTATAACAAGATTTAGAAATAAAAAATTAAGGCATTATTTCTCTCCATGTTTCTCTCTACTATTTAAATAATGTGCGAAATTATAAAATACAAGTTTAAATATGAGGCAGAAAAAGTTGGCACTCAGTAAATATTCTATAAGCCCCTGATATTCCCAATCCTCCCTGGACATGATGTCAGAACTACATGACTAGATCTGGTTGAAAGACATTAGAAGTCCTAAGTGCCATTCCTGGGCCAGATAAGCTAAGAGTGAGTGTTTCCTCTATTCCTCTATTCCCCTGAGACAGTGACTCTGACAGCCACATGTCCTATATAGTTGGTGCCATTACAAGATGGAGGAAGGGCACCTGATGTGTACTGGGATTTGTATGAACTATGAAGGAAAAAAAAAACAACCATTTTTTGGTTAATTAACATATTAAAATGAAAATATTCTAACTAGTAGTATATAAAGAATTTGGGATCTAGGATAATGTTATTATAATAATATCAGATAGGGCCTTGTCTCAAATGATATCAAGTTGCTCTTAAGAGTTTGTTTATTCTATGTTTACTGTATCTTTGAGCATTCCATAGTAATATACTTAAAGTGCCATAAGTAGTCTCTTAACACATTAACTGCCATGTGAGTTGTTTTTAACTCATGCTAGTTTTGAGCCTGGGGCCTTGCGAAGCATATGTAAGTCATTCTCTTTACCTTTGGAGCCCCATGATGTGCAGGCAACTCACACTGCCATGCAATAGCATACATGTTATGTGATGGGTGGCCCCCTGAGCAAAACCCTGTAGCTGGTTCATGAAAACCTTACTTGTTGATGCTCTTATTGTTACAGTGAATGTTGACAATTTAATTGCATATGAATCATGCACAGAAAACAATAAAAAATAACACATTTTTCATTAAAGTAGAAAGGATAACTTTGTAAGTTTTTATTCTATTTTTATAATAAAACAACATGGCCCCAAGGCAATAATTATTTTTTCCTAGCATGGCAGTCAATGTATTAATTCTCCAAATATCTCTTTGATACAGAAATTATTATTGCTCCTATTTTAGACCTGAGGTCTCCTAGTCTCAAAGAGGTTAAGTAACTTGTCCAAGGCTACATGGGAGAGCAACTGGCAAGCTAAGGATTCAAATTGAATCTATTGTCATCACTTTAATAACCACATTTGATATTGAGAAGCATAAAGCTGTATTTTACCTGGACACTCACAATTAATTAACATGTCTCCTGTTTATTCATTACTTCTTTTCACTTAGAACCTTTCCATCAACATTAAAGCACACTCTCCAATGTTGGAAACATACAAAAACAACAAAAGGATACAAGATTTCCCTTACTCGTCCT
>NW_012148241.1:1817971-1818984 GCF_000956105.1 Propithecus coquereli | reverse complement strand
TATATTAATAAATAAAATTGAACTTGTGCATTTCTCCAGCTACTGTATTGATCTCACAGTGTTTTTAGGTAGCTTGAGTCAATTGCATTTATAACTATATTACGGAAGTGATTTATGATTTTTTTGAATAAAGTTATTCTTTTATTTTTAACTGCTTGAGAGAAAAATTAACTTTAAATGTTTAACTATGACATTTGTTGTCATATAATCCCTTCAAAATGCTTCAATTTAATTGGTCTTATATGGAAAAACAAAGAACCTTGAAAAGCATCAGATTAAGGTCACAGGTCAGTGTTCAAGCAAAATAGAGCTGGGCTACCCAATGATTTCCTGTTATTAAGCCAATAAATCAGAGCGATGTTGATAGATGTGAGCGCTGGGACGGTATGTCAGTCTCATGAAGAAAATGCTGAACACACACAGGTGATCAATGCTGTCAGTGACTTGAAAATAAAAATTTTAAAAAGGTCAAACAAAGCATTGAAAAGACTTATCAGTGGTGTTTACACATTCAAAAATGCGGTTTTGATATGATTTAACTTAAAAGAGGGCTTCATAAGGCTTCACAATGAACAAAGCTGACGAATTTTCAAAATGAAGGCAATTTGTCCTGAAGGAACACGTGCCGACATGCCACAACTCTCTGGACTGACTCCCACAGGCATTTGAAGCTCATTCCAGATCCCAAGTCTTTCCGAGTTGTCGTTTCATTCTACATGTAATTCAGCTTGTTGTCAGCCTCATATTCTTTCCGCCCATCCTTCAGGCCTTGTTCAAGTTCTGTCTGTTTGGGGTTTTACCTAAGTGCCCCAACTGAGCATAAGCTCCTCTTCTTTGAGCCAATAAAACAATGTCTATTTAACATGATTCATTTTGACATGTAATTAATTCACACCTACATGATTATCTAATTCTTTTTGCTTTCAACAAACATATTCTGGATAGCCAGTAATAAATAGGATAGAATTTCTACCTTTAAAATTTTTACATTCTAGTGAACGATTTGTAAGTTT
>NW_012148241.1:1814017-1817921 GCF_000956105.1 Propithecus coquereli | reverse complement strand
GGAAGGGCACCTGATGTGTACTGGGATTTGTATGAACTATGAAGGAAAAAAAAAACAACCATTTTTTGGTTAATTAACATATTAAAATGAAAATATTCTAACTAGTAGTATATAAAGAATTTGGGATCTAGGATAATGTTATTATAATAATATCAGATAGGGCCTTGTCTCAAATGATATCAAGTTGCTCTTAAGAGTTTGTTTATTCTATGTTTACTGTATCTTTGAGCATTCCATAGTAATATACTTAAAGTGCCATAAGTAGTCTCTTAACACATTAACTGCCATGTGAGTTGTATTTAACTCATGCTAGTTTTGAGCCTGGGGCCTTGCGAAGCATATGTAAGTCATTCTCTTTACCTTTGGAGCCCCATGATGTGCAGGCAACTCACACTGCCATGCAATAGCATACATGTTATGTGATGGGTGGCCCCCTGAGCAAAACCCTGTAGCTGGTTCATGAAAACCTTACTTGTTGATGCTCTTATTGTTACAGTGAATGTTGACAATTTAATTGCATATGAATCATGCACAGAAAACAATAAAAAATAACACATTTTTCATTAAAGTAGAAAGGATAACTTTGTAAGTTTTTATTCTATTTTTATAATAAAACAACATGGCCCCAAGGCAATAATTATTTTTTCCTAGCATGGCAGTCAATGTATTAATTCTCCAAATATCTCTTTGATACAGAAATTATTATTGCTCCTATTTTAGACCTGAGGTCTCCTAGTCTCAAAGAGGTTAAGTAACTTGTCCAAGGCTACATGGGAGAGCAACTGGCAAGCTAAGGATTCAAATTGAATCTATTGTCATCACTTTAATAACCACATTTGATATTGAGAAGCATAAAGCTGTACTTTACCTGGACACTCACAATTAATTAACATGTCTCCTGTTTATTCATTACTTCTTTTCACTTAGAACCTTTCCATCAACATTAAAGCACACTCTCCAATGTTGGAAACATACAAAAACAACAAAAGGATACAAGATTTCCCTTACTCGTCCTCTTCTTGCTCCTCCCCTTCCTAGCCACAGATGTATAAAGATACCTCAATCCTTCTCTCCATTTTTTAATTTCCTACTCAGTCCTCACCTTTCTTCAATGTGGCCTTTGTCCTCGACATTTAACCAGCACTCTCCTACTATATTCAACAATAACCACAACTCTCCTTATTTCTCAGAATCTGTAGTGCGGATCACTTTCTCCTTCTCAAACACCTTTTTCCTTCATTTACAGCACATGTGCTTGGTTTTTCTCTCCCATGTCTGCTCTTTTCAGGCTGCATAGTTTAAACCCGTTTCATTTAGCCACTCAATGTTGTATTTCCTCAAAACTCAGTTCTAAACATTTTTTCTCATTGCCCACTCTCTACCTGGACCATCTATACCTACAACTTCAGCTGCCATCACACTTTTCTCTCCTTAGCCACATTCTGCCCTGTTATATTCAAGTTCCTACTCAATATCTCCTCTTAACGTCTGAAGGGAATCTCAGACTCATTTGCCATGTCCCAAACAGAACTCATCATCATCTTCCCCCACAAATGGCTATCACCTCTTACCTTGTTGCATATACCTGAAACCTAGTCATTTGTTTTACTTCCTTATTAATTAATTTAATTGATTAATAGTGAAATCTACTTTTTACTTATTCCCCTACCCCACAAACAATCATCATTTTTTATATCACCACCAGATGCGTTTTGAATCTTGTCTACTCTGTCTCCATCAGTCTAGTTTAAGATGATAATGGTGATGATGACAACAATAATTGCTAGCATTTATTGAATTACTGAGTATTTAACATGTATCTGGTGCCGTAAGGTTTTTAATATAATATACTAGTCTACTCACGTACACTCTAGTCATTCCTAAATTCATTTTCTGCACTAAAGCTAGAGTGATACTGTTGGGAGTAACAGTTGGCATCTCACGGCTTCCGAAGTCCATTTAATGAGTTCCACATGCTATTAGAATAAATATAAAGTATATTACGAGGCTGACAAGGCTTGTAAGATTTTACCCCTGCCTGCCTCTCTTCAGCCTTGACTCATATGTTTCCACCCCCCAATTCCTTCCTTCCCACTATACCTTGTGTTCCTTTTCTTCTTTTAATTCCCTGAATATGTAACTCACCCTGCTTACCATTCATTTTTCTAGAATGTATAATGACTCTTCCCAGTGACTCAATTAACTTTTTATCATCTTTATGATCTTTCAATTTAATCATAGAGTCTTTTGTGTACTCTCTACTGCCCATGACTTGTTCTGATTCCATATGCTTCTACTGGTTTCTTTTCTTCTACAGTAGTTATCTCAGTGGTTTAATGAGACTATGTGATTAATTTTTATCTTCCCCTACTTAATGTGTAAGATTCAAGAGACCAGAAAACTTTCTCTTTATAATCACCTTTCTTATAGATACAAGGGTTCAATGCATATCTATTGGTTGAATGAAGAAAGAAAGGAAGGAAATAAGATATTCTCTCTTGTAACTTTACCTGAACTCCTTACTTTTGCTTACCACTCCATTCACATGCAAATTCGATGAGGCATCAGGTCCTGCAGATTATATGTTACTATATCTTAGATCTGCTCCATTCCATGTCTTACATTCAAGCCCTCATCATATTAATGCAAGTTTCTGCAATAACTAGTATTGCTGCTTTTGAAGTATCTCTCTGTTTTATCATTTCTATCACAACTGGATTGATGTGCCTAAGATTTAAAATCTTTAAATAGATCCTATTTCAGTTACCTATTGCTGTGTAAAAAACTCACCAAAATTTAGTGAGTTAAAATAAATATTTCTTATTTCTCATAGTCCTGAGGGTTGACAAGGCTCTTCTGGTCAGCTCTTGCTTGGGGTTCCTTATGGGGCTGCAGTTATATGTTGGCCAGGATTGCAGTCATCTGAAGGCTCCCATAAACTGTACAATCCCAAATGGCTTCACTCACGCGAATCACCGCTGTGGCTGGGAGCTCAGCTTGAGGTGTTAACTAAATCCCCTATAGTTGCCTCCCCATGTGACTTGGGCTTCTGATAGCATGGCTTCTGCGTTCTGAGAAGAAGCATACCAGGAGCTAGTAGTCCAAAAGACCAAATTAGAAATTACAAGACTTCTTTATAATGCAGCCTTAGAAGGAACATAATATGACTTTTACTGTATTCTTTTGGTTAAAAGGGAATCATATTCAGTAGAAAGGGATGACAGAAAATTGTTAATACTGAAAGGTACGAGTTTTTTGAGGGCCATCTTTGGAAAGTAACTGCTACAATACCCAGAGCTTCATATAATATACATCAATAGCACTTCCTAATCTTGCCTTTGCCTACACCTCTAGTCTTACCTTTGAACCCTATCCCAATACATATTCTTCCCTGAGTGAATTTAGTTTCATTAATATAATAATGATATCATTTTATGTCACCATGAAACTTTCTTATATGCTCTCCTACAAAATGTTTTTGGTTTCTTTTTAATTTGCCAGTTTTTTCTATCTTTGAATCATTCTTTAGAGTACAAATATAGAAGCCTTTGTCCTTTATGGGAAGCCTCTCTGACACTCCTCCAGCCATTTTCTATTCCTGTTGCAACCTTTGAATATTTGTATCATTGGGTACTTTAATCATGTAAAGTTACTCGAAGGCATCAACAAGCTATTAGCCACTTTTATATGAAGAAGTCATGACAGACAAAAAGGCAACTAATAAATTCTTGCTGAATAGTGGGATAAATAGAAGCACTTATTTTGCTCCTAGACTTCACACATCTTTAAAGCTGATTCTGATAGATCTAATTTCCAGTATTTCCCACTATATTTATCATTACATTATATGAGCCCATTTCCTTTCTAAATGGTTCAACAATAAGCTGTAAATTATGTGTAAAAT
>NW_012148241.1:1809334-1811152 GCF_000956105.1 Propithecus coquereli | reverse complement strand
CACTATAAAAATTAGGATGTATTAGTTAGACATTGTACATAACAATCATTAAAATTTCAGCAGTTCCTACAGCAATAAACAACAATTTAGCTCAAGTGTCAAGAATCATCTGGAGATCAGCTAAGTTTAAATTAGGTAGCCACACAGATTTCAGCTGGGCTCACTAATGTATCTGCAGAATGGAAGCTGATTGAACTGAGCTGGACGTAACTGAGATGGTTAGGCTGGGATGCCTCTACTCCACATTTCTCTTACTCTTCTTAGAGTCAACAGGCTCTGGGCATGCCCTGCACATGGCAATGTGAGAAATGCAAAATATCTAGCCCAAAGATGTGGTGCTTTGAAAGCTCTTACCTACATCATGTCAGCCTAAACAAGTAAAAAGCCCAAAGAATGGGGAGGACAGTCTGCCCATCAAGTTGGGAAGATGGGGAGTGAATATTTTTGAATACTAGATAAACCACCATGTAGCATAAGGGACTAGACAGTAATGGGAGATGATAGTTTAAATAGGGTGGGCAGGACCATATTCACTGGTAAGATGACATTTTAACAGAGAAACAAGTAAAACAGAAAATAAGGCATGGAAAGAGATATCTATGGTAAAAAGATTTAAAGCAGAGAAAACAGTAATTTCAAAAACTCTAAAGTAGGAGCATGCTTAGACTGTTCATGTACAGATAGGAAAAAGAACAGCCGGATTTTGAATGCGTGTGAAGAGGAGGAAGAGGCAATGAGTCCAAGGAGAGACACTGACCAGATAGTGTGCAGCCGTGTGAGGATGTTGAACTTTATTCTGAGTAAGACGTGAAGCCAAAAGACATTGGAAAAAAACGACTGGCATTATCTGACTTACACTTTAAAAGGGTCACTCTGACGATGTGTTTTGGAATCTTTTGCATTAAATATATCTCACTATTTTACTTTAAAAATAAATCTCAACTAAAAAGTAAACTTGTGTGTTCGGGAGGGGGACATGAACTGTGTGTTTCATGTATCTGGACCCACTAATATTCTTAAATAGCATTTTAATAAATACTTGTCCATGCAACTAGTCCAAAAAAATTTGTATTGATTTATTCTAAGAAAACATGAGGTAACCTAAATATTAAAATAATTCAAGAGATGTTTCAGAACAATGTTAGACATGAGATTCCCTATTAGGTCAAATATTAGAACTGTATTAATCCTTTCAGAGGGGTAAAGGAAAACCATTCATTTTATTCCTTTGTCAATTTTGCCTTATCCCAAGAGCTTCCTTTTTATTGTCTTCAAGTCTTTAAAAACTATTCCTTGACGTTGTTCTTACCCTTTTTTCCTAAATCTAGACTGAAGATTTTAGCACGAAGTAATTGTTGTTTGTAACATAGTTGTGAATGATTCAGCTGTACTCAAGCTGTTTTTTTTTTTCTTCCTTTTTATGAATTTTGATGGATTTGTCCCTGGTACCTAAGTAAGGGATAGAATACTTACCATGTAGATCCATTCACCCTCCTCTCTCATCATATAAGAAACAACACCTGTTTATTAAAACAGTTCTGTTTTTATTGAAAGAATGATGACATTCCTATTTGCTTGCTGGACAGATTATTGATTTGGGTTATTGCTTATTTGAAGAAATATCTTCTGGATAAGATTTATTCATTGCTCTATTTCTTCACTATCCCACTATTTAACCCAGGGTGATTGGGAGATGCTTTGGCCTTTTCTGGCACTACTGGCATGAATTTGCAAGAACGAGCTTCAAGGGTCTACTTTCAGATGGACAGAAGTCTAACAGGAAGGCTGACCTACCTGAAAAAAAACTTTGGAAATGAT
>NW_012148241.1:1802719-1806048 GCF_000956105.1 Propithecus coquereli | reverse complement strand
AGATATGAAGAAGTGAACATATATCTTAACCTTACCTGACAGTTTTCACTTCATGTTGTCATGGTTTTTGAAATTGATGTTGACTCAGAAGCATCTTTTTCAAAAATGTAAACACTCAAACCAGGTCTCAAGCATTAGTACATATTAGTTTAAGTAGAATTGCTTTCTTCATTCCACATAAATGATATCACCTGCATTGAGTAAATGGAAATTGTAATCACAGGATGGAAAGGAAAGTAATAAAAAATTGGGTGAAGACATAATTTAGAAATTGAATTTTCTCCAGGGATATAGGACCAAGAGGAAAGCATCACTCTGTTGTAAGATTAGGGAGCAAGAAGATATTGAGCAACTGCAACAGGAGAAGCCAGTAAGCTCTGTTGTTGGATAATGTGCATGGCTGTAGCATACTCATTGCACATATATCCATATGTAGCAAGGCATTCATGAGCTGAGATCCCAAGTCATTTAAACATATGTGTCAAAAGCCAATCAGATGAGTACATTTCTAATACAGCAGTTACCCAAACTTAAACTGGTTGCTTTAACCAGATTTATATTAATAGTTAAGGCTAGCATACACCAGCTAATTTAGTGACCTAAAAAAAGGAAGTCATATCACGCAGTGGTGTTTTCTTGGAAGTGTCAAATCTTAAATAGAATCTGTCCAGAATACTGCTACCAAAACAACCATATTAAGTTTCCCTGTGTGTATCCCTAGCTAATAGCCAATGTAGAATCACTCTATACAGGTATGTCTTTATTTCCTTTCATCTTTTCAAATCAAAATAAATGTTTTGCCTCATGGAAAAATTAAATATTTCCATTTCAAAAAAGCTGACAAAAGTTTGATTGATATTACCAATTATTAGACTCTTGACAATGGCCCTCTGAGGACTTGTTCTTCCATGAATGTTGAAAGTTTATCAGGCTACCCAGAACAGCCATCATGTGCATGTGAGTAAGGCACATTATTTTATGCAAATAACTATTAGTGTCTTTTCCTAAGCCCTCGCTTCTGCAACAAAGCAGAGTTTCAATTTACTAGTAGAAAGAAAATTTGTTCCCTACAATGATACTGTAATTGCCCATTTTTAATATAATTTTCTTTTACTGATCACAGTTGTAGATATTTAAAAGGTTAGGTAACTGAATAATTTGATGCCAAGTACCTTATCTCTAGAGACTTAGGTTAAAAAATGTCACTTTGATTGTCTCCGTGGAAAGCCATGTCATGTATGGACAACTCCATTTCACTGTCTAATTTGACCTAATTTTCCATATTGCTTAATAAGCACATTATAGTGAATCACTGATCTCTTATCCAAGGAATTATGAAGCTTATGGGTTATCTTTCATTGCACCTGCTTTAATCAGCATATTGCCTAGGGTATTATGGTCACTTTATCCTTTAATAAAAGAATTGTTAATATCTTTATCTGCGATTTCAAGCAATTTGCAAAATGAGGTTAGCTGGCTTTTATAGGGAACTTATTACAAACTCAGTTACTTAATGTGATGTTTTCAGAAATAATTCCTATGTTTCCAACATTAACAAATTAATATTTTATTTAAACAAATTGTCACTATTCAAAGTGGTAAATTTCATTTAGGAAGATATATGGAAACTTCTGAAGTTACTTTCATGCTATATCTGATATTACTTTATTCTCATTTTATCTACAGAAGTTAAGCTAATAGAAACTATAGTGTTTATGACTGTATAGTTAAAGATATTTTAAAATTGTTTTTAGAAACAATTTGCTAAAAGGTACAATAGCATTATTTTATTACTTTGTATAGAATAATTCTGTTAGATTTGAATATGTTGCTTCCTATCAGTAACATGTTAACTGTTATTATTAATATAATATTAATAAGGATTTGTTATATTGTCTTCTTAGAAGTCACATATGTAACCAATCTATAGATACTGAATATGAAACTGCCATATACAGAATTCATATTATCTCTATCACAATGTTAAAGTCCACATCACACATTTGAAGTTATACTATTTCATTTAAAAAATATACACTTATTGAAGTATTAACCCCTACTGCATGTCAGTAACTGTGTTAAGTGGTAGAAGTGCTCAGCCCTTACTCTCAACGAGTTCATGGTCAAGTGAGAAGTTTACTGTGTAGCACAGAATGCTCACCAGAATGCAATAGTTAACAACTTAAAACCAAATACTTCTTCATCCCCAGGAGGAGTTGAAATTAGTGAATTTTGCCTTTCTGATAGTTATAGGCTAAATTTCCTAAAACTTTGGATGTAATTACCTTCTTTATCGTACCTACAGTGTGCCAAGGAATAGACTAATTTGTGTTAGATTATTTAGTTTAGATTTATGCTGAAATAATACACCCATGCTTCAGTGTTTCTCATTTATCATTTCAAGTGTTAGATAGTAAGTTGTTTATTTGGTATGTACCTACAGGCTAGCAAGAAAACATTTTTATCTAAATTTAGTAAAAATCAAGAATATAGAAAGGATAAAAATTATTTCTATCTTAAGGAGAATTTTACTAATAGTGATTATAAAACTCCATGTCCTATTAACTAGGGACATATTCCCTCATTAATGTCTCTTCACAGGACCCTATTTGGTCAAGAATCCACTCTTTTCAATATCTATATCCTATGTCCTAACCTTTTATTCAAGCTAACTGAATATTATAAGAAAAACCATATACATGTAGTCCCCTCCAAGAAACATGAAAAGAATCTTCACCCTGTGTGCTGCTTTAAATACTTTCAGGAGTCTTTTGAGTCTGCTTTGAAAAATAGATGTCACTTGTTTTTTTCTGAGCAAAGGCTATATATACGTATCTGCCTTTTTCTAAAATGTTTTCAAAGGTAAGGGTTGAAATCTGTACTAAAGTAAAACTGTCTAGAACATAGGTTACATACAAAATTCTGCTTTTTACATATTTTTGAAATAAAATAGCTTATTGCCTTGACATGCCCAGTGTAAAGTAAGACTATAATTATAGATTTTAAAAAAAACAACAAACCACAAACAAAATTCTGCTTTTTTACTAGTTCACCATATTAAGTTCCCTTTCCTTTCACCAGGCCAAAACATGGATAGTGGAAAGATTATGAAATGTCACTCATAAGATTTGGTTTGCATCTCAGCTCTCTTACTCTCCACCTACATCACCTTGAGCAAGTGAAACCCTCTCCTTCTCCTGTCCATTAATTATAAAATTGTAAAACAAGCTCTGTTTTGATTTTTTGTTTGTTTTAATCACCAGGGGCTGCAAAGAGAATGAAATGGCCTAATACATGTGAACCTGCTTTGTAAACTTCAAAATGTTACA
>NW_012148241.1:1801323-1802403 GCF_000956105.1 Propithecus coquereli | reverse complement strand
ACATTAGCTGAAAACAGCAAATGAGCAAAAAAGGTTTTGCTTTTTTTAGTGATTAGATAGATTTTTATTGGACAGAGACAAAATAAAGAAAAACAAAATACAAAATACTGTTTAAACTAGAAGAAAAGAAGGAGGATGAAGAGGAGCTGAAAAAGAAAAAAATAGGAAAGAGAAAAAGGAAGGAAGTGAAAGAGGAAGAGGAGACAAGGCAGCACCATCAGCAACAGCTCATAGGACAAGACTCTTTCAGATTGTGTCCATGACCATTCAACACAATTTCCGACTCCCTTCCCTTCTACTCCTGAATATCTATTTAATTGATTACATATTCTCCTTCCTTCCTCACTCTCCTAGTCTAGTGATGTCCTTCTCATATAAATTCTGAGAATATCCCTCTTTAAGAAAATGTGCTTCACACTTGCAATTCATTTTGAAGATCAGTCCTGCAGATGGCCTCTATGTAAATGAGTCCAGGGTGGCCTCACATTCTACTGCCTTTCTGTTCTCAATTTCTTCATATAGACTTCTCAGGGGAACACTACAATATTAATATATTTATTTGAAGCGTGGGCTTCCTTTGTCATGTAAGGGATTGCTTTAATCTGTTTCGGCTGCTATAACAAAAATGTCACAATTTGGAGGCTTATAAACATCAGAAATTTCTTTCTCACAGTTCTGGAGGCTGGGTAGTCCACAATCAAGGCACCAGAAGATTAAGTGTCTGGTGAGGGCCCATGCACTGGTTCATACACAACACTTTCTGGCTGCGTCTTCATGTGGTAGAAGAGGTAAGCTAGCCCCAATCACGAGAGCTCCACATTCATGTCCTAATAAACTCCCAAAGGTACCACCTCCTAATGCCACTACCTTGAAGGTTAAGATTTCAGCACATAAATTTAGATTGGACACAAACATTCAAATCATAGCAAAGATAATATTTTCACCTTATGAAAATATAAATATCCTACTCGAACATTCTCAATAAAGGACAGATGTTTAGGCAGATTTATTGGTTATCACAAGAATCTTGTAACTTTTCAAGTTCTGATTGAGGGCATATGGCAACACATTATTTAAAAC
>NW_012148241.1:1787410-1789773 GCF_000956105.1 Propithecus coquereli | reverse complement strand
AAAGGAGCCCACAAAACAGACGGAGAAGTAGCAGCCAGAGAAGATATGACAACATGAGAGGAGGGCGTGGTCAAAATGTCAAATGATGCTATTGGGTCAAGGAAAATAAAGACAGAAACTACCATTGAATAAAAAGACAGAACGATAAAGTGTCATAAAGAGAAAAATTGAAGGCTTCACATTTTGTTTAACTATAAATCATTTGAAATGCTCACTAGACATCCATGAGGATGATATTGAGTGGGTGTTGGACAAGTATGGAGTTCCTGGGAGAGTTAATTTCTCTTGCTTTCTCCTCACTCTGCTTTTCATTTCTCAATATCTCTTATCACCATCCGACAAACTATATATTTACATGTCATTTATTAACAGTCTTACACACACACATACACATACACGCACTAGAACGGGAGCTTCGTAAAGACAAGGAATTTATTTTAACTGCTATATTCTCATCAACATAGTATCTGACACTGATAGATGCTCATTAAGTATTCATTTTTAAAAATGACTTTGAGGTGTTCTACCTTTTCCATGGGCCGTTTATATATTCTGGGACCCTTTTATAAAACTAAAGTGAAGAAAGGGGTTATGTCTCCACGTAATTTCTTATAAAAATATTCCGTCATTCCTTTCTCCTGATTCTTTCAGGACTAAAGCCCTCTCTGCTACTTCTATGCAATGACCAGTGACACAATTTTTCTACCACCTGAAAAGTATGCCAGGACCTGAGAATATCTTCCAAGCTGTTTAAGGACCATTGGCCAACACACATCAGGTTTCCATTCAAACTCTGAGCCCCACCTCTGAGTAGTGATACCCCAAGAAAGAGAACAAAGGCTGAATCCCAAGAAAGAAAACGACGACCGTTTTCTCCCTTCCTTCCATCTACTGTCTCTCTTCTAGATCTATGAATATTCTTTTCTAGTCACATAATGAATGGACCAGAAAACAGGATGCAATTAAGGCATATGTGGTTCCCTTTTTCAAAAATTTCCCTACATTTCCTCAATGTCTTTCCTAAATAATTTTTTTTTGTCTTAAATCCTCCAAATATTTCAAAGGACTAAAACTTATAGGATACTCAAACCAGAATATTTTTTCTGCTTTCTATTTCATCATATCCTTTTAATGGCAATGGACCTTAGTAACATAATCCATGGGCTTGAAAGGGCAAAAGAAAAATGTGAAAATAGTAGAAAAACAAAAAAAAACATAGGTTAATATCTTTAAAAATGTTATTCTGATACATGTTTATATGTTTTTTTTTTCTATTTCAAAAAGGACTGAATCTCATACATTAGTATGACTTTTAAACACGGAATTTTATTTAAGATTTTAAAACAAGCCCAGTGATCCAGGAAATAACACACTGGACATCAGCATTCGTGGTACTTCCTCTCTGATTTGTATCATTAGGACAGAAGTCCAAGTATAGTTTCCTGAGGTCCTCTGCTTAGGATTTCAGAAGGCTGCAATCCAGATATAGTCCAGCTGGGACTACAGGCTCATCAGAGTCTCAACTGGTAAAAGATCTTCCAAGCTCCCTTAGGTTGTTGGCAGACTTCATCTCCTTGCAGTTGTAAAACTAAAGTCCCCATTTTCTTGCTGGTGTCTGCTCTTGGAAGCTGTCTGCAATTCTTCATGCCTCTCTCCATAGGCCCTCTCACAACTTTGTAGCTCACTTCTCCAAAGCCAGCAAGTTTCTAAGTTTACTCTGCTAAGACAGAAACTTATGTAATGTATGGCAATCACAGGAGTGACATTCATCACCGTTGCCATACTCTCTTATTAGAAGCAAGTCACAGGCCACACTCACACTCAAGGGAAGGGGATTTTGCAATAGCATAACCACTAGGAGTCAGAGATCATCAGGGTCCATTTAGGTTCTGTCTGCCTCAAAATGCAAGGGTTTGCATTAGTTTTCTATTGCTACATAACACAGGACCCTAATTAGCAGCTTAAAATACAAACTTATCTCACAAACTCCATGGGTCAGGATTTTGGCTTGTTGTCACTGGGTTCTCGGCTCAGGAGTTTACATGGCAGACATTGAGCTGTCCTTCGAGGATGCTATTTAATCTGAAGCTCAGACTCTCTTCCAAGCTCATTCAGAGCATTGACAGAATCTAGTTTCCTGTGACTGTAGGATTGATGTTCTTGTTCACTTACTGGCTACTTCCTGGCTATTGAACAGAACTTTTCTTTTCTCCTAGCGACCTCATTGCCTGCCATGTGTCCTCTCCATAGCACATCAATTGCTCCTACAAGGCCAGGCTCTTTTGAATCTTTGACCTCCATTGTCATTGACTTATAGACCGAGATTTAAAGGAGTCATGTGATCAGATCCAGATTACCCAAAT
>NW_012148241.1:1778216-1779592 GCF_000956105.1 Propithecus coquereli | reverse complement strand
TACATTTAGTGAAGTTTCAATTAAAATAAAAAAATATTTTAGACCTTAACAATGTTTCTAAATTCATCTGGAAAAACAAATGATTTGTGAACATCTCAGATCTGTTCTCAGATCTATAACCTTTTTAAGTCCCTAGATAATCTCGTTTGGTACTAAAGGCTTATTTGTTTCTATATTTTGAGAACTGCTAAATTTACTTGTCCTATTCCCAAGTTTCTCAAATCCAGCTGCCTACTTGATTTCCCAATGTGGATATCTAATAAGCATCTCGAAGATAAACTCAACATACTCTAACCTGAAACCTTGACTCCCTAGAATCCTTCTCCAGTTTCCCTCATCTTAGTGAAAGGCATTACCATTCCTGCCATTGCTGAGGCCCAAAACATTAAAATTTTTGATTCCTCTATTGTTTTTATAACCCTTACCTGAGACATCAGCAAATCTTGTGGCCTATTTTCCAAATAGATCCAGAATATGGGCGCGTCTCACCTACAATACTGTTACATGGCATTCCAGTCTACCATCATGGCATTGCAACAGCCTTGTGCCTTGTCCTCCAGCTTTCACTCTGGCTCCTTTGTGGTCTATTCATTATATAATAGAATGAACTTTTAAATAGCTGAGTCAGATCTTGCAATTTATTGCTCAAAATTCTACATGAATTCTTGTGGTTACAAATAAATAACAAAGTCCTTTGCTGCTGCTTTACTTATCTTCTCTCTCCCTGGCTCACTGCGCTCCAGCCATAGTGAACATCATATGGGTGTTCTTCAAACATTGCTTTATACTCCTTCCCCATGGATGGTGCATATATTCTTTCCTTTGCTTGGAAAGAGATCCCTCCGGATATCCTCAAGGCTCATTCTCTCACTTCTTTCATGCCTCTGCTTAAATGTCCCATTTTTAAGGAGGAATTCCCTGACCATTGTATCTAAACTAATATCTCTCATCTCTCTTTTGATGATTAATTTTATGTGTCAACTTGGCTAGGCTATGATGCAGTTGTTTGAGCAAACACCAGTCTAGATGTTGCCATGAAGGTATTTTTTAGAGGCAATTAACATTTAAATCAGTAGATTTTGAGTAAAGCAGACTATAATTCATAATGTGGGTGGTCATCAGCTAATCAGTTGAAGGTCTTGACAGGAAAGGCTTAGGTTTCCCAAAAAGAAAGGAATTCCTCCCACAGACTGCTATGGATTCAAGAATACAGCATTAACTCTTGCCAGAATCTCCAGCTTGCTGGCTTGCCTTGCAGAGTTTGCACTTGCCAGCCCCCACAATCACATAAGCCAATTCCTTACTCCTTAACCTACTTTATCTTCATAGTTCTTCACTCTTTCACATTATATTGTACATCTCTTTGCTTACTCATT
>NW_012148241.1:1777251-1778166 GCF_000956105.1 Propithecus coquereli | reverse complement strand
AAAGGTAGAAACAATCCAAATATCCATCAATAGGTGAATGGGCAAACTAAATGTGGTATATACACATACAATGGAATATTATTCCAGCAGAAGATAGGTACTGATTACATGTGCAGGAGAGGCAAAAGTTTTTAGAATTAGAATTTTTCAGCTGAACCTGAGAAATAAACTGACATAAGATATATTAACAGGAGAAAAGCACACAATTCTATGCAATACAAGTTTTACATAGCACAGACGTCTTCATAATGAGTCTTCATAATGAAGACTCAAAGAAGTAGCAAAATCTAAACACTTTATACTCAATTGAACAAACAGAGGCAACTATGAAAAAGCAACTAAACTATTAATATACGGGAAGGCTAAAGGAAGGTAAGAATTATTTTAATAAGTTCTATTAGTACAGAATTCTCTCAACTCAACTCCTCCTCCTTGATGATAAAAATGTTACTTTCCTTGTGATATAGGGAAGACATCTTCCACAGGGCGGTTTTATGTCTTGCTTTCAAGAATAAAAAAGAGAGAGTCCAACTGTTCTTCTTGTACCTGCTGAGTTTCTTTAAGTGCCTTAGCACAAAAAAATCCTTATACCAAATTGGCATAAGTTGGGATGGCATATTCTGCCCCCCTATCACATACTACAAAATAGAAAAACCTCAAAAACATTATGCTAAGTGAAATAAGCCACACACACACACAAAATACCGTATGATTACATTTGTATGAAATGTCCAGAATCGTTGAATTCATAAAGACAGAAGACAGCTTGGTGCTGCCAAGAGCTGGAGGGAGTAGACAATGCGGAGTGACTTCTCAATGCATAGGGTTTTCTTCTGGGGTGACAGAAATATTTTGGAACTAGATATTGGTGGTGGCTTCCCAATATTGTGAATGTACTAAATACCACTGAAGTGT
>NW_012148241.1:1759247-1777174 GCF_000956105.1 Propithecus coquereli | reverse complement strand
ATTTCAATATATCATTTGGTACACCATCAATATATATAATTTGTGTTTGCCAATTAAAAATTTAATTAAATGAAAAACAAAAACTTTGAGTTTGAATTTTGGGGAAAAAAATGAATTTGTAACCAAACATTCCTCTGTTGCCCCTTCCAGACAATAGTTCAGGAAATGAAAGAAGTTTGTCTCATTTCCATGCATGGGTCTGTATACACCCCATACACTTAAACTTATCCAGTTCTCCTTTCTGTGGTTCCTAGATTAGCCTAGGATTTACCTTACTTCTGCCCATCACCGGAAGCTCCAGAACTAAACCTGTCCTTAGTAAGACACTATCACTGACCCTTGACCTTATTGGAGGGCTAATATTTAGAAGACCACAGCTGTCTTACTTCCCTTTCCCTCAATATCCCCCCAACATAAGGTTTTGTGTATGTAATGTCCTTTACTGAAAAGTAGGGGAAAGTATGGTACAGAAGGGAAAACACTTAAATATGAATGCTAAATATGATTATGCCTAGATTTCAATAAAATGAGAGGGGGAAAAAAGATATCATTTATAGGAGTCTTTATTGACACTCTCAGTTCTAAGCTTTGCTTCTCTATCCCAAAGTCCAACCTGCTCTTCTTCATCAGCTGGAGAATACACTCCACTTACTACTCAAAGAATATATGCCTTGGCCGGGAGCGGTGGCTCACGCCTGTAATCCTAGCTCTCTGGGAGGCCGAGGCGGGCGGATTGTTTGAGCTCAGGAGTTCGAAACCAGCCTGAACAAGAGCGAGACCCTGTCTCTACTAAAAATAGAAAGAAATTAATTGGACAACTAAAAATATGTAGAAAAAATTAGCCAGGCATGGTGGCGCATGCCTATAGTCCCAGCTACTCGGGAGGCTGAGGCAGAAGGATCTCTTGAGCCTAGGAGTTTGAGGTTGCTGTGAGCTAGGATGACGCCACGGCACTCTAGCCCGGGCAACACAGTAAGACTCTGTCTCAAAAAAAAAAAATAAATAAAAAGAATATATGCCTTGACTCTCAGTAGTACATTTCTTAAGTCCTAAGTTATTCATTCTGGGCAATCACTATGGAGATAACAAGCAGCTGCAGGCTTTGATCACCTAATTAGCCTCTTCTGAGACCTTTTAACCAGTTTAAAATGCATAGAAACCTTGGTCATCCTTCCTACAGCCATCTTCTCATGGGTAACTGTTAGGCCAAACACTGAATGAAAGGGATCGGAGTAAAAAATTCATGTGTGCACATGTACCTATCTCAAAAAATATACATTGATGAAGAGAAACAATTTTCTAAAATCAACATGATCTCCAAAAATTTCCCCTAAGAGCCACAATGCAGATAATTTTATGTTGTTTGTGGACTATGAACTTTTCTTTTTTTTTTTTTTTTACTATGTCTTCCAAGCCAGCCTAAGGGCCTATACCAATAAATAGGATCAATTACCAGACCTTATCAAAGAAGAGAGACACAGTGGTTTGGCCAACCTTATTTGCATGAAGACCTGGCCAAAGATTTCAAAACTCAGTGTGTTTTGTTTTCTCTTTAATTCAGGAAAGAGAGTCAAACACTGAAATATTAGGAAAAAATTACTTTGAAAACCAGAGGAGGGGGCAGTAAACATAGTTAATTTTTAAGGAAAATGTGGAAGATATTATATAGCCATACTAGGACAGGTGTGAAGTGATTTCTGAAGTGCCAAAGTACCCTAGAGCTAACAGGGAGTGACTTTGTAAAACAAAGTCAACATGGAAGCCCCTAGTTTCCTTCAAGTCTAAGCTCCTCTGCAGCCAAGAGACAGGCGAGGGGGGACTGCATTTGTTATGTTCTTCACAATGGCAGTCACATTTGTTTTGTATGAGAGAGTGGCAATTCTGGAAAGCTCCATGCATGATTCAAAAATCTGTGAGATAAAAGGTAATTTTTATTTTATTAAAGTCAGTTCTGGAAGATAAAGTTGGGAGTTGGATATCTTTGCATGGTGATTGCTTGGTTCAAAATTTTCTGAGATCCTTCTTAATTTTGAAGAAAGAAAGAATAAAAACAGTATGATTTCTTAATAAAAGCATAGCTATCCAAGACAGTATTCCTCAAAAGCAATGCCATTTTTAGGAGCTTTGAATCATCTCTTGACATGTCGTCCCATATACGGCAGTTTCCAGGCTGAGTCATAATTCTAGCAGGCCTGCAAGTGGTAGGGAGGTTTGGGAAACGTATTTGTCATGAGACTCGTAATTTATCCTGCTAAATATCAGAAAGCTGGAAATGAGTTCTTAAAAAGCTCTTATTGCACCTATTTATACATTGTTCACTCTATTGTGATATGTCAGAATTAGTGTTTATTTTAAACTAGGTTTTATCAATCCAAAGGTTAATTTTAGAAAGGGACATGTGAACTATTTCTTGTAAGGTTCTTTCAAAGTTTGAGAGGAATTGTTTAGTTTGCATTTTACTTCAGAAAAATGTGTACTGTTAGCTTGTCTTCTTAAAGGGGGGAATCAAAGACTCTGCTACATGTAATAATGGACCCAAATGCTCCAATACTAATAAATTTCAGCACATTATATAATCCCAATCTGCTACTGTGGAAAGTAAAGGAGATGTGGAGAATCAAAGTCGAAAAGGGCTGTGATATAAAGAAGTTTCCAAATACTGCTAAATTTTTTCCAAGGGCTAATCATTTCCTTATTATTTCACTCAACAGATATTTTTCAGTGTTTAATGTATGCCATCTATATAGAATAGTCATGGACGAGATAGCCCCAAATCTAATTCTGTGACAATTTTTTCATGTTGAATCAAGTCACCCAGCTAGTAGGTGATAGAAACAGAATTTGAACCCAGGTCTGTCCAGAATCCAGAGCCTGTGTATTAAATTCTTTATTTATCCTAAACTATATTTCCTCTTAGTGAATGAGAAATATTTAGTTATATGGGTTCAAATGCCTGAATTAAATATAGTGCTTTTGTTTTCCTAACATTTTATCTTAACAGGGCACGGAAGGGTAATACAGAGTTAAGTTTGCTCAAGGAGGTGGGCATGGCTTATGTCTTATACCATTACTCCTAGCTTTTCTTGCACTATAATTTTTATATAGATAGAAATAACTCTGAATAATGTGTGCTGCTCGACTTACTGTGTCTTTAAAGGAAGCTATTAATTTTATAGTTTCTAGAAGAGACTTAAAAGAAACCAACTATTGTGGAATGAATTTGAAAGTTAGTCTTGAAAATAACTCATTTTGCCACTGAGAATACTTTAAAAATATATCCCTATAATCTTCAGTGCATTCATAATAAGTATTTGAACATTTATAACAATAAATATATTCTTAAAAGCATATATTATGTGGTGATAATTTTAAAATGCTCACGACATCAATTATGTTTTGTTATGATGAAATATATAATACATCAGGCTTTGTTAGGACAATGCAGAGAGACAGCCCAGAATCATGAAGGTGGAAGTAAAGATGATTTTCATCTGCCTTAATAGCTTTAATTGCAGGATACAATGGAATACAGCTGCTCCTCTCTTCGAAGTTTCGTTTCATTGTCTGTAAGCTGTCACACCATGCCTGCCACTCGACTGTTATGTCACTCAGTCCTGTTCCACCTGAACAAATTTGTGGCAATAGGCACTGAATGCTCCATTTCTTTGCTCTAAGGCAGAAATCCACTGTGCACTACTGAATCAGGAATAGTTTAAGCTTATTGGTGTAAACTTATCTACCATGATAATTGTGATAAGTGTTTTGTCTGTATAAATAAAACCTAAAGTTTAGAATTGACATTTTACTTAGAAATAAAACTAAGGATTTGCTTTATAAATTTCCAGAAAACAACATTGTGATGATTTGAACAAGACAGCAGATTTAAGTGTAAAAAAAAATCAAAACCTTCATTTGTTAGGTACATAAGATTTCCAAATAACAAAAACAACAAAATAACTTAAACCAACCCTTAAGAAATGGCAAGTTTAGCCAGTAAAATGTAGATGATTTGTTGGAAGGCATTAGCTAAAAATTCCATTAAAAATTTTAGCTTTCAAAGAACTACCATGTGATGCCACTACTGGGTATACATCCAAGAAAACGAAATCAGTATGTTGAAGAGATATTTGCATTCCCCTCTCATGCTCGTCGCAGCATTATTCACAATAGCCAAGATATGGAAGCATCTTAACTGTCCATCAACAGATGAATGGAAAAAGAAAATGTGGTGTATATACACAATAGAGTACTATTTAGCCTTAAAAAATGAAATCCTGTCATTTTTGACAACATGGATAAACCTGGAGGACATTTTGTTAAGTGAAATAAGCCAGGCACAGAAAGTCACACACCTCATGATCTCATTTATATGTGGAATCTAAAAAAGTTGAAATTCACAGAAACAGAGAGTAAAATGGTGATTATTAGAGGCTGGAAGATGGAGATACTGCAGAGATGGTCAAAGGACACAAAATGTCAATTAGACAAGAGGAATAAGTGCAAGAGATCTATTTTTAAATTTTTAACTTTCAAATAATTTACTTAACACATCTAGTTTTTATTACTCAGTTCTTTCTGTATTTAAATACGTCATGAAAATCATTATGTAGTTAACTAAAGTTAAGCTCAAAGTTACTATTTCTTGTGTAAAATAAGTGATTATGATTTGCTATGGTTTGCAAACAAATAGTCCTTTTTAAAATATCATTCTATCTCTTTATCCACTAACCTGGTAAATGACAATGATTTAAATTATGGATAGCATGGTAGATAATGAAAAATATGTGTAACCAAAACATTTTGCTGTAAAGGTTTTGCCACTAAGAACATTTTTAAAATATATGTAAAATAATGTTTTCTTTATAATACTTACAATGTTAACTATACAGTTGTGTACTTGCAGGAGTGCACTACTTCTTTGGAAACAAAAATATTAACTGTGACTTGAGAAGAGACATAAATAAGAATGTGCTTAGAAAATGAGAGACAGAAAGCGATGCAGAAAACAATGGTCAGCACCTAATGACTGTGAAGAACTATGAGACCCATCAAACTAATCCACTCTCATTTAAGAGTGGCGGTTCTATTAATAGTAGATTGAAACTCGGTAGGCGTAATTTATCATCACTTCTGATTATTCCTTCACTGAATGTTCATCAATAAGCTTAGAAAATATTGTTTAAACTGTGAAAACAGGTTGCTTAGTGCAGGTCTGGCTCTTACCATTAGGCTATTGATGACAGTCTCTGCTGTTGGGTACCAAGAGCCATATAGTTTCACCTGTCATCATTGACTCAGATCTTCATCTTGAAAACCAGACATATTTATTATATTTGCAGGTGACACTAAGCTTTATCTTCGTATGTGGTAAATGAGCAGGTATAGGGAAATGGGATAATGATTGGAAAATAGGAAAAGAGGACATTGGAAACAAATTGGCTTTGAAGAAAGAGTATTGATAAAAGTATTGACAATTATTTCTGAAAAATGTAATCAATGATCCTTTCCTAGATTATGACTAACAGTCTTAAACAATGTGATGTTTAGCTCAATTTGAAAAGAGGAGAACTGATGATTTGATCTTTTCAGTAACATTGCAGCACAGATGAGTTAGACCTT
This sequence comes from Propithecus coquereli, assembly GCF_000956105.1. Taxonomy (NCBI): domain Eukaryota; kingdom Metazoa; phylum Chordata; class Mammalia; order Primates; family Indriidae; genus Propithecus; species Propithecus coquereli. The sequence continues at coordinate 1,771,555 of NW_012148241.1, read as the reverse complement.
CTGAAAGAACTGTAAAAAATTATTTGTTGTTTCCTCAGTGAAGAGCTCTGGCTTCCATGGCTCCGCTAACCTCCAACAGATAAAGATAGTTCAGTATTTTTCACTACAGAAGTTTCTGAATAGTACATTTAAAAATGTTATTAGTATGTGTTGTGGGTTGAATTGTGTCCTCCAACAAATATATTCAAGCGCTAATCCCTGGTACCTATGAATGTGACTTTATTTAGAAATAAAGTCACATACATTACATTGCACATGTAATAAGTTAAGATGAGATCATGCTGGAGCAGAGGTGGCCCTGCATCCAATATAACTGGTGTCCTTGTAAGAAGAGGAAAAGAAACACAGACACAGAAGAGAGTAGAACACCGTGCAATGACAGAGACAGAAACTGGAGTGAAGCAAGGAAATCAAATATTGCAGACAACCACCAAAAGCTAGAAAGAGGCAAGGAAGAATCCTCTCCTAGAGCCTTGACCCTGACAACACTTTGATTTCAGACTTTTGTCCTACAGAAATATGAGACTAAATTTCCACTGTTTTAGGCCACCCACTTAATGGCTGTTTATTGTGATACCCAAAGAAACTGATATAGTATGTTACCCATTAAAAAAAGACCTACAGAAGTTGTTTACTGTCCAATGGATGTAAATGAATATTTACATTTTATATATTATACATTCATAGGTAAACTCTGGAAACTTTGATAGTAAGTCACAGAAACAGAAATTCCATTTGAAAGGCACTGATAAAGAAACCTCCAAGTGACTAGATAGAGATACAGACTCAGCTGAGCATGAGCACATCCATTCTTCACTGTCATCAGTGTTATCTTGATAAAACATAGCTCTGCCAGTATCTCTGTATGGTCCAACATCCCTTGGTGACTTCCTTTTACTTACAAAGCATGAATCTCTATTCTTAAGCTCGGCACACATATATTTTCCCAATATGATCTCTTTCTTTTTTTTTTTTTCCTCATTTATACACAATAGAAATTTATTTCTCATGACTCTGGAGGCTGGGAATTCCAAGACCAAAGCACTGACAAGATTGGTGTCTAGTGAGGGCTGCTCTCTGCTTCCACAATAGCATCTTGACCTCTTTCTAATATTCTAGTCTCATATTGTGCTATGCCCAAGTGGCACCAGTGTTCCAGCTACACTAGATTACATGGCATTCCTCAATACATCTTGTACTTTCTTGCCCCCAGATATTAATTTCTGCTGTTTCTTTTGTTCTCTAGTAACCAAAACCCCATCCTAGTTGTTTAAGGACTAACTCAAATGCTGCTTTTCCTCATGAAGGCTTCTCCAATCCTCCTCATTTTATTATTTTTTCTATTCCTATTTCCATTACATTCTGTACCTTTATTAGAGCATTTAATAAGACATTCTGTATGTGAATTTTGCCCTCATTTTATGAAATAAGATGGTGCTTATGATATTATTTAGAAATCACTCTTAAAATATACTGGCTACCCAAAAACAATTAAACATGGAATGTTATTTGTTCCACAGAGGGCTTTATAATATGCAGTGTCCAGCCCTGTTCAAGGAGGGAAGATTCAGTGCTTTATGAATGAGTGAATGAATTATTGAATGAAAAATCAGTGTAAAGTTTAATGTGTTGGTTATTTAAAATATATCTAAAAATAAGGAATTGGCTGATCTATTATACTAATAATTTTTGGTAATTATAGTCAAAAACATTGTAATAAAAGTTATGATATTGAGATTTACAAACTTTTTATAAAATATAAACTTCAAATTTCAGTGTGGTTTTAGGGAAATATTAATATCAATTTTAACAAATAATTTATTAATATAGATTGTTTGCTGTGGACTAAGTCTTGGGTAAGATGTTTACATCACTTTTACTGATTAATAAATTAACAAAATAATTGCAATCAACATAAATCAAAAATTTATGTATAAGGCATAAATTGAATAAACTTCAGGGTTTTATATCAGAAGAGAATTATTTAATGGAAATAGGATCCTGTTTCAAGTTCCATGAACATAATAAGTTTTAAATTTTTGAAAAATCTAAATGCAAATAACACAATGAATGTGAAGTTATTTATAAAATTTGATTGGATTTTGTTAATTTTAGTGATTGCCCTATGGAATTGGAGAACATTGTGTTAAGTGAAATAAGCCAAGCACCGAAAGACATATCTCACATGTTCTCACTTATTTGTGAGAACTAAATATTAAAACAATTGATTTCGGCCAGGCGTGGTGGCTCACGCCTGTAATCCTAGCACTCCGGATTGCTGAGGCAGGAAGATCGCTTGAGATTCGGAGTTTGAGGTTGCAGTGAGCTATGATGACACCACAGTACTCTAACCTGGGTGATGGAGCAAGACTCTGTCTCAAAAAAGAAAAAAAAAAAAAAAACTGATTTCATGGAGACAGAGAGTAGAATGACATTTACCAGAGACTGAGAAGAAAAGCGGGAAGGTGAGGATAAAGCGGCGAATGGGTGCAAAAATATAGTTAGACAGAATGAACAATATTTGATAGCACAATTAAGGGACTATAATTAAAAATAAGATAGGGTATACTTTAAAATAACTAAAAGAGTGGAATTGGACTATCACTGGCATAAAGAAATGTTAAATGCCTGAAGCGATGAATACCCCAGCTACCCTGTTTGGTTAATTCATTAACTCATTTGATACATGATATGCCTGTATGAAACATCACATGTACCCTATAAAGATATACAACTATTATGGACCCATAATAATTAAAAATAAAAAATAAAAAAGATCCTAGCCATGTAACTCTTACTCCTTTATGTAATTATTAGAGATGAACTTACGAGTTCTCCATGAGAAAAACATTTATTAATAAGTTAAACTTGGTTTTCAAAGAAGAGTCTAGTACTTGGAGATAGAAAATATTAAATCTAATACTTAGAAACACTGAAATATGGATGTTCCCTTTACAGAGAATGACTCTTCATTCTGTTAGAACGGAATCTTTAGATCTTGCCATAAAAAGAGCATAATAGTAATAATATCAACTAACACTTAAATAGCACAATATACACCAAGCATTGTTTTAAGTATTTTGAGTACAGTATATTGAATTATGTAATCCTCAAAATAACACTATGATATATGTACTATTACCCATATTTTAGTTATTTACTTAGTGTATATTAACTCACCAAGGTCATATACCCAGTATGTGGTGGCAACACAATCCTAGTTTGGGTCTAGAATCCTTTCCCTTTACCATTCTTCTCTAGAGTTTTCTTAGTTCTAGAAGAAAAACTCTCTGATACCTCTCCTTCACAAGAATTCGAAGTTGTTAGCATGTATATATTTTAAAACTTCAACAGCACACGACACTGCAAAGGAACAATTTACAAAGGGTTGTCTTAATGGACACTCCCTGGGATGTCTTCTTCTTCATAGGTATGTGTGTGTTTCATTGACCTGGAGTAAAGATGGCATCTGGAATAAAAGTTGTGTTATTATGTAGTCACAGTAGGTCCACAATTCCTACACATTTTCAAGTACTGTGTAAATTTCAATTCATCAAAGTAAAGCATGTATACACACAGTACACAAACTTTTCATTAGTAATTTTAGTTACTACTGATTCTCTTAAAATGTTAAGCATGCTATTCCTAAAATGATCATTTTTAATATTCCTTTAAATGCACTAATCAACAAATTATAGAGAAACTAATTAGAACAAAGCTCGAATCTAAATCCACCATTAATTATTCTTGTGACTATTGGCAACATGAGCTGCTTTCTAAAATTGAGGTTTTCTTATTTGTAAAATAGGAATTGGATATCTATTTGGGGAATGTGGCTAAAAAGTAAGATTAAATACATAATACATTCCCTGGAACAATTTGGACCTATTCAATAAATTCTATTTTCTTTTCTCGTTTGGTTTCTCATCCTTGTGACAAATAGAAATCCTTGTGACAAATAGAAATTTGTCTGCTTTACTGATGAAAAATGGTTCAGAATTTTATTTTAAGAAATATCAACTAGGTGGATGAAACATTCACATCTATGCTTTAAGAATAATCAAATAATAATTAATCTACTTATTTTATTAATAGTATAAATGTAGTAACCCTGGGTTATCCTTTGGTTGACATACATTTTTCTTCGGCAATAAGTTGGTGAAGCAAATCTATCTTGCCACTATTAAAAAAAACTTGATGCATCCTATTATTCCTCCAAATGTTTTGGAAAGTTCAGAACATTCTTGGAATTCATTAGAAGCCAAACCATCTCAGTAAGTTTTTTTCAAAGTGTATTGATGATATAAATCCTCTCTACGAATTACTTTTTGTTACGCCAATTTAATTTTACTATTAGAGTAAGTTAGTGGCAGATTTCTAACTTAGGTCATATTGGTCCTGTCTGGATTCCTTACCATTGGGACCAAATGACCCTTCTATATAAACTGATTATGTGGATAAGTGAATCTGAACAAGCTCTAGTTTTTCTGTTAAGGCCTTCATCAAAGTCATATGCATGCCCACATTATGAATTGGGTTTGGGTTTTTTTTGTTTTTGTTTTTCATGCATTTAATGCGATTAATATCAGAAAACCACTTTTGTTATTCTTAGGACAGTTACCTATGTCAAAATAAAGATAGCTTTTCTAGAAAAAGAGGGAATGGGGGTGAGGAGGTGTCATGACAGGGCTTCTTCTGTTAGAACAGCTGACTCTCAGCAGTGGATATCTCTACGTACTGGGAAAGGAGATTCAATCACATGCGTTATGTTTCAAAGTTTTACAGAGAAATTCTACTCACCCCTGATGGAGTCCAGCCAGGGAGAGAGAAAGAGGTAGAGATTCAATGGACGCCAGACTTGGTTCTGGCAGCACTCCCAGATGGCAGCTTAACCTCGGATGGTACCTGCTTATGGGTCTCAAATAAACACTAATATGCAGTCCTGGAACTCCAAACAAGAGGACACCCTTGGTCAAATTTTCACTGAAAAAAGAAGCTTATCCTATTCAATGGCAAATGGTAGCATGTTTACATAGCATCCGTAGGAAGAATTAAGAGTAATGGGTGGAAAGTAGAACAAGAAATATTCAACCAAATATTGAGGCAGCACTTTCCAACAGTTGCTGCAGTACAGCAATGAATGCATACTTCATAACGTTGTGAGTGCCTCATCACAAGAATAATTCTAGCAAAACCCAGGTAAGTGTCTGCCATAAATACTTTTGTTTAGATTTCAGAATTCATTTTCAGCAAGTATTTCAGTGTCTGATACAGGTTGAACAGCCTTACTCTGAAAATCCGAAATAAAAAATTCTCCAAAAATCAAAAACTTTTTGCATACTGAAATGAGTGAAAGTGAAAATTCCACACCTGACCTCATGTGACAGGTCACATTCAAAACGCAGGCTCACAGCACACAGTTTATTCAGTGTCCCCGAGGGAAAAAGACCCTCCAGCCCACTTTGGCTGTGATGTATCTTTTCTGTACGTGCGCAGATTCTTCCATGCAAGCACACCCACAAAGGGTAATAAAATGGCATGTGTGCAGGCCAGATGCACCAGGGGCTGGTTTCCCACAATGCCCCATGTTGGACTAGACCGATGTGTATTACAGTGATTTTTGCTTATTCTCTGCTCTGCAGTGTAAAGATATTGTTTAAAATGTCAAAAAGGCCTGCAGATTCCACTATATGTAAAAGTGATAAGAAAAAGAGAAAGCATTTATGTTTATCTATAGCACAGAAAATCAAGCTGTTGGAGAAACCGGACAGCATTGTAAGCAGTAAATGCCTTATAGGATGACCGCCACTACTATGTATAACCTGAAGGAACAGAAGGATAGATTGTTAAAGTACTATGCTAAAAGTGACAAACGGAAGTTAATAAAAATAGAAAAACACTGCATAAATCTAAAATTGAAGATCTTGATTGTGTATTGAAAGAATGAATCTGTCAGCATTGCTGTGAACACATACCACTTACTGGTATGCTGATCATAAGGCAAAAAAAAATCTACCATGGTGAACTGAAAATTGAAGGGAACTGCAAATATTCAACAAACTTGTTGCAGAAATTTAAGAAAAGACACAGTACTAAATTTTTAAAGATTTGTCACGATAAAACATCTACTGATCATGAAGCAGCAAATGAGACTCTTAACAAGTTTGCCAAGGTCATTACTGATGAAAATCTGATATGGGAACAAGTCTATAATGCTGATGAAAATATCACTGTTTTGGAGTTTTGGTGTTTTGGAAAGATGCTGGCTGCAGCTGATGAGACAGCCCTTTCAGGAATTAAGGATGCCAGGGACAGAATAACCGCTGGAATCTGCTAATGCTGCAGGTACCCATAAGTGTAAAATTGCTGTGATAGGCAAAAGCTTGCATCCTCACCATTCTCCAAGTGTGAATTTCTTACCAGTCCATTATTATGCTAATTAAGAGGCATGGATCACCAGAGATGTCATTTCTGACTGGTTTCACAAACATTTTGTACCAGTGGTTTGTGCTCACGGCAGGGAAGATAGACTGAATTATGACTTCAAGATCTTGCTATTCCTTGACAACTGTTTTCTTCATCCTCCAGCTGACATTCTCATCAAAATAGTATTTATGCCATGTACTTTCTCCGAAATGAAACTTCATTAATTCAGCTATGTGACCAAAGTATCCTTACATCAATGAGGAGTAAATATAAAAACACTCTCTTGAACAGAATACTAGCAGCAGTGAATAGAGGTGTTTTCAAAAGGACTTTAGCATGAAGGTTGCTGAATATGCTGTTGCCAGTATTTGGAACACAGTGACTAAAGACATAACTGTGCATGCCTGGTACAGCCTCTGGTCTGTGACTTTGCTCAGTGATGATAATGAACAATGTGATGATTTTGAAGGATTCCATATGTCAAGTGAGAAAAAATTGAGGTCAGGCCTCCTTACATATGCAAAAAATATACCTTCAGAGTCCATTATTAAGTTGGAAGAGGTGTATATCAAAGAAGTTTTCAAGATCTATAATGAGACTCCAGTTTTTCATTCATTAACTAACAGTGAAATAGCCAAAATGGTTCTGAATCAACATAAACATAATAAGGACAATGAAGATGACATTATCACTGTAGAAAAAGCGCCTATAGATGGCATGATGAAAATGTATGATGAGCTTACTTAAGGACAAGAGCAGCATGCATTCATAACAGAACAAAAAATCATGTCAGTTTGTAAAATCAAAGAGAAACTTCTAAGACAAAAACATTGTTAATGAGACAGATGACTCTGGAGGAAACATTTTTAAAAGCCTTCCAGCAGAATTTCTCCTCTTCCTCAGAAGACTCACTTCCTGGTCCCTCAACTTTTCACCTAAAAATAAAAATACGGTGTACAGTAACTGCTTAATCAAAACACAGCATCATAGGTGGAGACTAAAAGCCTACCATTGTTTGTTAACTGCTATTGTTTGACAGCCAATACAGGTATTCTAGTGATGCTACTGTGCTGCCTACTAACCCTGAACACATTGCTTTTTCATGTATTAATGATATGTCATAATTTTTATTGTTACACACTTATGTGTGAATACATGTAAGAAAATGCTTATTTATTGGTGGTTTATAAATTCAGAGATGGAATTGGTAGTGATGACAAACAACCACAGATGTTCCACAGGGTGGCTGAGATAGTGACACCTTTGCTTTTTGATGGTTCAACATACTCAAACTTGGTTTTATGCACAAAATTATTAAAAATACTGTATAAAATTACCTTCAGGCTATGTGTACAAGGTATATATGAAACATAAATGAATTTTATGTTTAGACTTGCATTCCATCCCCAAGATAGTTCATTATGTGTATGCAAACATTCCAAAATCCAAAACACTTCTAGTCCCAACATTTCCAATAAAGGGTACTCAACCTGTATGTGCTAACTCCTAAGTGCTAGGATCACAGCTATGAACAAAGTAAAATACTGTCATCATGAATACTACATTCTAGAGGGAAAAAATGAAATCAATAAACACAGAAATACATAACGTAATTTAATCGAAGGATAAGTGCCATAAGGAAAAATAAAGCCTGATAAAGGAATTGAGAGTAATGGTGCTACCATTTTAGAAAGTATGAATGAACAAGGAAGGTCTCTCTGACAATTTGAGTGGTAGTCAGGGGTAGGTCATAAGTCCTTGCAAGCCATCATAAGTGATATGAGTTTTATTAAAATAAAAAATTGAAAGCACATGTGAGGAGGCAGGTCTTATGGTTTTAAGATCTCTTTGAACTCTGTACAACTCTCCTGGTTTCAATCCTCAAACTTTACCTTCCTCAAAATACAGGAAAAAATGTTCAAATTATTATAGGTATTTAAAATGGGAAAAGATGAAAAATTAAATACAAATCAAATATCTGAATATAATTTTATATGTCATGAATTGCTTTACTAATTTCATATAAATAGTTTGCAATGATAACTTTTTATTTATAAAATTTTCAAATGTTTTAAAAAAGTAGAGAGATTGGTGTAATTAACTTCATATACACACTACCCATCTTGAACAACAAACTGTGCCAATCTTATTTCATCTGTAATTTTATCCACTTACCTGCTACCCTCAGATAATAGTGAAATAATTCCCAAACATCTTTTCATTTCACCCATAAAAAATTCCGAATGTAAGTACTTTTTTAAATATAACCATAATATCTTTATCACTCCTAAAAAATGTTAAAATTTTTTTTAATGTCATCAAATAGTGTTAAATTTTCCCAAATGTCTCATAAATGTATTATTAGAATTGAATATCTAACAAGGTTTATTCCTTACATTTTGTTGATATGTCACTAAGTCTCTTTGAATCTATATGTCTTTCTTTTCTTTTTTAATTATATCAATTTACTTGTTGATGAAACTTTGGCATTCATCCTGTTATTCCCCTGCATTCTAGGTACTGATAATTCGATCCCCAGGGTATCATTTAACATGTTCCTCTGTGTCCTGTATTTTCTTTTTCTTCTTTTTTTTATTTATATCAATCTATAAGGTAAAAGTGCAATTTTTGTTACATGTATAGGTTGTGTAGTGGTGAAGTCAGGGCTTTCTGTTTCCTAGGCTACACACTAAGGACTTGTTCCTTACTCTTCCTGTATTTCATATGTACCGTGAGTTACTTATAGAAGTTTGATCATATTGGGATCAAGATTTACTCTCAGTCTTACAGACAGTGTCACAGTTAAGACTCCCCCCTTTAGCCCACCCCTGCTCTCCCTGAAATCTCCCCACCTTATCAACCTTAAGAAATGTATATGGGTTGGAGGGGTGTGGGTAAACTCACAACTAATGGACACAGTGAGCATTGTATGTGGGAAGGGCACACCCTCAACCCTGGCTTGAGTGAGGCAAAGTCATAACGTGTAACCAAAATGTTTGTATCCTCATAATATCCTGAAATAATAATAATATTACTAAAAAAAGAAATGTATAGGATGCAATCCCAAGCCTGAGAATAAACTATGCTGAAACTCACAGAGCAGCTGAAAATTGTCCTTAATTCAGCTAACTGGAAAAAAGCCCAGTAAATGAGTTTCATTGTTGTGTCAATATATTCTTCATTATCCCAACTAATATTCATCTGGAAATTTTTATTAAAATGATACCAATGAAGATATTAGATAAATACATTGTTAAAAAAATGTTGTCATTGTACTTTTTTTTATTTTAGAATATTATGAGGGTACAAACACTCTGGTTACATATATTGCAGTTACACAAGTCAGAGCTACAAGCGTGCCCGTGCCCCAGACAGTGTCCACCGCACCCATTAGGTGTGAATTTACCCATCCCCTCCTCCCCCTCCCACCTGCCCGACACTGTACTTTTAATCTCTATTATTATAAAGTCCTAGATGATTGTTGTTAAAACTTTTAGGGTTCCGTTTCATCTTCTTAAAGTGTTATTTCTTTTTTTTAACCCCACTTCTAAATGTCAATTTTCCCTGAAGTCTCACCTTTAACTCAGTTTCTCCAACCATAATATTGACTTACAAAGCCTATCCTCCTTCATGAGGGGAACATTTTAAAATTTCTTTTTGTTATTAGTGAGGAAATGCAGAGTATAGATAAATGAGTATCTGAATTGATTATTCACCTTCCTTTTTTTCTGCTTTCCTTAGTGTTGTCCAGTAGCAACTGCTGACTCATGACAGCAAACATCAGCCCTCAGTTTGAGACACATACACAAGTCAGAGGTGGTGTTTACATATTTTTTTTCAAAGAAAATGGTAGGGTTATAACCACCTAAATTCAGCCTTCTCTCTCTCTTCCCATGGTTTATTCATTTCTAACGAACTTCAGAATTGCCTTTCCACTGTGGTATTCCTCTCTCCCTGACCTTCTGTTCTGTAATAATAAACACTTCCAATAGCTAATCTGTGTTCTGTGACATCAGCTACTTCTAATTTGGGATGTTTAAATAAGTGGTTTTCCTTAATTTTCAGCTAATTATAGTTCTTTTTTTAACCTAATTTTAAATTTAATTCCTTTATAACTTCTCACATTCCCCCTCTGAGAATTTCTATTGTTCAGTAATCTCTGCAATTTAACACAGCATTCAGATGAAAGGGAAATACTGAAGTTCATTTTATTTGTTTCCATATTTTGGGGGCTATTTTGACTTTATGTTTATTATTTTATTCTTAAATGTATTATGTATTTCTATTGTTTCCCAAACAATCACATATACACACACAAAAAACGGAATACAATACTTCTTTTTTCAAAATAAGACTGGATATTGGTATTTTATTATTTCTCACATGCCTACAAAATATTTTCTTTTTGATACTAAAAGAAATGACTCAGACACTCTAAACTTATTCAACCAAATGTGTATACATAGTTTTTCTCTATTGTGTACATTTGCATATAAAACCTAAGCTTTTCTTTGCTCCCTTATTAACAACACATACAAATATTTATTACGTGTGTGTTCTATGTCAGACACTGCGTTATATGTTAGGAATACAGTGGGGGAGGAGCAAGTTTTGTCTTTAACGTTATTGAACTCTAGAAAGGATTAATTGAATGAGTAACACGCTCTCTGTCAAACATTCATTCCCTCTTCAGCAATGAAAACAATTTATTCCAGCTATCACCTGTAGAAAAACTAAACTGTTTCAAAGGAACATGTATAGTTTCTTGATTCTTCATTTATGTTCTGTTTCCTCCCAGATTCATTTACAAGTTTTATATTGACCAATGACATGCAATCCTGAGAGCTGCAAGGCATTAAAGAAAGTAAAAAGTAGAAAATACATAAACCTGCTATGAGAAAGTCAGAGATGAAAAGCTAGATGCAGACACCTAGTAGACCTTGGTTTATTTGACATTTTCCCTGCGATATGTTTGAAATGTTAGCAGACTTCCATCTGTAAGGGTCAAAATTTCATTTTGTACAATTTGCATGAAGTAGGGAATTGAAACTTTACAATCTCGATTTGGGCTGATAAATGTATGTGTCATGGTAGGAGAATATCACTGGGACCCTATGAATAATAGAGAGCTATGAGAAGACTCTCTCTGCTCTATCAGATGCACCAAAACTGTCCTTTTCTCCCATCCTATCTCTACGTCCACACCTGCTGCTGTTGTTCATAACAAAAATGAATCTAATAAGTTGCAGAGTGTGGGTATCCTTTTTATGACTTTCCCACAGCTTTCAGAAGCTTCCACAAAAGTTGCATCACTCATTTTGAAGTTCAAAATGTGACTTCAAACACATTCTCATATTCTATTGTAGATTCCCTTTCAATACTGAAGAGGCAGGAGCATAAAGGAACACGATGTATTATAAGATTTTTCTCCATGTGTCAGTGGTCCGTGAAGGTGGCTTTTCCTCCATGTCAGAATTTACCAATGTTCTATTGTGAACTTTCTCTTCTTTCACCCCCGCTCCCAAACATTTCTAGAAAAACAAATCTCCAGGGAATCATACAGCTGTAGAAAATTGTAAATAGAAGGGACCAGAGAGATTACATTTTCTAATCCCTTGACTTTAGGGAAGGGACTGAGATCCAATTTTCTGTAACTTGACAACTATTCTGACCTAAAAACAATTTCTTATTCATAAGAAACATAAATGTTACTAGGAGAATGGTCTGCAAGTCCCTGCTGGTAATTAGGTGGTTGGTTTATTGTTTTATCCTCAAGTTCAGGTTTTCTTTCCTTGTATTAAAAAAGAATGTTGCTCTAATTTACTCAATTTACTTTACATAGTTAAAGAAATGGAGATGAGAAATGTAGAATCATTTTTTCA
>NW_012148241.1:1751754-1757337 GCF_000956105.1 Propithecus coquereli | reverse complement strand
CAAACACTTATTGAATATTTACTTACAAGCTAAAGTCAGTCATTCACCACAGGAATAAAAGATGAATAATAGTTTATCCTTCTCTCAAAAACCTACAATTTAATGAAGGGGAAATACATATAAACTCATCATCGTACACAATGTGAGATATGTTTGTGAAGTGATAGCTATTAAAGAGGGAATAACTGACACTGTGAGTCAGGGATGGCCCTGAAAAGAGGTTAGAAAAACTTCCAAGGTGAGATGATGTTTGATTTGGACTCAAACAGTTGAGTAGTATTTCAATGAAAAGCAAGGAAAAAAATAACCCAGACAGGTGTCATAGGTTTCCCAAACCTGATTATATATCCAATTACGTTCAACATAAAATAATAGTTTAATGCTAGAAGATATGACATAAATGTATGGCCAGAAATCCAGAGATTGATCAGGGGTCATCAAACTACAGCCTGTCACCAAATCTGACCTGAGGCATGTTTTTGTAAATAAAGTTTTATTAGAACACAGCCATACCCATTTGTTTACATATTGTTTACAGCTGCTTTCATGCTATAACAACAGAGTAAAGTAGTTTTAAGAGAGGCAGTATGGATTGCAAAGCTGAAAATATTTACAAAAGACGTTTGCTGACCCCGATCTAGAGTAAAGATATTTGCACAGGTGTAAAGAATGTTATGATGGTTTCGAGAATTAATTGAAATGTACATGGTCAAACCTTCCTAAACTCTCTACTTGCAACTACACAGCAAAGCAAGGTAGCGGGTTAAAGGTGGGTGAGTACACTACAATCAGGGAGTAAGTTTAATAGACCATCTTGACATCTTTGAGGAAACAGCCACTGTTATAGCTTATATAAAAGTGTCAAATGCCCCAGATTTTAACTTTCTCACTTTTATGTACCAGCGAATTTGCATAATAGGACATTAGCAACTGCCAAAATGATGGACATGAAGTTCATCCTCTTACTAGAAGAGCTATAAGGCAGAAACAGAAATAGAGAGAGGAAAAAGGAAGCAAGTTGCAAAGTATGTATTTCCATTTAAGGCTCTTTTTTTTTATCTTTAAAGTTTCTGGCTTAAGGTTTAAGTGTCTTTGATCTGAATCAGTCTTTCTCTTTTCCCAGTGCTCTGATACATTGATGCACTTGACGAGATCAATGCAACTTGAATGGAGGAGGAAAATCAAGAAACTTGTATTTCCCAAATAAGTAGGTCAGCCAAAAAGCATAAGAACAGACTCGGAGCATTCAAGGGCTAATTTAAATAAGGACCCTTTATTCTTTTATAATCACAATATAAATATTAATACATCTCCAGCCTCTGTCCACATCAGATGATAGCAGAGAAACTGGAAATGGCTTCCTCTCTTTCTCTGTTACATGTTCTGATCAACCCTCAATGAGCTGGATCATTGATTACCAGCACATCAGAAGGATTTATGTTACTATTATATGGTGATAAATGGTATAGCATAGTATAAATAATATTGAGCTGAGAATCAGGACACTTACATTCACTGGATTTTATAACTGTAAAGAATCTTACAAGTCATCTAATTCAACTACTCACTTTACTCTGGAGGAAACTCATGTCGAGATTAGTTAACGTGACCAAAATATTGGTCTGGACATTCCACTGTGGACTCTTAGAGACTCTAATTCTCATTCACCTCTGCTTTTGTAACGCAAATCTCACAATCACATAACACCAAGAAACCTCTGTCTTACAGGATGCTAGCAGTCCACATCTTGCAAAACAAACAAACCAGCAACAATAACAGCAAAACACTATTAAAATTTAAGAAAGGTCTTTCTGATTTTTATTAATAGCATCAAGGTTCAGAATGTAACCTTTCAGATCCAGACTGCTATACCACTTTGATGAGTCCCCACAATAATACAGAAAATATTGCAATCTGCCATTTATGTATGTGTGTATGTATATACGTATGTATGTTGCTTCTCAGCCCAATTTTTGTACAGAAGCTTAATAGGAAGAAACAGTTGACCAACAATTGCTTTCCCCATGGCGTTATTCCACTGGAGGTCCTAGTCAGTGGGCCATCCCTGCCAATCAAGTTGTCAACCACTGGCGAGGCCCAAGGAGAATAGCAGAGTGGGGGAAGGCTGGGCAGGAGTAAGGGGAAACATGGTTTGAAAACAGACTTCACTGGGTCTAAATATGAAAGCTTTTACTTATTAATCATCTTGTTTAGGATAAGCTTCTCAAACTCTGCAAGCCTCAACTTCCTCGCTGGGAAAATAACAGTAGTAATGCCTACGTTGTTTCAAGGGCTAAATATGGTGAAGTGTCTTTAGACACTTTAGATAAGCACCATACTCAACACATAATAAATGTTGGAAAAAATGGTAGCTTAATATATGTATTTTCTTTTTTCTTTGCTTTCTTTGCATTTCTTCTTTGTCATTTACCTTGAAAAATACTTCTCTTTTTAAACTTGTATTATTTTATATAGAGTTATTACAAATATGATACAACTAACTTTTATATCTTTTATTTGTCGACTAGGAAAAATTATCAATGTTTGTAAGCCGTATGGCAATATAATTCACTCTTACCTTTATACCTGCATCCGGCTTGAAGTTAGCTATTTGGTGATCAATTCGGTATAAAAAAATGGTGATCTAGTACCTCTTGTATTATCTTTCTTTCTTTTTAAGAATTTTGATTAATTCTTCATATGAGTTGAAGAAATTGACAGTTGTGTGATAATGCAGACAAAGCTCTAAGGATGGCATTTTGCGTTGTGGATTGTATGCAAAAAAAAAAAAAAAAATGTTTTTCCCTCTGTATCCAGTATGTTTATGGGTCTTCCTCACCCCAACAATTGGTATATGCCAAGGGAATGCAGAATCATTTCAGTATTGGCCCAAATACAACATAGAGTAATTAGAGAAGTAAATCTATTCTCTACAACTCATTGTGTGCATTCAGGAGCCAAATGCAATTTTCCTTGTAATTACTCTACGTTTGGGGATTATTCACACTACCATTTACTTCCTGATTCCAACTGTTGGCCTGTGTGTCTGTCTATCACTCTCTGTCTCTTTTCATCTAACCAATATAATATAGCTGACAAAAAAAGAAAACCAAGAGAGTGTTTGTAAAAATTAAATTCATTTGAAAAATAAAATTTCAAGTTTGAAAACATAATCCGGTAAACATTTTCTTGTTTATAAGAGTTCTAAATTCAAGGAGAGTTACACAGTGTTTTAAAGTGCAAGACAAACAAGCAAAAAGTCACTCTAATTTGCACAATCAAGAAGAAACTATGAGTTTAGATAAACAATCCACTTTTGTGGAATATTGAACTAAGATTCTATTGAATGCCCTATCTCCATTTTGCTGGGGCAACTCATCTATCTATGTTATACTCACTAAACTACTTACCAGCGTAAGTAAAACTAGTGAGCTGCAGGAATTGATTATCAATTATCTTTCTCTTTCCGTAAATCTCTGTCTCCAATTTTATCCTGATAGGAACTAAATTGAATATCATCAAACGAAGACTAGAGGTCAGATCCCCATTATTTCCATTTTGGTTTATCTTATATACAATTATCTTTTTAGAATATATCTTCTTTTTATTCTGGACTTAGCCTACACCTAGTACTACAAGGCTAAAATTCTGGTTTCTTTTTCCTTTAAAGAGGACCAGCTCCAAACACACTAAATTTGTCTAGACTTTGCAGAATTCCAGGATACAATAATGCACTAATTCTATCATAATTGCACCCTGTTTTTTTGTGTGTGTATGAGTGTGTGATGTGCCTATTTAAAGGAGAAGACTAAATGATTATTAATTTTATTTAATAAAATAATTTTATTTTTGACGATGACCAATTGCTGATAAAGTCCAGGCTTTTAAATCACTTTTCACATATTCTCTTTAATTTTATGTCTTTTTTTCTTTCTTTTGTTCTTGGACATTCCTTAAATTTTCTTCCTTTTCCTTTGTTCTTCCTTCTGGGCATACCCTTCAAAGGTACTGAACTTTTTGTTATAAACATGAAGAAACTTTTTGCTGCAGAAATTCAGTGGCTGGCCCAAGGTCACATAGAGAGTTAGTATCAGCCACCTGCCACCTCTACGGCTGCATCTCAAGCTTCTCTGACCTAGCATTCCACTTCTCCAAAGAGCTCTGTCACTATGATTTTCTACCCTCCAGCACACTAGACCTTTTTGTGTGACTTCCACATTCTGTCATCATCTCATTCTTCTTTCTACCTTGATTATTTCTCTAAGTTGGTTATTTATGGATCTATTTTCTGGTGATGGGAATAATGTTCCTACCAAGAAATGATCTAACAGAGAGATTAACATTCATAGTGAGAAATGCTGGCAATGCTAACTAGAAAATCTTCTCGTTATCGGTGAAGAGGCTGAAAATATAAGATGGATGATTAAAATAATGACAGTTAGTATGGGAAGAAAACAGGCAAATGGCAAAAGGAATATAATTAGAGGCAGAATTGTTTATCACAGGGAAGGAACAATCTGGGAAACACTGACTCCAAGCCTGTCAATGAAAATGGGGAGAAAATTGTTAGTGAGTATGCCATGAGTGTGTGTGTGTATGTGTGTATATATCTTTACATATCAGTGAAAAATCTCAGAAAAATCTGAAGACAATGAAAAATCGTGTCCAGATTTAAAGTCTTACTAAGAAACTTTAATTTTAATAGATAAGCAACACCAATAAAATTAGAAAATGATCATAAGGAATGACTATGGAACTTTTGGATTTGTGTAGAAACCCTGTTTATATTTCATTTCACTTGGCAGCAGGAGAAGATGAGGATCTAAATACATTAGAAAAGCAGAAAATGGAAAATATCCTATATTTGGAAACATATATATAAGAGCAGTGATATGATTATTGGTTAAAAAGGGAACACAGATTAAATGTCATGGAAACTACTCTAATGCTATAAAAGTGGGGTTGCTGAAATGACAAATAACGTTCCAAGGCAGGTATTTGACATATGCCCTACAGGTCACTTGAAACTATATATATTGACAAATTAGAAAGTCTGTTATAGATAATAAATGCTTTAAGGTAAGGATGACAATTTTTAAGTACCCAGATACTTACTATAACTGTTTGAGTTAACCTCCTAATACCTATAATTTAGAGATTATGGGGCACTTTTCAATGGAATTAAGTGATTTCAATCCATTATGACTGCCATTTATTAAAAACGAGTGGATTTCTCTCATCTAGTGTATATGGTTTATGATTCACTAAAATAACCTGCGTATTGAAAATTGTAGGCTGTCCACAATTGTTTTCATTCTCTATGAAATGTTATTTGCCTCAATTTTCAAAAAGTAGTACTTTGAAATGTGCCAGGCTTCCCAGCAGAAGAGTTTCTTAGAAATCTATGAGCCTCTTACTTCTAAAAAATAAGTAAAATCAAATAAATCAGTAATTTGATTTCTACGCCTTGAGTTGGATTCATAGAAATCCCTCAAGTTAGGGATCTATGTAAATGAATTTATAATGAGGAAAGCAAGAGAATTCAAAGAAAAAAAATGAGGCCAAAAGAGAAAGAGAGAAAAA
>NW_012148241.1:1739556-1741629 GCF_000956105.1 Propithecus coquereli | reverse complement strand
AACTTACATCATGAAAAAGGTGAAACAACTGCCTTTTATCTTTTCTGATCATCTCTCTCTTTTTTGATTTTTTTGTTTTGTTTTGTTTATACTATTTCTTTTTCGGTACCCTAAGCACATGCTTATTCTGTCCATTGAGTAATTCAGCAGTGATCCAATGAAATTGTTGCATAGTGTATCAGAAAGTTTTTGGAAAAAAAACAGTTTCCTTAAGTTTTGGATATGCTTAAGGTTTGGTTTTACAATAAACATCAAAGCTACCATCTACTGAATGCACATTATGCACTAGGACTACACAGTACACTTTATTCTCGTTATCATATTTAATTCTCCCCAAGTTGCAAGATAAGTTTATCCATTTTACAGATGAGGAAAATGAAAATCAAAGAATTACTTTGCCCACAGTCACATATCTAGTCAGGTCTGGGCGGGAGTTAACCCCATTTCTCTCTGACACTACAACCCAAGCTCTTAGCAGACAGATTGCCATTTCTTCTAACACACTGCCTCTCCTGGCCTCATACCCAGGACATGGCTTTGTCTACACATGTTTCCTATTCCACTACCTTCCTTCTCTCAACTAGGCCCCTTATTCTGTTCTTTTCTTCTCTGAAACCAGCTTCTCTGTCTAGTAGCTGAATGCTGAATTCATAGTCTTCTCTTTGGTGAAAAGAGATACTACCTAATTTCTGAATTAGTTAAAAACAAATGGTCACAAATCATAAGACTATGACCCTTCCATTGCAGTCATGACGTGTCTCTTCAGCAGCCTTAGAAACTCCAAGTCCTTTTCTTCAAACACGTGCTTTTGCAGGTTGCCCTAGTAAACTGACCATCGTCATCAGAGTGGGCAAAAAGTAGTTTGTTTTCAATGTTGTGGATTTTACATGCCCTAAACTGTTCCTTAGTATAATCAAAATGGCAAGAATTAATCATTAAAGTTTTTTCAGTAGCATGTTAAGTTTTCCCAACAGATATAGACAATTTGCCTTATAAGTAAAACGTACCATTATGACCTTGCCACTTTATATTCTCTGTCAGCAGTGACAGGTGACTTCCCTCACCTCAAATCAGGTAACCATTCTAGAAACTCAAAGTAATTTTTGTGATATGACTGACATGTGAAAAGTGATGTATCTTTTTAGTTAAAAAGACACATATTCTAAGCAAGGAGATCTCTGTGCACCCATAAAACTAAAAGAAAAAAGCCAAAACTTCTGACTGATCATTCTGATCATCCTGAGAAGGAAAACCAAAAAAACCTATTCTCTTTCTGTCCCCACGAACATTATTATAAACTTTGAGAACAGTAGAGTCATTTCCATATTAGGTCTTCAGAATAAAGATATAGTTGAAGCAATTTTTAAAATGCAACATACATTTGAGAAACTAAGAAGCTATTGAAAATTTTAGATATGAGTTGAAAGAAAATAATCCATCCTATTCATCTGGAAGATATCCAGTTACTTTCATCTTGTTTTATACTAAATAATGTTTTGAAGAAATAGTCAAAAATATCCTAAAAGAGGATTCCATCAAAGAGGAGGGTATTAAATAATGAATTGTCATGCTTTTAAATTTATGCACGCCTTTAAATAAAATAACTTTTTAGAGGCATTAATCTCTTTAGCCCATATGGATGCCACAAAATTTAGACATGGGTATAGAGAAATGCCAGCTTCTTGGGATGGGTGGATTAAACACAATGCATGCCAGACATTATGAATTCAAGAGGATGTTTTGTTTTCTTTTTCTTCTGTTTTATTAATACTTCTGTGAAGATAACTTTCCTACCCAGTACACATGTAACATTTGGAGTAATAATGTCTCTTAAAATAGGCCTTACACTAATTATTTGTTCTTAAGTATTTTTTCTTTTGAGGACCTACAACAAGTATATAAATCTAGGTGTTAAAAGTGCTCAAGTAACAGCTGCTCATCATGTTATTATTTTATTTTATGCTTAATAGATTATAAAAACAGAACCACATCGTCCAGACTTAAGCATAATTAAAACAAAGCATCTAACAGGGGAAGTCAAACACAGATAAACACACACACACACATACATAC
>NW_012148241.1:1737221-1739506 GCF_000956105.1 Propithecus coquereli | reverse complement strand
TGTTAAATTTAAGACACCTATTGAACATCCAACTGGAAAAGTCAAGCAGTTAGTTGGATTTAAAAATTTTGGAGTTCAAGAGACAGATTGGGCTGCATATGTAGGTTTTCATTAGCATGTAGATGGCATTTAAAGCTATGAGACCAGATGCAATCACCAAGGGAAGGAGGAGAGAAAGTATAAGAGATTTGAGGACTGAACCCCAGGGCACTCTTACTTTTACAGATTAGGGAAATGAGAAGACACAGCTGAAGATACTTAGATGCAGCAGTTAGAGACAGAGGGAAAACCAGAAAAATACAGTATCCTGGAAGCTTAGTAAAAGAGTATCTCAAGGAAAGGTCAACATACCCATATTCCCAATAGGCAAAGTAAGAAGAGAGTTGAGAATTAACTATTTTATTTACAACACGAAGGTACTGGTGACCTAGAGAAGAACAGCCGGTGTAGTGTGGTGATGGTAAGAGGCTTGACTGGAATGGGTTCAAGAGAGAATGAGAAAAAAGGAATTGTTGATAGCTCTTTTAAAAGAAAGCACGTCATTGCTCTTAGTGTGTTCCAGGCTGGATTGAAGTATTTCGTTCCCCTGCTTGCAGCTGTGGTTGAGTTAGAGGCAGTGATTGTGTACATCAACATTTTTCATTTCCTCAACTTCTCCTTCTAAAGCACCACCACCAACAATGTACCACTTACTGAGCTACAGACCTAAGCACCACTGAGAAAGCTCTGCAGTGTGGGGTACAGTTAAAAGAAAAAGGGATTCTTTTTGTGGTTCCGAAATGTGCATAAATTAAGATGGAAATGAAAAGTTGTTTGTGATTATTATTTATAACTAAAATTAGTCATTGAAGTCCCCATTCATACTACTAATGATAAGAGGAAAAACTTGATAATTTAATATATCAGTGGGTTTCTCTTGTAAAGCATATTATCTTTCAGTTAACTCAATCAGCCAAATCTTATTCCCCGTTTCCACTTCTATTCTCCCCTAGGACATAAGGGGAGACTTACTTAAAATCCTGGTGGTAAGATGTGCGGAAGTGTCTTGTCTCCATAATTTTCAGATAATTGCTAGCATCCACTGGTGGTATATTTTGTCCATGATCCCTGCTTTGGCCTCTATGGATAAGATCTGCTCACCTAGCTCTTTCCTCTCCTGATCCTAGGACCTTCTTGTCTGTGTCCTCTCACCACATTCACAAAGCAGTCACTCTATCATCTGGATTTCCTATTAGCAATGTCCTGGCCACAAATAAACTAGTTATACCATCCCAGGACCCTATTTCTGCCCCTGCATATCTACCTTACTTTGGTCTTCATGGCCACCACTTATCCAGAGCTTGCACAAGGCTACCAGGAAGCATTGGGGGCCATACTGTAATGATCCAGGATTTCTTACAAGATAGTTTCCCCCCAGAACCACCTAGAAATAGAGCAAAATCCAGACATGATTATGGATTCCCCTGATTTATTTCATTATAAATTCTCACTCAGACTTCCCTGCCCTGAATTTAGGCCTCAGAGTTTGGAGACACTGACTCTATTACCAGGCAGGCAGACAGTAACTTAACCTTAGTCTTGTTCCTCTGAATTGTTCCTGCTTCTCCAACTCAGAACAGAAATCTATTTTCTGTTACCTGTGTGATGACAACTAACTATGTCATGTCCTACCTTCTTTCCCACCTTTCCATCATAATTTATACCATGGTCAACCTCCATAGAGATTGAAAATCTTAAAACCTCTTTTCTTCTCAATCACATGGCTCTTGTGCTTGAAAGTGATCCTTAGTTTGGGGACATACAAAGCCCTATCTTTCTAAATGAAGCTCACTTTGACTCCTTTTTTTTTTTTTTTCCTAGGCTCTAACTACCCTGCCTCCAGTGAAATGTATGCACAAGTTTAGGAAAGTAGAGAGCTTAGGAAATGATAATTATTAGGAGTGAAATACATAACAGATACTCTTTCAAAAAATATTTTCCTGCTACATGTGTAATAAGAGTAATAGAGCTGGTTTATGGTGTTACTGTAAATAAAATACATCAACCTCCCTCTCTACCTTCATTCCCCTGTGGGAGCTCTGCCTGACCATCCAACCAGAAGATTCTCCAATTCCCATACTTATATTTCCCACCTACATGCTACTCCTTCATTATAGATGCTTATAAATTCAGTTGTAAGGAGATATAAATAATTGCTAAAGCATAAAGTTTTGCCTTCCAATAGAATTTAGATTTTTGCAGCAAATGTAGTCTTAAATATTCTAGTCAATATGAGATAGGACATG
>NW_012148241.1:1722828-1725486 GCF_000956105.1 Propithecus coquereli | reverse complement strand
GAGAAAGGCCACAATGTAAAGACAAGTGAGCATTTGATGTAGGAAAGCCCACAGCCTTCCGATGGCAGCAGAGAGCAGTAAATCAAGTGTTCTTGGGTCCCACCGATGGTGTGGCACAGACAAGAGAGACATAGCCCTCTGGAGGAAGTGGTTTCAGACCTGGGTATAAATAACTGGGAAGGTATTAAGTAATTGACACAGTTGGGATTATAAACTATGGTTTCTCTTTTTTTATTATCTTGGTTTTGATTATAATTTTTTTTTTTTGGTCCCTATTTCCTTATCTTGCTCATTTTAACAACTTTGTCAAAAATAGTCTTCAGTCTCCTTGAGCCTCTTCATCTATGGCACACCAATACCATCTCAGGGGAATACTCTGCCACCCTCTTCTTAAGAAAATAAAGACCATAAGACACAAAGACCCTCAACTTCTCTTCTCTCCTTCGAACTCAACGTTTCCCTTCACCAACTGCTCCTTTCCTTCTTCACTCCTCTCTACAGCTGCATCGCCCACCCGAGTGCCAAATCTGCCTCCACCCGTTTTCTTAAGAGCTTCAGGGGAGATTATTCTTTCTCTCTCTTGTAGTTCGGTCTCTTTTTTTTCTACATTCATTTTCTTTTCAATCTACAAACATATTCAAGTCTAAAAATCTGTTTAGGCTCCTTTTGTATTAAAAAGAAGTGAAGTAACAACTTTTCTTGCTTGTGTGCTAGGCCAAGGCTCTGAGATTCCTTACAGGGCCCAATGCTGCAGGTGTGCATTAGTGATCAGGACTTATTTATTCATATAGAAACAGGGAGAACCTTTCTGTATTGGTTTTCCTCTCCGCATCCCCACCCCACTCTCTGTAGCACCCCTCTGAGCCTTAACCTGTAAAGGTATTGAGTCCAGGACTTGGGCTTCTCTTGCCTGGCAGATTCTTCACTTTATAGCAGGTATAAAAATACATCAGAAGAGAGTTGAATATACCCACTTTTGACGTTATGTACGTATATCTTGGCACTGCTTTTTACTGACTGAGTAAAAATTCTATGAAAAAGTAATGTAAGGCTGAGTTCTAGCTTTAATTCTCTCTCAACATGAGCCTGGACAAGCTTTCGTGGTCTAGATCAGCTGACCTTCTATCTGTCTTCTTCAAGCTGCTTCCTGTCTTTCTTCTTTCCTTTCACTCCCAAACGTCTTGAAAGGGGACAGTCCACACTTACCATACCTACCTTCTCAACTCCTATTTACTTCTCTGTCCAATGTTATCTGCCTTTTCCTAACCACTCTACTGATAATGTACTTGATAAGATTATTAAAGCCTCCCAAATTGCCAAATTAAATGACATTCTGAGTTCTCACCGTACTTGTCTTCCTTGCAGCATTTAGAGCTGTTGACAGCTCCACAAGTCATTAAAGTCACTCCTTCCCTGACATTGATTTATCTTAATTTTTCTACTATTAATATATCTCATTTTCCTTTGCTTTATTCTCTTTTTGTCCTCCCCTCTAAAGGTGTCTTAGGATTTTGTGTTTGCCTTGATTAACCTCTTACTTCATATTTTTCTTGGGGGGTATTATCCATGTTTTTCACAAATCTAAATCTTTCTATTAGTATTGTATTTCTAACTCTGCACTAGACATACTAATCTCATGGTTTTGTGGTCACTGTTATAGATTGAATTGTGTGTTCCCAAAACTCATATGTTAAAATGTTAACCCCCAATGCGACTATGTTTCGAGACAGGGCCTTTAAAGAGGTGTTTAAGGTGAAATGAGATCGTAAGGGTAGGACTCTAATCCAATAGAACTGGTGTCCTTGTAAGAAAAGGAAGAGGCACCAGACCTGCACACACACAGAGGAAAGGCCATCTGAGGACACAGCAAACCTTGCCATTTATTTAATATAAAAAGTCAGAAACCCTAGAGCCATCTCTTTTCCTTGTTCTTACATCTAATAGGAGGAAAGATACAGCATTGTGGTAGAGAGTGCAGGCTTACAAAGAGCATGCATTTCAATTTTAGCATTGCTATTTCATAGCTCTATAACTATGAGGAATTATTTAACCTTCATATCTCATCTATAAAAGTGGTGGCAATAAAAATATCTACCTCATAGAGTCATTGGGAGGAATAGACTACCTAACAGAGTGTGTATTTACAAAGTTAACTCTTATCATCACCATCATCTTTATTAAATATTACCACATCATCTCAGTTGTACCTTGCAATATCTGAATCTATATGATCTTTTTCTTCTATATCTGCTGTCATTGTCGAGCACTCATCATAACTCCCCTTGACTATCCTCTCACATCTCTTCTATCTTCTTTCCATAAACCATTTCATCCCCCTCAATGTATCTTTGGGAAAAAAATGTTAGAATAATCTTTGAAAAAATTTGAACAAATTCTGTTCATTTTCTTCTAATACGCCTCCCACTGCTTTTGAGTTAAAAAAAAATCCCAATTTTTTTGTACATAGCATTATGTACATGATTTTTAAAAATCTCATTGCCACAGTGGCCTCTCACACATCTGCAGACACAATGCCACTTCGTAGAGAAGACAGAACCATATTCTCCTTCCTGTGAATATGCTCTATTTCTTCATGCTCTAAGAGTCAGTAGCTGTTTACCAACATCCTTCCCACTTTTCTTCACCTGGTTGACAACA
>NW_012148241.1:1711400-1711658 GCF_000956105.1 Propithecus coquereli | reverse complement strand
GGAGGAAGTCAATAACTCTCCTCTGAGAAGGCTCTGTTTGTTGATAAAATTTTTAAATTAAAGTATTTAATGATTGTAATCAAGTTGATATTTCAATGTAACAAGTAGAGCAGAAAATATGCCTGTGCCTCAGAATATTCCATCAATATACACTTTCCTATAGCTTATCCTATTTCCTGTGCATCAACCTTGATACATGACCATCAATAATGTGCTGAAGCATCTTCAGTGACAGTAGATTCACTTCCTCCAGCAGCA
>NW_012148241.1:1707054-1711350 GCF_000956105.1 Propithecus coquereli | reverse complement strand
TATTGCCATCACGGGAGTCTATGGCAGAGAGACACAATTTAAATGGATACTTTGATCTTGTTTAGGGCACCTTGGCTTGTAAAATGATTGAGCAGCATATGTGTACATCAGTGTGGTTCATTGAGAAGTAAAGTGAAATTTAGGATCTGTGTTATTTATATAGGACAAATAAAGGTCTGACTTGGGTATAGTTATAGAAAATCTTAGTGATGCATACCTGTTGTCAGTTAAGTCATCAGCTGAAAGTTTTGGACAAAAGAGTTTTTCATGTTTCTGTCAAAGTGATATACATTTTCCTTTAAAAATGTGAAAGTTTTCTTAAGATAAGGCTTATAAGTAATTACTGGTGAAACTGAAATGATTTTCCTTGAGCCTTAAGAATTATGTGTGCTGTCTTCAACAGTCCTGTTAATGATTCTAACATTGTTAATTTTTTATATTCTAATTGTGTTCAGTTATGGCCTTAACTTTACTCTAGTGAAATATAGTCCTACGAAATATCTATCATCATAAATTGAAATTCATAATAGAAAATGATTTCAATTATCCAAGGTTATGCTGATCTTTTTTCTTGAGTATATTTTATATTTTCCAATTTATCTTATACTTTGCCAAAAAGTTTAGTTTTATTCTAATTTTTTTCTTCTTTCAGGTTAATGTCTATCTACTAATATATTAGTGAGATCTGTGATTAATTATTTATTGTTCAACCTAAATCCTTTAGATTAAGGCAAGATTCAATTTATTCTAAAAGCGATTCCTTTCCATGTTCTGAGAGGGATTTAAGGTGACTTACAAATACTTGTATTAGAGGAGGGTACTTTTGTTGTTGTTCCTGACTTTTCACAAAGTGAATTGAATGACAATGGTGAAGTCCCCATTCATAGTTCTATTGTAAAGATAATAAACACTGTGGCCCAGCTGGACATATATAAAAGTTCCATGATAGAATGTTTCCAAATTCTTAGCCAGGTATGTTTTTCAAGAGTGGTTCATCCACAAAGCTATAAACAGCATAAATCTGAAAATATCTTACTCTTCTATCAGAAATCTAAATAGTTATTAGACATTGATTAGTTTTATGCAAACTTAATTACCTATAATTCTACAAATGGAATTTAGTTCAACGAAAAACGAATGTATTGTTTTCTATCACGAAGCAATACAAATGAAATAATGAATTCTATGCTATTCATCCAACGATTTTTGGCAATCCTGCCTGTGGTGCACAGTATAAGGGCTACCCAAAGATGTCTGTGTCTTAACCCTGAGAACCTGTGAATATATTAGGTAACATGGCAAAGGGAAATTAAAATTATAAATGAAACTAAGGTTGCTAATCAGCTGACCTGAATTTAGAAGGATTATTTGGGGTTATCCAGGTGAGCCCGATGCAATCTGAATGATAGTTAACAAGGGAAGAAGCAGCAGAAGGGAGCCAAGGAGATGGCAGTGAGAACCCACTGTTGGTAGGTTCGAAATGAGCAATCTGAAGGAATTGAGTCATGAGCCACGAGTATGTCTGGACTTTAGACTCTGAAAAAGGCAAGGAAATGGATTCTTCCCTAGAGCCTCACAAGGAATGCAGCCCTGCTGACACGTTGATGTTAGCTCAGTGAGATGCATTTAAGACTTTTGATCTCCAGAACTATAAGATAATAAATCTGTGTTGTTTTAAGCCCCTAAATTTGTGGTAATTTCTTACAATACCAATGGGAAATTAATATGCTACCCAACTCTACATCACCACCATCTTTAGTGCTTGACAGTAAATTATTTTCATTTCCACTACAAGGAAGTCTAACACTTAATTTTACTCTACATAAAATTTCACATGCCTGTCTTGATGTCTTTGGTATATTGACCTAGGCCAAATCCAAACTACCGAGAAGGTGATGTTTCAATCTCAAGACCTGGTCCCTTGGGCCAAGCAATGCTTAGATTCACACTTTTGAAAATTAGCTAACCCATATTTAAGCAATCCAGTTTAGGAGCAAAACCTAATTACTTAATTACTCTAGAGAGTCTTCCAAGTTCAATGCACAGAAGCAGTTAGATTAATTTTCAGAAATCAGAATATATCCCTTCCAATTTACTTGCTACAATTCAACCAATATAAACTTGATTTCTTATTTCATAAAACACATTTAAATTGTACTTAAAAATAGAAATTATATTTAATAGAAAATTCCATAATTTACTTGTACTAAAAATAAATGGTGAGCTGCTTTGGCATTTTGCAGAGTCTGACAACATATTTATTTTTCCCTTACCTATAAACTTCCAAATAAACTTTGTTTCATTTAAAGTGCTATTTTAATTCACTGAAATCATGATAAAAACATGTGACTTTTCCCTAAAGCCTATGTATTTTCCTTTGTATAATACTGCATGTTTTACAAAACGTGGCTTTTTTTTTTAAGCCGTGGATTTATGGCTGGGGTAGTAAAGTTTATTTTTATGCTTTGCTGACTATAAAAAAAATTCCTATAGAAAAAGAGAAAGAAAGTATTAAAATCATACTGAAATTTAAAGTTAAAAATGTAAAATTATCATTATATTGTGTTTTTTAATTACAGATTACTCTGAATACATTCCTCTACTTGAGTTATGCTGGGTTACAAAAGGCCAGTAATCAATAAGGTAGCTCATTATCTGTGATACCTCTAATTACCCCTATGTTAGCACTGATGCTGTGGTTTAACCAATCCACAAAGGAAAAAAAAATGCTAACAGGATCTTGTTATCATCCTAATTTTTACTGGGGAGTTTTATTAGAAAATCATGTTACTCATCTGAACTGCCACAACAACAACATTATCTCTAGGGTACTTTTTTTATATCAAGGTTAATTTAAAGTGATTAGCATAAGCATTACAGATGTTGCTATGGGGATAAGAATTGCACATCTTCTCTGACGGACATCATATGATCGCTGTTACAGTCCTGGTAAGATTGGATTATTTGTTTTAATGTCATGCGAAACAAGTCACATGATAAAGATCAGTATCTTTTTAATAGCATTCCATATTCCTAAATCAATCATCTTTTCGCTTCTTCAGAATGGTGTGCATATAAAACTCACTACTTTATTATTGGCTGAGGTAAATTTATCATGATGTGTTCAGATGTTCAGAATATTTCTTTTAATTAGTATTGATTCTTCCATCTCCCAGGGGGAAAGAAACAGTAGTTAAAAGGAGAATGTTTATTCACACTCAATTCATTCAACAAACATTTATTGAGAGTTTGCTATGCATCTGGCATTTTCTATATGCTGACAAATAAAATGAGGTAAAATAAAATAAAATTTTGTAGTAAATATTTGTTCTTGATTTTTTTTTCTAATTGAATCCGAACACAAATAGCTTCCAGCCCTGGAATTAGAATAAAATGCGAGAGAGGATTGAGAGACAGAGATTAGGGATTTGAATACAGAAGCAGATTGCACCCTGTCTTTTAGAATGGGTAAAAGAACACCATGGAAACATAGAAATGACAAATGAGAATCACAGATGTCTACCAGTGGCAGTGGTGAAGAGTGGGCATTTTGAAAGAAAAAACTGAGAAAATAAATATTGAAATATTAAGAAAAATATGGAAAGATATTTTATCATTGATCACTTTTACTGCTGGAAACTACAGGGAAGATTTTGCAAAACTGAGGGGAGCAGTCAAGGAGAAAGCAACAAAGGTGACAAATAGACGGGAGAGGTAACACTTGTTTCTCCACCATAGCCAAAATTTTAGTGTTTACTTACATTGAGAAATCAGACGTAGGTTGGAGAGGGACATTAATGACAAAGGAAAGATGAAGAAAGTCTTTAAATAAAAGAGAATTCAATTGCCAGAGAAATGTATGATCATGGGAGTGGTTCATGAGCAGTGCCTCCCCACCCCCACCATGAATTAGAGTGAAGATTGTGGCGACAAATACACAGTTTGTGCAATTCAATTTCCTAATGCCTAAAAAGACTAGTAACAATTTAAGGTGGTATATAATTATCAACTTTGAAATAGAGCAATATACCAATGAATTAAAAAAATTCTCCGAAGTTTTACAGATGTTTATGACACTGCTGATCACTAACATATCTCACCATATTTCAAGTTGGGATGGGAGAGAAATATTCAAAATTAGGAATTTGATAATTAGGATATTTAATAGTGTCAAATTATCTACAAACACCATTTTTTATTGTTAAAAATTTTCATGAGGTTGAGCACGGTGGCTCATGCCTGTAATCCTAGCACTCTGGGAGGCCGAGGCGGGCGGATCCTTTGAGCTCCGGAGTT
>NW_012148241.1:1704902-1707004 GCF_000956105.1 Propithecus coquereli | reverse complement strand
TTATGGGGGTACAAACATTTTGGTTACATATATTGCCTTTGCACAGCCCAAGCCAGAGCTACTAGTGTGCCCATCCCCCAGACAGTGTGCTTCCCACCCATTAGTTGTGAATTTACCCATCCTCTCCACCCATCTCCCACTTGCCCTGCACCCGATGAATATTACTTCCATGTGTGCACGTAAGTGTTGATCAGTTAGTAACAATTTGTTGATGTGTACATGTGGTGCTTGTTTTTCCATTTTTCTGAAGCTTCACTTTGAAGGATGGGCTCCAGCTCCATCCAGGATAATATAAGAGGTGCTAATTCACCATTATTTTTTATGCCTGCATAGTACTCCATAGTATACATATACCACATTTTATTAATCTACTCATGGGCACTTGGGTTGTTTCCACATCTTTGTGATTGTGAATTGTGCTGCTATAGACATCTGAGTGCAGATGTCTTTATTATAGAATGGCTTTTTTTCCTTTGGGTAGATGCCAAGTAGTGGGATTGCTGTATCGAATGGTAATTCTATTTTTAGTTCTTTGAGATATCTCCATATTACTCTCCAAAAGAGGTTAATGTCTAAATCTCTTGAAATTGGTTTCCATTTGAGATCTTTATGAAACACACACGGAAAAGTATGACATAGCTATGCTTTATCTTTCTCAGACTACAATGATAAACATATCCTAATCTGATTCCCATACCAAAGGTATTCTCAGTATTAATTTTCCACATATCTAAAACACATTAATTTCTTTCATTGCTGAAGAGGTGATTATTCATTCATTGTTATTTCACCTACCCATGCCACGTGCTGGTCTGTGCCAGGCAGGCCCTACGAGAAAGGCCACAATGTAAAGACAAGTGAGCATTTGATGTAGGAAAGCCCACAGCCTTCCGATGGCAGCAGAGAGCAGTAAATCAAGTGTTCTTGGGTCCCACCGATGGTGTGGCACAGACAAGAGAGACATAGCCCTCTGGAGGAAGTGGTTTCAGACCTGGGTATAAATAACTGGGAAGGTATTAAGTAATTGACACAGTTGGGATTATAAACTATGGTTTCTCTTTTTTTATTATCTTGGTTTTGATTATAATTTTTTTTTTTTGGTCCCTATTTCCTTATCTTGCTCATTTTAACAACTTTGTCAAAAATAGTCTTCAGTCTCCTTGAGCCTCTTCATCTATGGCACACCAATACCATCTCAGGGGAATACTCTGCCACCCTCTTCTTAAGAAAATAAAGACCATAAGACACAAAGACCCTCAACTTCTCTTCTCTCCTTCGAACTCAACGTTTCCCTTCACCAACTGCTCCTTTCCTTCTTCACTCCTCTCTACAGCTGCATCGCCCACCCGAGTGCCAAATCTGCCTCCACCCGTTTTCTTAAGAGCTTCAGGGGAGATTATTCTTTCTCTCTCTTGTAGTTCGGTCTCTTTTTTTTCTACATTCATTTTCTTTTCAATCTACAAACATATTCAAGTCTAAAAATCTGTTTAGGCTCCTTTTGTATTAAAAAGAAGTGAAGTAACAACTTTTCTTGCTTGTGTGCTAGGCCAAGGCTCTGAGATTCCTTACAGGGCCCAATGCTGCAGGTGTGCATTAGTGATCAGGACTTATTTATTCATATAGAAACAGGGAGAACCTTTCTGTATTGGTTTTCCTCTCCGCATCCCCACCCCACTCTCTGTAGCACCCCTCTGAGCCTTAACCTGTAAAGGTATTGAGTCCAGGACTTGGGCTTCTCTTGCCTGGCAGATTCTTCACTTTATAGCAGGTATAAAAATACATCAGAAGAGAGTTGAATATACCCACTTTTGACGTTATGTACGTATATCTTGGCACTGCTTTTTACTGACTGAGTAAAAATTCTATGAAAAAGTAATGTAAGGCTGAGTTCTAGCTTTAATTCTCTCTCAACATGAGCCTGGACAAGCTTTCGTGGTCTAGATCAGCTGACCTTCTATCTGTCTTCTTCAAGCTGCTTCCTGTCTTTCTTCTTTCCTTTCACTCCCAAACGTCTTGAAAGGGGACAGTCCACACTTACCATACCTACCTTCTCAACTCCTATTTACTTCTCTGTCCAATGTTATCTGCCTTTTCCTAACCAC
>NW_012148241.1:1700722-1703692 GCF_000956105.1 Propithecus coquereli | reverse complement strand
TCTGGCTTTTTTTTGGCTGTTTGCACTCCTTTTTTTAAACATGAGTATGTGTTATGTTTGCAATAACAAAAATAAAGGTGGAAACATAAAGTATGCATCTCATACTCTTTTATTTAAACACTATAATAAATTCTCAGTGTTACCTGCTCTGTGTCCCACTTTGCTGCCCTACATTGCAATTGTGTCTAAAGGCAAACAGCCCTGTGTAAACTGCTTATATGCAGCTTTCTTATCTTCCTCTACTTTATGGTGTGCCCCACTTTTCTTAGGCTCCTTCATCCAATCTTCACCTGAAATAAGATTGACAACCATGCAGGGAAACTTCTTTTATAGAATGATAGGCTTTGAGTATTTAATTGATCTAATTTTATTTTAAAATGAGCAGGGCCTTGATCTTATGCACATCTTTATATCAAAAGGCACATTCCTTAGTGTCTGCTCTGTATACTTTAGCTGCTTCCTTCAGTTACAATTCCATAGTGGGGATCAGGGTGAAATCACATTACTGAAAAAAGGCAAGTACATGTTCCTAAGGCATGAGTATATATGGCATGATGAACTGTGAATTTGATGTTGATGTTTGCGCACAACAAGCAGGTGGTTATTCTGTCACCAGAAAAAATGAACTACATTTAAACGTGTAAAATGTTTGTTTTACAGAAAATCTTTACCCAAAATGAATGATAAATAAATCAAGGCCAGTACTATTAAGTTCTCTATGAAATAGAGTAAATTTAATTGAAGTGATATGAAAATACCTAAGTCTATTCCAGTTTATTCTATGCAAACAATTTGAAGGAGAGCAAAGTAGGATAGGATAACACATGGATATATCCAGGGATCATGAATTTTCCAAGGTAAGAACATGGAAAGGATTTATGGAGAGGTACCCAAGAGCATGTCATCAAAAAGACAGAGATTCCTCTCATCTTGGGTTGAAAATCATCAAAAACAAGGCTACAATTTACAAAGTATGCTTAATGTCAATTGGCATAAGACCTTTTGTGGAGGGGTAACATCAAGATTAAAATTTATTAAGATGGTTATGTAAATTTCCCATCACCTAAATTTAGAACTGAAGTAAAGTTTACAGTGACTTTTTTGAACATAAGATACTAATAATTTTTTAAACATAATTACAAAATCAGTTTGATAAGGGAGCAAATAATTCATTAAGGTATTCTCAAATAAAAAGGTAGTTTAATGCCCTCAGAGAGAACTCCATAGGTTGTAGTCCTCAGGAGATAGTAGTATCTGATTTAAGGAATTCTCACCACTGTAATCAGTAGTACATTTCCAAGCTGTACATATTAAATAGGAAATTCATCTTCCATATGTTTTCTACCTCAGGCTTGAAGAAATTGGAGGACAAGTCAGTACGTAACCTAGTAACTCTTAACCCTGAAAAGAGAAAGAGAATTATGTATTTCACAAAGACGATAAATACCCAAAGTATAGAAAATACTAGTATATTGCTCTTCATAAATGGGAGGAGTTGTTGAATTTGAAGGGAAAAAGACAAAATATATGTAAGTGGTTCAGCGAACATATAGGCATTGTAACAATTGATATATACGCATATCATAAGCCTAAACAAAGAGAAGGATGGTATTTGACTTGGAGTTTCATTATTTAAATATTTCTAATTGACATAATTTTTTGTGAATTTAGTCATTTCTATGATTGATAATATTATCTCATGTGACTAATCACTTCTGTTCATTTAATTCAAAAGCTTCTTTATTTCGAAAGAAAAATCAAACAGTGACTTTGGTAGTTGTGGAATACTCGTGGGTGTTATGTTTCAATATTGTAATAGAATTTGTACCAATTCAATTTATTATGAATTTTTACATTTTTATCAAAGCAAACCATTAGCAGGTAAATAAATAAGTTGTACAACAGCCTGACCTAATCATTCCCATCATACTTCCCAGT
Source organism: Propithecus coquereli (assembly GCF_000956105.1). Classification (NCBI taxonomy): domain Eukaryota; kingdom Metazoa; phylum Chordata; class Mammalia; order Primates; family Indriidae; genus Propithecus; species Propithecus coquereli. The sequence goes on along the minus strand of NW_012148241.1, from coordinate 1,701,754 downwards.
AGAAACCATTTTTTCACCTTTTTTATTTTTGTTGTTTTCAATCATCTCCTTAATTCTATATAATATGCTCTGCTTTTATTATTTGATTTATCATCTTTAGACTCTTTTACTTTTTGTATTAAAAGATAAACATTTAGCTTCTTTACAATCCCACCTTTTATTTGCCACCCACCTTTAGACAGTTATATTTATATTTTGGCCTATCCATTAGTTATTTTAGGCCTTTAAATAATACATTAGTGACCCTACATTTCATCCCTTTAATTTTTAGCTGTGTCCGAAACTGCTTACAGTATGACACTGTTAGCATCCTGTCATTCCAGCTATCTCACAACTCCCCCCGCTGCCACTTTTTAAATTTGGTAGAACACTCTTGTTTTTATATTGTTAAGGATGATAACATTTTATAGTTTATAAAATCATAGCCACGATTAAGCTTTCACTGCATGACCTAAAGGTTAAGTCTAAAAATTAAAATCTATCAAAAAGTCTCTAAAGAGTTATAACCATTTAAATATTGCCTCTGCAGAGCAAATTAGTCTGCTAAAATTTTGTTTCTCCATGGGCTCAATACCATAATCTCTGTACCATTCAAAGGATCTAACACAAAGGTCAAATGGATTATCTTCCTTATATGCCATCAGTTGTTTAAATTATACCTCAATTGGTTTAGTTCCCATCTGGAAACTGGTTTCCTTGGGAAGATTTCAATTTTTATTTTAAGTTAGTAATTGGTACCATTTTCTTACTTTAAGAAGAAGCATTCTCCACTTTTGCTTCTAAACTGACGTCTTAAACTCAAACCTAATACATGGAATCTCTTTGGTTCTCTTCTCAGAGTTTACTGATTTCTTGTTCTGGTTTGAATTGATGGTATTCTAGACTTTTGCTTGGTTCTCCTTGTCACTTGAAATTTCTTTTTAAAGAATTCCTGTCTCAGTCCTACCATTTATTATATCCTATGCCTTCGTCTTTCTTGATTTTCAGCTTTATTTTGCTGGAATTACGTTTTTTAATCTACTGGGTTTTTTT
>NW_012148241.1:1698460-1700672 GCF_000956105.1 Propithecus coquereli | reverse complement strand
AGCCTCACTAGATCTTTTCATTGTTTTACTTTCTTTGTATCTCACAATGTGTCTTCACAGTAATAGTTGATAAATATTTATCATCTGTCTCCTTATTATTAATAAATGACCAATGTAGTGTCTCTCCATATTGCTAACTTCTCATGTGTTACATGTTTAACGTACACGATCTTTTAAAAGAATTCATCCACTGCATATAGGAAAACAAAAAAATATGTGATAGTATCTTCTAAATATTTCCTATTAGTGTGTAATCAATAAAAGTACAGTCAGGTCTCTGTATCCCTGGGTTCTACATTCATGGACTCAATCAACATTGGTTTAAAAATAGTTTTTTTAAAATTGCATCAGTACATTTTAAATGTACTGAAAATGTACAGACTTTTTCTCGCATTATTTCCTAAACAATATAGTATAACCATTATTTATATAGCATTTACATTGTGTTAAGTATTATAAGTAATCTAGATATCATTTAAAGTATACAGGAAGATGTGCATAGGTTATATGCAAATATTATGCCATTTTATATCAGGCACTTGAGAATCCCAGGATTTTAGTATCTGCGGGAGCTCCTGGAACCGACCCCCCATGGACACCAAGGGATGATTCTAATTGACGAAGGCCAATCCAGATTCAAAAGACCATTAGCTAGATTTCACTTTTATGCTGACCCTTAAACTAGCCCTACTATACACATGGAACAATTTATATGGAAGTAACCAGCTTAGAGGAAGTAGCCAAAGACTGTCACAGGGTGCTGAGTTTCAGCTTCAATTTTTTTCTTCATATGAATAATCCACAACTAAAACCTAACAATGTGGAGTGATAGATGCTAAGAGCAGTTGACTGCCAAGACCATGGACTGGAACATCACATGCTACCCGTATTTTAATGAGAATTTTATTTTGTTTGGTTTGGTTTGGGGTGTTTTATTTTGTTCTGTTTTTTGAGACAGAGTCTCGCTCTGTCACACAGTCTGGAGTGCAGTGGTGTCATCAGGGCGCACTGCAACGTCAAAGTCCTTGGCTCAAGAGATCCTCCTACCTCAGCCTCCCAAGTACCTGAGACTACAGGTGCGTGCCACCACACCTGGTTTATTTTTCAATTTTTTTTATGGAGAGTAGGTCTCACTATCTTGCTCAGGCTATTCTTGAACTCCGGGCCTCAAGTGATCCTCCTTCCTTGGCCTCCCAAAGTGCTAGGATTACAGGTGTGAGCCACCACACTCAGTCTTAATGAGAATTTTAAAGGGACAAGTGGATTTAATGACCAGAAAGATCACTCTGATCTTGGAATTTCAGTGGACTATTGGGGCTAAAAGCAAGATGTCTCTGACTAGAGGAAAGAGACATTGGATATTAAGCTCTACTTTACGAATTAGCTGTTTGACATTGGCCAGGATTCTTAAAACCTTAGGTCTTATTACCCTTACGTGAATAAAATGTTAAAATTATACATCACTATGAATCCTTATACATTTAAAATTATCAGAATAAATCTGTGACCTTCATTCTATAGATTTCTTTCCTTAAGAGCTTTCTGCTTTAATGTAAATGTGAGGGTATTTATCATGTTTATAATGATGGATTAGATGCAGGTGGTTGTATTAAATCTTGCTAAACTTTCTGAACATTGTAAAAGTTGAATTTTCTATTCATCTGAGCTATGAAATTCTATATCAGACCAGCATATATTAAAATGCTTGATAATATTCATTATTACCATGGATTGTGGGAGACAGGCACTGGAGTATAGTGGAGGCAGTTATGCCTTCTCTCTTAGTGCCAGAGATTGGGTATGTTTAGCAAAGTTTGAAGCCAACATACCAGGAGACCCAGAAATTTTACTGCGAGAAATTTAACTTACAGGAAAAATATGAAGACACACATACACAAAAGTGAAGTTATACTAGATGTCTATGTAGAGAGGCTAGCTAAATAATTTTGGATAAAGCCATATGATGAAATATTTTATAACTTATTTAAAAGAATGAGCTAAATTTATAGATATAATATGGAGAAATATTTGAGAAAAAGGAAAATTGCTGAAGAGCATTAGCAGCTTTTATTTAAGAAAAAATTGTATGCATATATCACAGCAAATGTCAGGAAGAAAACTTTATTTTTTTATTTTTTTAATTTTTTTTGAGACAGTCTCACTCTGTTGCCCAGGCTAGAGTGCCGTGGCATCAGCCTAGCTCACAGCAACC
>NW_012148241.1:1682966-1695090 GCF_000956105.1 Propithecus coquereli | reverse complement strand
AGTCCGTGTTTCAAATATGTCCATCCTTTGGGTGGTGCACATTGCACTCCTTGTGTATACAAATACCCCTCCCCTCCTCCCTCTTCCCCCCTCCTCCCACCACCCTCCCCCTTCCCCAGCATCCAATAGATGTTGTTCTGTTTTACTTTGGTTAAATATAGCAATGGAGCTTCTAAATTTCAAAATAGTTGGTATGCTGATAATGGGGAGGTGTGCAACTATTTTTGACTAATTTTTGTCAGAGTTCATAACAATTACCCTAAAAACACCAAAAAGGGAAAGAATATGTCCCTTTTTGTGGTTTAAGATAATATATTCAAGATAAACCCAGCTAAGAAGATCAACTCTCTCTGTTGTGATAGTTGCATTTCATGCTAAATAGATCAATGATAACATTTTTGGCAAGTGGAATTCACATTCTCATGTGAACTGGAAGTGATAAATTGTTAATAGCTTTCCCAGGGTTTTATTTTTCTTCTGACGCTTCTCAATTTCATCATAGTTTCAGAATAAAAGAACATAATTTATTCCGAGAAGCACAAAAATCCTCAATTACTATTCAGGGAGTTTTGAAGTCTCTTAAGTTAGAAAAAATATATTTTGCCTGTGTTTTGAGGAAGAATATCGTAATAAAGTTACAAGCTGCTTCAAACTATGGCAATCCTAATTTTGTAACATTTTATAACGTAATAATAGCACATGAGACATTAGAATAATGATGGCTCTTTTTTTAAAACAAGTTCTTACAAGTATGTGATTCTTTTTCCCTCTTCTCAATAACTTTCATTTTATACAAAATAAAAAGTCATATTTATAATTTTGAATTTATACTTTGATTTTCCTCCAAAAAAACTACATTTAAAAAAGAATTTGGTACAGAATGGATTGCATCTTTCCCAATTGTATTAGGGCTCATGCAACCAAATTTTTCAATTTAGATAAGCAATACCTGCAAGATGACTGTAAGGTGTATTAAAATACTTTGCAACATTGAATGATCATGTATATTACACAGATATAGACATATTGCTTATCAGAATAAATGAAAGTTTGGAAGAAACAAACTTAACTTGTAAGAACATCTCTGCCAATGATATTAAGATTCTACCTAAACACTTACAGTGATGGGCTCATTTCAACAAATGTTCATTTTGGTATTTAGCATCTTTGATGTCCCAGACTCCACGCTATTATCAAAAGATATGAAGTACAAAATGCAAGGTATCTATCCTTAAAGACCATATATCCAGGGTAGTATCCTCAATCCTTATTTCTAAACACAACACACAAAACATATGATTTTTATACATAGGACCCTTCTCTAATCTTGTGCATTTCTGAACTTTTCCTCTTCTGCCACCCATCAATATAAGGCCCAGGGACATAAAGCCACCAGAAATTCTTGTTTGATTTTGCTGCGTGGTGTGTGAATTTTGTATGTCAATGAATGATAGTAACATGGTGAGATGAATCACAATAAATCTGTGAATCGCTTGTTTTCTCCTTACAAATAATTTTAAAACTTTTATTTATTTATTTATTTTTAATAGAGACGGGTCTCACTCTTGCTCCGGCTGGTCTTGAACTCTTGACCTTGAGCGATCCTCCTGCCTCAGCCTCCTAGAGTGCTAGGATTACAGGCGTGAGCCACCATGCCTGGCCAATTTTAAAACTTTTAAAAAGTCAATAACATCTGGCTGTAACAGAATGTTTACTTCATCTTCTACTCTTCCCAACTCTTTGGCCAATAGCAGCTGGATGCTGGTAAGGGAAGGACAAGCAACATAAGCAGAGGCTGTAATAATTCTTCCTATTCCAAGCTCACTGATACCAGACACCAGTACGTCTGGGGTTCCTGAGATTTCCTTCCAGGAAGAAATGTAACCCAGTAGAACAGGAGATATAATGTGGGTAAGTAACTATGGATTTATTACGTACATTGACCTGACTTTTTTAAGTAGTACTTTTTATACATAATTTTAAACTTCATTGTATATTTATTTTACTTCCATGAGCCAAATCTTCCTTCAAGTCCTTTGTAGACTTGTGATGCTATTACTATGAGGGGTGCTCTTATTGCAAGAGCACCTGAGAACGGGCTGTGTGCAGTTGTCCGAAACCTTAATTCCACATTTTAAAGGCCTTAAGGTGATGCAACGCAGTCCATGGGTTGACTTGCTTTCTCTCCTTTTCTCCCCTATTCTCCTCTCTGTAAGAGCTACATAACCTCTCCTGAATTTACTAATTTGGCTTCTACTTTCTTTTTCTATGAGCTAAAATAGATGCCTTTCTTCTTATACAATGCATTTTTCTCTGAATTTCCCATCTGATCAATATTGTCCATCCAGTACACCTATACCAATTGATCACAATGCACCACTGTGCCACAACACATGATCTAAATTACTACTTTTGAACACAAAATAATTTATTTTCACAAAAGAGGCAGTTGTCAAAATATTCCTTATATTGAACCTGAATCCATCTTCCTCTACTACATTGCATCGGACCTAGTTCTGAAGTTTCAGGTGATACGCGTTTACATGATTGGCCTTCAACTATAATCTGAAAGGAAGCCATCATGGATTCTCTTAATTACATTCCAAACTCCTCAAAGCCTTCTTTTGAGTCATTAAATGAAATGTAAACAGCTCAGCACAACGTCTGACACAAGGAAAACACTCAGTAATGGTAGCTATTGTTATTGTGGTCATCATTTTTTATTACTATCATCATTCCTATTACTACTATTACTAGTAGTACTCTGGTTGCATTTGCTTTCAGAAAAAAAATCTCACATTGACTCCTGGTAAGCTCAGAGTCAAGAAGAACCTTCCTCCCACCCCACATATATTGCTGCTTCATTTGAAGGCCTCTCCTCAAATAAAAGTGCCTGTCATTGCAGTCAATTTATTAGCATATTTTTTAAAACTCTATCACACTATCTATCTATCCATGCACCAAACTGACAGATTTATCAATTCAATATGGAATTGGTTGTTTGACATTATGGAGGTATCATGAGCTTGAATATCTCATCCTATCTCCCCCTTTGTTTTTTTAAACTGTTATATCTCACCACTTTCATGGTATGTCTAGAAGAAAACTGAAAATACATATGTATATGTGTGTGTATAAAAATATATCCACACAACCCTCATGCTCTAACCTTACCTAAGTGTCATCTTAAACAGATTATTTTTTGCATGTCTGCACACCATTAATATAAAGAATTGGTTCAACCCTAAAATAAGTTAATTTAATCAATGGGGGTGAAAGGGAGGATGATAGGAGAAAGCAGTCACACGTAGAGACTTAGCTAGCCTTAGAAACATAAAATTAGACAATGTTAGCAATGTAGATAATATTTCCCTTAAACCGTTATTGTCTGAATCTTATATAACCTTTAAGAAATATCTCATATCAACAGACTGTACAAACACCTTTCCTTTCTGCCTTAATAACATCAACCTAAACTAAAAATCATAGCCATAAATACCCAATTATTGTTAAATGCCTGTAATATGCAAAACTGGGAATATTTTTAAAATATAAGATATAATATCTGATTGGTTGCCATCGAAAGGCATCCAAAGATAGGATAAGGAAACATTTGTGTGCTGAGCAAGTGGTAGACACAGGAAGTACTTCAGCTCAGAGAATAAAAGCATTCTGATGTGGCTGAGATAAGGCAAACATTCAGAAAGTAAGCAAGAATGTGATTTACATTCAAAATTTCCTGCCTACTCTTTAACTGTTAATTTTATTACTTTTAGATGCAATCCTTCTTTTCCAAGAAAGGCAAATGTTCTTACACTCCCTCTCATAATGACTTAAGTCTTTTCTCCATCCTATTCATCCGCCTGAATATTTACATGAGCCAATCTTCCCTTCCCTTCAGTCTGACAGACCTTCTTCATAATTCAGGACAACACGCATCCCTTTCAGGAAACTTCATGTGGAAGTCTGCTGGCATTTTCCTCTCATATTTCAGTGAGAGGGCAACATCTGCACTTGTCATTTACATCTAGAATGTGAGTCTCTTGAGATTTAATAACATGCCTTATTTATCCCTTGAGCCCAGCATCTAACTGACTACCTGAGAAATCTAGTCACAGAACAAAGACTAGCAGGTCCTATCATGGTGAAGGCAGACCACATTTCCAATTCTAGATTCCCCTTTTCATGGCCTTTGCTTGGGTGGAATATTTAACTTCTCTAAGGCTTAGTTTTCCCATCTATAAAATGAGCATAATTTTATCTTCATTGTGGGATTCTTAGAAAAATTGAAAATAACACGTGTGAAATACTTCCTATAATGCCTGGATATAGCAGATACTCAGTAATAACCATTGATACTGTGATTAGAATGAATGGATAAACTCTCTGATATTAGTCATAAATATTTTAGAACTATTTTTCAAACTTCTTACTGATATATGTATCTTACAAGGCACTTCTCTCCCTCCTCCCTTCTCTCTCTCTCTCTCTATCTCTGTAATCTCTGTAATCTTTTGCATTGTCCTCATTGTGCCTGTTGCCAAGATCAGCATAGTGTGGACTGTCTCTTTGGTCAGAGCTCTTCTTCAGACTCAGCTGTTCCTTTTCATTTAACTGCTCTTTATACTTATAAAACAAGCATGGGAAATTAAAAGTCACCATTCTCAACCTCAATGATTTTGATTCAGCAGATTTCTTTTGTCTGGCAGACTACAGCTCCCACTATGCATGTTATCTAGGATATCGTACCTGAAGTAACACTTTTGTCACGTCTTCTTGCACTCGTCACTAAGAATAAGGTCTTCGATTTAAAATATTTTTCTAATTCCACCTATATTTCATCTCTGTTATGAAATACATATTTCCAATGAAAACTTTCAATTTAATGAGTATGTATTGTTAATGGAAAATCTAATTAGCACTGTGAGCAGCATTCCTGGGTCCTCTTCCCTCAACTATCTGTTTACTTTTCTGTTCAGACTTGAATCTATGGTTTCTTGGATTCATGATCATAAAGGAAAGAGTAAGGAAAAACTTGGCATGATCTCTGAAAGTTACTCTTCCTTCATCTAAAAGATCTTTGATTAAGCTGTGCTGAATTTCTTGGAAAATTTGAGAAAGATGCAGTGAGTTAGAAAATTAATAAATTGTGTTATTTCTCTACTAGAAAACAAAATGGGTATTTAGACTCTGTCATTAGACACTCTGCACATCCCTTCTTTATAAATGAGATTTTCCTCAGTAATTTATATTAATAATGCTGACAAATCTAATATATTAATGGTTTTATGAAGGCAGTAAACATGATAATTTTAAGAGCACTAACCTCCCACACCTTTTCTATGTTAAGCAACTCAAAATATTGATTTGATTACTGCTGTTGAGAACCTTTAAAATGCTTCTCTTAATTTGTTCATAAGGACAAAGTTGTTCTTTTTTTATCATTATTTGTATTACGATGGGCTAATTTTGATATGGAGGAAATAATTAGTTTGAATTCCCAGAACTTTGTTATTTGCTTCTTAGTTGTCAATTGTTTATCTCATGTTATGGATGTTGATGGCAAAAGAAGTTTGTGATGTATCTGCATCAATAACCTTAGGAATCAAATATGTTGACTTTAGATCAACTTAAATATTTAAACACAGCTAGTGTCCCTAAGAGACAGCATTATCAATTTTTCCACATGACATAATTTGTTGTCATAATAAGAAAGTAAATGCTCAGTGTTTACACTATTAACTAATGTCCCTTAAGTGATTTTTTTTAAACTTAAGTGTACTCCAAAAATAACACATTTAGAAATTGTAAAGTCCAGGTTATAAACAAGTAGTTCTCTATGTTTCAAATTTAAATATGACCTAATAGTCTGCTATCATCTGAATATTATACTCCTTATATTTTCAAAATTGGCATCTTTTTAACTTAGAAAAACTAGTAAGTGATTTTTTTTAAACTTAAGTGTACTCCAAAAATAACACATTTAGAAATTGTAAAGTCCAGGTTATAAACAAGTAGTTCTCTATGTTTAAAATTTAAATATGACCTAATAGTCTGCTATCATCTGAATATTATACTCCTTATATTTTCAAAATTGGCATCTTTTTAACTTAGAAAAACTAGTTATTGGTCTGTATTGAAGGGGTATCTCAGGAGTTTTCATGAGCCTAAAAGAATCATATATACTAATAAATGAAGAGCCTCTTATTTGCCATGTACACTTGGGCTCCACTTATGTATATTTGATTACAGTAATTCGCCACCCCTGTCTTAGCCTGCAGTGACCTTATTGTAACATGGAATAATTTTAACAAGGAAGACACTCACAGCTCCATCAAAAGACTTTTGCCCTCACATTTTTATTCAAATTATATTTATGTGGCCTCCTACATGTCAGTCAGAGAGCAAGAAGTTAATGGCTCAGAATTGGAACACAGGTTAATCTTTTCTGGCCCCCTGATGCTGTGACCTTTTCAGTGTAACACAATGGGATCTTTCTGGCCAGCAACTATTAACTCATCTCCCAAGCACACAGAGGTGGGAACAGAACAAATGTAGGTCCCTTAGTTCACATTTCTGTAGCAAAAGTTGTCATTTTTACTCTGAGCTCTATGTAAACCAAATCAACAATAAATTATAGAACAGTGGAAAAATGTAGAAAATTAGTAACTTCTGTTTGTCTTTATCACACAAATGTACCTATTTTAAGAGATTTTTTTTTTGTCTCTTTCTCTTTTTAAATAAGGCAATATTGACATAGTATGGTATTTTGTCTTTTACTCAGACATCTAATATTTACTTTATAACTTCTTTTATATTTATTTTGTAAAAAAGTGTCACATATATAGAATGACCATATAATTTATTGTCTGATTAGGAGATTTTGAAAATATAAGGGCTACTAAAAGTTAACTCAGGACAATGATGTAAATCATGACCATCCCAGGCAAACTGAGAGTCCTAATGAAATTTTACTTATAACAATCAGCTGTCTAAAGCCAAAATGATTTTGGAATTACTCAAATGGGCAAAGGTCAGTCCACTCTCCACTACTGCCCATTCATCCTCTTTATGAGATTTCAATGCCTTAAGCTGTGAGTGGTACAGAGAAAATTTTTTTTTAATTTCCAATCTATTATTACACATTCAACTCCTGTAATTTGATTTATTAATGCAATTAATTGTTTTTCATTTCTGTAGGATCATAATCTCAACAAAAATGTGTATTAATATGTGAAAATATTTAATATAATTCAAAAATAAGATAGATGTATAGGTAGTCATTGACATACTATAGTCAAAGAATCCTAAACATTCTCATAAACGTTTATCCACAGTGAGGATAGTAACTCTAAAATTCTATGACTCTAGGATTTCATGACATCAAGTTTAAGTGCCTATAGTATTAATACTTATCTGCATTGTAGTGAAAGTACAAAATTTTTCCATTTCTCCCCCTTCTGGAGGTCACAAACAAAAGGAAACTTGTGAATTTGCATTTTAAATTTCCATGTATTAAAAATTAAAAATGGGATACAACAACTGTCTTTCCTCCTGAACCCTTGCCTATGATTAACTAAGTTTGGAATTCTAAGCTAGTTAAAGGCTGACTACCCTGTGTAATATAACTCGCTCAAGGAAAAAAAGAAGTTGTTGTTTTTGTTTAGTTTTGTTTGTTTCTGGTAAATAAATAATGAAAGATATTGGTTTGATTGGCCACATATGGTGATCCATATTTAGATATTGCTACAGTCTCAGTAAGTTGATAGTCAGATATGCTGGTACAGGAGAGTTCACTGTAATCTTAGATCACAGTAAAATGAATGACTGTGTCAACTTCCATAGTAGGCTCATCATTGTCAGCCTATATCTTCCAACTTCTCTGCCACTGCCAACGGAGTGAGGAATATGATTGCCATCTACACTGCTCACTGAGTTCTCTGTCACTGTGGGCATGCATTTAGGGAGAAATCAAAATCTCTTCTTGAAAACATGTAGGTTCCTTTGTTTACCAAGTTTCTACTAAAATACAGAAATTGCAGTAAATTACTTGTACCGGGGGTATCTGAAGTCTGAACCTTATCTTATATATGTAAATTCAGTACTAAGACAAGCCCAAGAGAACTTTTAGACTAGTAGACACAGTAGGAAGGTACCAAGGGACCTTCCAAAGAAATGGGACAAAAAAGCCTGACATGCTATGTAGTTTGCTCAGGAATCTTCCTAATTATGTCTGCAGACAGTGTGTGTTATTTGCTCAATAGTGAAGTTTAACAAACGGGGGTGAGGGGGTGTCTAAAATTAGAATATCCTGAGTTGTTATGAGAGCACAAGTAGAGAAACAGCATGAAGCATAGTGTAGAGAGGCCTTATCGTAACCCTAGTACGCCACTCAGTTCCAAGTACCAGTCATATAGGAACAAGGACGTCTCAGGTTTCTGTGCACCTTAGATCTGGAATCTCTGCTTTCTGTTTTTCCATCGCTCAAAACACTTTATCTTGGGAAACTCCCAAGTCAGCTTAATCAGAAGTGGTAGTTCAGTAAAGAATCTAGGCCAGTTTTAAAAATGCATATGCTCTTAACTTAGGGTAATTCTATTATAAAATAAAAGATACAAGACAGTAAAAGAGTAACTGACACTGGCTGTACTTGTAACAGGTTCTTCTAGCCATTATTGTTTACAAAATACATCTGAACAGCATTCCAAAGATCATTGCAATAGATTAAGGAAAGAAAGGGAGGAGAAAAAAGGAGGGAGGAAGGAAGGAAAAAATGAAAGAGAAAAAGAGAGAAGGGGAAAGGAAGGAAAAGGGAAAAAAGAAGAAAGGAGAAGAAAACTGCTTGACTTCAGTACAGGCATCAGATGAAACAGCAGCTCAACTCTTCAGGCGTCTCTCAAAATATTTCACTGTGGCACACTGAGATTCCCCAGCAGGAAGTCACAGAGGCAGTAAAATTCAACTACCTTAAAATAAATTTATTAAACCACTTATATCTTTATCCATGGGAAAGAAAAAGGCTAAATCTGCTACCTTTAGGAGAATATATTAAACTAATTTGTTTAACGCCAACACAGCAGGGGAAACCGAAATAAAGCTGTGACCAGCAAATAAACAAAACCTGCAGTGGAAGAAGAGGAGGTGAGATAAGGAAAAGACAAAAGCAGTCTATCATTTAGAAAAAGAAGAAAAGTAGCAGTAACGTTGGAAATAACTGCAATTCTTTTATTTCCTGAAAATTACATGATTGTGCTTTCAGGAGAAAATATTTATTCAGCATGTTGGTTTATTTACAAGCATTCTATTCTGTTTGAGATTTTTGGACTCATATTCATAAATTTCATATAAAGTCATTCTTTCCAATGCCATTTTCATACCCTGCCTGTGCCTCACTTATCTTATTTTGGAAATGTATCTTGTTTACTTGTATAATATCTCAGGTATCATTACGAAAGTAGCTCAACATATTTTTTCTTTACATAGCAATTGAAACTGGATTTCAGGATTGCTTTATGAGCTGATACTGAAAACTTCTGGGAGGGGAAGGATTTCTTATTATGGACCAAGAATAAAAAAAATATTTGTAAGCATTAGGCTGCATTCATGCTATATCAAAACTATTGACTACATATATTTTAAAGACATTTGGACAATAGGAGTACCTGCATAATACTAAACTACTAGTAGAATTTTTCACTAAAATCTGAACTTGCCCCTTTCATTGACATCTGTTTTTATTTTCTTATGTGTCATTTACAGCAGTAGAAAATAGTCCACATTGCTGTTCTTGAAAACAATGTTTATATTTCATTAGAAGAAATTCTGGTAGTATTTCTGCTATCTCCTCTATCAAACTCATCATTATAGCAGAACCAAGATCATTTAAAAATCTATTAGATATATTGTAAATTATTTTATCATCAGCCTCCTCTCTAAGTTCAATATAAATTATTTTCTCTTTGATTTGTCATCTCTTATCTAACAGATTTTACAGTGTTTTCCAATATGCAAACCCTTAGCTTTCTATGTTCTACTAAATGATGTAAATATATTTGAGAATTAGTGGGAGAAATCTGCAACTAAATAGGTTGTCATCATGTAATAAAAAAGTAGTCTCTGTAGTTAGCAAGAATTCAGTGTTTCTACCTAATGCTGTTATAATATTTAGATAATTTAGATATCAAGTATTCAATACTTGATATAAACTTTTGCATGTGCGATGGCCTTTCTGAAGATGGGTTATTGCTTTGATCTTCTCTGCATGAGCGATATCCATCTATGTTTTCAAACAACCTAAATGAAACATAATCATCAATATATACACAAGGCAGTTTGGAGACAGGTACAGGAGCACAATCTCACATCCACGTCTTCGGGACCAATTGTGTTAGAGTTCAGAAGTTTTCAGTGTCTAGAACAAAAATGTGAGGCATATACAAGATGTTCTGTATAAGATGTGATATAACTTCCATATGGAAGTCTGGATGAGCACCTGGCAATCAAAAATGTTCATGTTCCACAAAATAATGGGTGTTTAGAAAAAGTATAAAATATAATGACTGTGTGTAGCTTTGTAGCAATTGAGGTCACATTTTATTGCTGAGTTTCTTCTAGTCACTCTAGGTTTTGCCACAAAGAGAATTATATAGGGGAAAAAAAACAGGTTTCCAGAGATGTTTGGATTGTGGAATTATGGATCATAGTTTGGGCACATTTACTAGCTTTAATGTATATGAATATAAAAGGGAGGGGTATTCATTGAATACTTGTGATTCAGTAATAGTTTAAGAAAATTTACCTTTGTTATGCTGTATAATCCTCAAACAGGGCCTGAGATGTATGAGTCATTATATATAAGTAAGATATTCAGCTCAAAAGTAGAGCCATCCTTGAGAATCCAGCTCTATTCCTGAGTCCTTTCCACCTACCATTACAGCCAACCCCTTCTGCTGAGAACGCTTTCACTTGGTTGTATTTCTTTTTTATTTATTAAAGCACCCAGAGCAGCATTAAGATTCCAATAAGCACTCAGTAAATATCAACTATTGTTCAACTAGCTATATTCATCAGATAGTTCTGGGATTTAATGGAATTTCATTTTCTCTAGTCCAGTTTTTACTAGAGCCAAAGAGTAAGTAAGCCAAACATTAAAACAACAAAGTGCTTGGTGACTTAATAGTCTCAGTTTTCACAAACTATAAATGCATCTGTAGCATACCTAAAATGGAGAGGATAAGACATAGAAAGAACCTAGTCTAGGTATGTTTAACTAAATTTATACATAAACATATTGGGATGTGCTTAACAATAAAAAATGTCTTTTGTATACCCAGAGATCTTTAAAATAACACAATTATCAAAGACATTAAAAACAAGCAAAACATATTAACCATCTAAATGATTTTTAAAATCACATGTTTTTTTAATAAAGTTAATTTATTGATTTACAATTCAAGCAAAATTTTCAGTAATTTTTACTTGGAGTCTTGTATGTTAGCTACTTTTCACCTACTTGCTAAGCTTTTTTAGAGCTCCCTCTACTGTTCAAATGTGAATATGCTCATCAAACTTTACTAAAGAAGGCAATCTGATTTAGAAAACAGAGCCTGCTAAAGATTTATGTTTATAATTTGTGCAAGAATTGTATCTTCAATAAAAAATGTGAACTCCCTGCTGTGTCCACTTGATGTCACATAGCTAGTTTTATGTCCCTGATCCTCAAAAAATAAAAAAAAATCTTTGTAGTAGAGCATATGAATATATGAATATGTTATTTTCAGGATTCCACCTGTCTTCCCAATTTATCAGTAAATATCTGCTAATTTTCTTATCAGTCTCTATATGACAAAACTATATCATGAATAATATAAGTAAAATGTTTGAAAACTTACATCATGGAAATTAATGAAAGGCTTAAAATATCATGCGCTTCATAACTCCAGAAGGAGAACAATATGTCATATTTGGATAAGTGATGTGGAATTGTATAAGATCTTTCATCTTTAGAATGTATGAAGATTCACAACTCCTGAGTGAGTTAAATGAATGTCACATATTATGCAGTATTATGGAAAAGAAACCTAGAAATACTAATACAGCATTAAATTCACAAAAGAAAATTTTT
>NW_012148241.1:1678395-1679891 GCF_000956105.1 Propithecus coquereli | reverse complement strand
CAGTTTTCCCTTTATAGCTTTAAGTTTTAGAACAATAAAAAGAAATCATTTTAATATTGATTGCTAGGAACGAATGTATCATCACTGACAGTGTAATATGTTGTAAATCACATCTTTTATGCATGCAATTTTTTCTGTCTCTAAAATGAGAGTGCATGCCCCCTTCCTATCACAGAGAAACATTATGAATATGAGGTAGGCTAAATCTTCTTGAGCTTCAAGAAGAATGAATTATATACACCTGTGTAATATAATATGACTTCTCAAACTTTAATGTGTATACAGATCACTGGAGAATCTTGTTACCATGCAGATTCTGATTTAATATGTCTAGACTAGAGCCTAAGATTCTATGTTTCTCATAATCTCCCAGGTGCTGCCAACGCTACTGGTCCACAGACCATACTTTGAAAAACAAAATTAGAAAATCCATTTAAAACTATCCTTCTTCTTTGAATGTTGGTTTCCTTCTGCCTAACCCTTCAAAATTTGCCCTTATTATTCTATAAACTTGGTAAGGTGTGGAAAAATATCTTTCCATCTCTTGTTCAGTGCATAGAGAAACAGAAAATTTGTCTTACAGTTATTAGCCCTCTTTCTGATACTGAAAAACATCCTGAAAAATTCAACATTTTTACAATGGGCTGCCTTTAGTAATGAACTTGCATTCTTCCCATTTTTGTGCATCTTTAATATGCAGTGCAATATAGAAGATCACTTAAAAATGACACATTTTTGGAAGTAAACCCCTTTACTTCTCAACTAATGCTATGAAATATTTTTATATTATTAATATTTCTAGTTAGTAAATATTTACTATTGTTCTGTCAGTACCCAAACTTATGTACAAAATTTCTATAACAGTAAAACAACTAACCTCATAGTTTCATCATACCATGTAATCACCACGGTAATATGAAATTTTTGAAAAGGTTCAAATTAGACAGCAGGGAATTATAAGATGAAGTTTTACTTGTCATAGGCAAATATCTTTGCCTGGTTGGAAGTCGAAGAAGTAGAAGACAAAAACTTTGAGAGAAACCTAACCTGCCCCCCTTTGGACCAACAAATATATGTTGTTTTCTATAGAGAAATAGGCAGTTCATTTCTTATCTTTTATTTCAGCATATTGTGGGGGTACAAATATTTAGGTTACATATATTGCCTTTGCCCCACTCTAGTCAGAGCTTCAATCTTGTCCATCCCCCAGATGGTGAGCACTGCACCCATTACGTGTGAATATACCCATCCCTCCCCTCCCCCATTTCTTATCTTTGTTTCAAAAGGTTAAAGAAACATTTCTTTTCAGGTCATATCTATCACTTGCTTGTCCAACACAAATGTTTCTATGCTAGAGGCAGTCCTTTTGAAATTCATTTTTTAACTTGGAAAATGTCCATCATATAACAATCTCTACAAAAAATTCCTCAGTGAAAGATCTGAAAAATTTTAATTTAGTTAAGTTTTTACATTTGGGGTGTGTGTGTGTGTGTGTG
>NW_012148241.1:1676079-1678345 GCF_000956105.1 Propithecus coquereli | reverse complement strand
AGAGGGAAAAAAACATATTTCAGATTTTAGGAGGTATTTTTAAAGCATCTGTGAATACCATTTATGTATTCTAAAGATTTTTTGAAGGCCCAGATACAGAGGTATGTCCACTAAAATACAGTCATAGAAATGTTATAAACTTTAAGAAGTGATATTATACCTGGGGCATTTGATAGAGATGCTTTCAATATGTTTTAAGCATAAGAAAAGGGGAAGAAGTTGGAGTGTGGGCATGTTTATATTTCTAGCAAATACTTATATAATACTATGTGCCAAACACTGCTGTAAACATTTTATAAATACAAACTTATCAAAATTTCATAACAGGGAAATATTGTCATTGCCCCCATTATACAGATAAGGAAACTGAAGCACAAAGATGTTAAAAAAACTTCCAAATTCATACACAGTTAGTAATTAGGGAAGCTGAAATTTAAACCTAGGCATCTGGCTTCAGAATCTATGCCTTTAACCACACCATTATGCTTATCTCTACTGCTGCCTGGGAAAGAGGTGGTTATTGTTTTACTTTTGTTTTTTATGAAATCAAATATTTGGATTTGGATCAGTCTGAAATAGGGAAGTTTGGAACTGGTGCTAACTGGAGGAAGCTAAAAATCACATCATTCTCAATCCTCCATATTTTAGTCAAAACACCATTTCTTGAACAGTGTGCTTAAATAGACATACAGAGATTATTTCGTATAGGGGTCATCACTTCCACCTATAGGTATCCTTATGTTAAAATAAAAACTGAATATCTTCAGAAAGTATATAAATCTCAAAGGATGATTGCAAAATTTTGTGCATAAATACTTATATATGTTTCAGGAAAAGGACTTCATAACTTTACTCTGAATCACAAACTGACGTGTGCTCCAAAAACATTAAGCATCACAAAAAAGCAAAATCCAGCACCTTAAGGGAAGATTGCAAGTAGCATCTCCATTCACACTTAGCTATTTCCATAGATTTTGTCCATCGTATCCTCAGGACACACTGAAGTGTGCAATTCTTTAAACACTGTACAATCTTAGAATGCTGTGTCCTAGCTACTGTCCCAGGTCTTTTGTCACTGACTGTATCACCTTCTCTTCCTTTTTTTTCCCCCCCCATTTTAGCATATCAATCTCCTGATTTGTATAGAAGGAATCCAGCATCTTCATGGGTTTTGATTGGTTTGTTTGTTAAATTTTTCTTTCTTTTTGAAAGGATTAAGTTAATTTTGATGTTAATCAATTTAGCACTTAGATGTTGGCTGGGACAGAATAAGTAATAACTGTTCCTTTTGTAAAAGGCAATGGTTTTGAGATCAAATAGATCTGGATTAGAATCTCAAATCTTTTGTGTATCAACTATGTGATTTGGGCAATTCACCTGCGATCTCTACCGTTCAGTTTCCTGTACAGACTGGGGGTGATAATAGCTACTTAACAGAGTGGTTTTAGCAAATCAATTAAAAATTATCTAGAAGTGCCCTTTTCAAGTTCTATCAGAGCATTATCAAATTAACCCACTTAAGAGTCATCTGGTGCTCTAGGGAATTGTAACTTTGATTTACTATTTACTATTGATTAGAACCAGATTGTAAAGTTACATATTAACTTTTAGAAGATGGACCAGTCACAAATGTTTTCTGTCCAGGAAAAGATAATCCTCAAATGTTACATTATTTTTGTCCTGTTGGATGGTAACCAATTTTATATGTAATTTTGCAACATTATTGCAGAGATATTTCTTTTTCAAATCAGCACTGTCATCTTGCTACCTTGCTTCCTTCATTAATTTATGTATTTTTAAATCTTTGATGTCAGGTCATCGTGTATATTTTTACAAGAGTCATATTTTTAATTTTGTAGACTTTGATAGAAGCAGCTAAGTAAATGTGAAAAAAGTGTTTGGTGCCTCATTCCTTGGGCACTTTTTGTAATGATCCAGGACATGGAGATACTCTTGCTCTCTTCACTACATAAACTGCCCTTTACTAACATTTCCTCTTGTTATTATCCTAACCCTCCTCCTTGTCCTAGTTTAAATGGCTTCTCCTTGAGGAAGTCTTAACTAATTCCACAAATCAGAAGTGACTGTTCTTTGAGTTCCCATAGCATTTTCTTTGTCATTGAAATTAATCATGATTATTTGTGTGCATGTCTTAACTTCCTTGATGAAGTGGAGTGTATTTGAGAGCAGAGATTTTTTTCTTGTTCATCATTAAATACACACCATTCTCCATACTGTGCTTTGCCCTAACAAGTATAGAATAATA
>NW_012148241.1:1668576-1674469 GCF_000956105.1 Propithecus coquereli | reverse complement strand
ATATTTAGGAGAATCTGATTGAAATTCTACTACTTAAGAATATTCCATGAGTGTGTTAATCATACAATGATTCTTAATCAATGTATGGCATGTATTTATTTGAGTAAAGGAATTATTACTTATAAAAAGTACCTGTCATGATGATCAGCGTGGTTCATGTTAACTCCTTTTAAAATTATTTAATAAACACAAATATAGCATGGCAATAATATGCAACAACATTCAGTAGCTGTATCACGTATTGATATGAACTCTTCTTAGGAGCTATAAACTGCAAAAGTGTCAGTCTAGCTCACGTTACTCATGTGCTTCTTTACATGGAGGATTGATTTATGGATGATATAATACTTTCACTACTGGCAATTCTTAAATGCAAGAGTTTTGAGACTATGACCCTATATCATCTTTAAATCCAATCAGTTTGTTCTGTTTTAATCTAATTGTCTAGCTCTGCAAAGAATTTCATTTTGTCAGTGGACCACATATCATTGGTGTACTGTTGGTATTATCACAAGTCAGGTGAAAACATTTTACTGATATTTTAAGGGCTTTCAAAAGTATATTGAGGATATATGTTATGAATTTATTTTTAAATCTCATTTTTGAAAAAAGTGTTTGTAACCCTTTATCTTTCATGTATTGTTTCTTTGTTTTACAGTTTAAATCATTTTCAAATTTATTCATTCATTAATTTTATGTTTATTGACTATGTACTTACTATATACCATGAACTCTATAAGACACTAGCTATATAATGAAAAGTAAGATGGACATTAGACCGAGTTTTCAGATGGTTCACAATCTGAGGTGGGAGGCGGTCTCACAGACAAGTAAACAAGCAAACACAATAGGGTGGCATATAAAGCAAGAGCTTGGAACTGGAGGGTGCTACTGAACCACCTTGAGCGCTTGGAGGGAGGTGGAGTAAGAAGCTTTCAAGAAAGGCAGATTTCTAAGTGATAAATTGAACAGAGTAATAGAGCTTAGGTAGGGAAGGAATAGCAATGGGCACAGTGGTTATTTTAAGCAGGGGAAGCGCAGGTATAGACACTCAGAAGCAAGAGCAAGCACGATAGGGTTTGGGAGGAGGAAGAGGGTACTGGTGAGATGCAAGGCAGTAAGTAGTTAGATTTATACTAAAATAACTTGGGAACCATTAAAAAAAGGCTTTAAATGGGGAAGATACATAATGAGGTTTGAGTTTTAGAACAACTGGCTGGCTACAGCATGGAGGATAACTTGACAGGAGGGCCGTAATCTCAGCAGGAGGCCATCCTGTGGCCTGGGCCAAAGGAATAATCCACAATCAAAAATGGACAAAACCAACCTTAGGGCAAACGTGAAGTTTTCTCAATTCATTTATTTGTTTTCTAGATCATTTCTTCTTCTCTGTAGATGCATTTTTCCATCAGTGAAACCTCTCCATTCATTTCACCTACCCAAGGTTTTCTGATCTCCTTTACCTTTTAAACAAATTCCACTATCTCCAGCCTTCTGTTCTTCCATTCGCTACTCTTTGCCTTCCATTCCTTCCCTCCTTCCCCTCTTTTTCTACAGCTTATGTGTGTGCTCTCTCTCTCTCTCTCTCTTTCTCACACACAATATTAGGGTTCAATAAATCATTTAAACTTACTGAATTTGACCTTTTCGTGTTACACCTTTAATTCGATTCTGCCTTTGGGTTTTAATGTTCATCTGTGAAATCATGGAAGGCAACCCTTTCGAATCCCTGCAGTATCAGCAGGTGCTCACCTCGGGTGCTAGAATTAGCGCTGGAATAAGACAAACCTTTTTATCACTGATTTTTATGTTGGTCCACAGTGGTACTGGAATAGTCCGTTATCTGAAATTAGTCCTATTTGACTTGGTCAGAATTACTAACGTAGATAAAACATCTAGGTAGGTCTACAGTTAAAATATTTAGGAGAGATTAGAGATCAAAGCACTAAATTAAATTTTGAAATAGCTTGTATGATCTCAGGCAAGACATTCTGCCTTTTATCTATAAAGATGTTCAGTAAGCGAGTCAGTTTTATCGAGTAAAAAGAGCAGTCCCTGCTTAACAAGCGTTCTGTCAAGGTGAGACTTGTGGAAGCAGGAGGGAATTTCTAAATAATGTTCAAAGACATTTGGCAGTCATTAGTTGTCCGCAAGGGGGCAAGTGAGCAATTTGGGGACATTTCAAAAGAGGAAGGATTGTTCAATATTCAATTTCCTGGAACAAGTGGGGATAAGTGGGCTGCTGTTTTGTGGTCAAACTATAATAATTATCCTTAGTGGGAAGGGGGAATGGCCTTGGCAGGCAGTTTCTCACAGAAAAGTGATCAAGTAATTTGCTGTGAGATTCTGTAGGAAATCTTTTATTTTTAGGCCTGATCTAATCCTCTAATATATCTAATTTGTAGCTTATATCTTTGAATCTACCAAAAATTCCTTCTTTCTTCAATTTTATTTCCTATGACTGAATATTATTAACATTTTTTGAATGGATACTTTCCAAATTTCCATCGATTGGTCATATTTTTCTATTACTTATGTCTGTTCTTCATTATTATTAAAATGATAATGTCAAAGTATGAGGATGAAAAGAACTTAAGATATCAAGAATTTCCATATACTTGTCTTTGGAATTTAGACAATAGAAAATTATGCCCATCTGTTTTGATACCCCCAAAGAATCTACTTTTGAATATAAATTCTAAATTAGAAATTTTGGAGATAATGTTACATATGTAGAAAACTAGAGCAATCTTTTTATTCTCTTCAATCTTCTATAACAATTCTTGATAATTATTCTTATAGAGGTATTAGAACTAAATCAGGAATTGACATATTTCACATTTCTGGGGCTACTACATATTGCAAATCCACAGTAATAGTCCTCATATGAAAGGAGAAAAGGAGGGAATAAGGAAATAAAAGGAAAGGAAGAAATTAAACATGATTTTTTTTCTATCCATCTCAGGAAGATAGGAAGTAATTTGTTAGTATTCTCCATAAGCAAAAATTTGGTACACATATCTCCTGGATGGATTATTTTTTGGAAGCTTCATACACAATCAGAGCAGAGTATATTTAAAAAACAAATCTTTTACATATAATACACCTTTATATATTACTACATGGTGTCTTTTTTAACCTAAAAACTACATTTCTCACCTTTTAGGAAATAAATTAATGACTTAGGGATAGACTGCTCAAAAAATCTATCAGCAAATAAAAACAAATTTTCTCTTCTTTTCTTTTTAATTTACTTCAACCTCCATACCCATCTCCACTGTAAATTGGGAGACATAGTAATTTCATGGATCTGTAAGCTATGAATTTACACAGCTCTACCTTGGAAACCAACAAACTTTGCTGACATGAGACAAATTCTCAAAGATTCCACTTTTTTTTTTTTTTGCACATTTCATTGTTTACACTATGCTAGCAGGAACCCTCTAAATCAAAGAGCGAAGCATATTATTATCTTTAATTAACACTGTTGTGTTGTTAGCATATACAAAAGCACTTTATACATGCTTCAACCACACCTGAAATGTAGCCAGAAACACACAACACAAGTAAGCCTTTGTACTTAATCAAATTAGAAGCAATTTAACACTTACTAGGGGAACTGGGGAAGACATCTAGATTGAGGGTTTCAATTTCTGAAGTATACCACTTGGATTTGGAAGTTAAAACCATTAGAATTTATTTGGGTAATCTTAAATCCTATCATAATCTTTTTTCTCAAAGGATTACTGTCATAATTATTATCTGAAGAATCATTCACAAAGGAAGTGATAATAAATAAGTCCCAACTCATGACTCTTTGTAATCCAACAAAGAACAGGCCCTTTGTCTAATGATGTCCAATCACTCCACATTTATTTCAGGGTCCTCTTTTTTCCTGTCTTCCTTCTTAAACTTTATCTTTCCCCCTCTACTTGAGAAACTAGCATATTGTAGAGTATTAAAAGCAGAAACTAGAGTGAGGCTGTTTAACTCCAGACTCAATCACTTACCAGCTTGGGAATTTGTTCTACAAGTTCTACTTTGTGTGCCCCAGTTTCTTTATCTGTAAATAGAAAATAGTGATAACTATCTTGTAGGGTTCTCATGAGTATTAAATAAGTCTTTATGGGTGAACATCTGGAACAATGCCTGGCACACAGTAAGAACTCAAACATTAGTTGTTGTTACTGGTGTTATTATGAATCCTTCCTATCCAGCATTCAAGTACATGCTGTAGTGTATATCATTAAATGAAACCATAGTTCCACATTACTCTCCTGCCCTATGTCTCTTCTTCTATTCTCAATCAAGCTTCCCAAAAAAGTTCTCTACCCGGATTGGCTTCACCTCTCACCTCTCATTCATTTTTCCACACATTCCAACTCTCTCTGCTCCCAAGGCTAGTCTCATGAAACTGTGCATGTTAAATGAATTTGTAACCTTTTGTTTTCGTGGCCAATGGACTCTTTTCAATCATTATGTTTCTTGACCTCCCAGCAGCATTTAACATGGTTGATGTTCCTTCTCTCTTGGGCCCCACAGCACCTCCTTCTTGCTGCCACCTGTCTCTTACCTGGCGTGTTCCTTCCCTTTCACGATATTCTCCTACCCCGGCAATCTCATGAGTCCCATCTCTTCAGCTATCAGCCATAGGGAATTTCTCTTCTTTCAAGCCTCAGGCCAATATATTCAACATCCTACCCAACATCTCTTATGTTTAAGGTGTGAACTACTGATCCTTTCCCCCAAATCTGTAATCTCTCCAGCCTTCTTTATTTTACAAAATTGCCCCTTCATACACATTTCAGAGTGGCTGAAATCAACATCACCCTCATAGGACTTCCATCTGTGTCAAATCTATCACTGCAGCTGGGCCGTTTTCCCCATAAAACATCTCCTGGATCTCATACAAGTCCCTCTAGCATCATTCTTTCCATCTTAGTTAGATCCATTTGGATTTCTTCCTAGACCACTGCACCACTGCATTTGTTTCTTTTTTTTTTTTTTTTTTTTTTTTTTGGTGATCTTTACTATTTATTTTTGGCATAAACTATCATTTACTCTTGGAAGTAGATGGATGATCATTTGCATAATAGACTTGCAAACATATGAAGAAAAAAGATACTGTTTTGTTTGCAGCAGACTCTTCTAACATAAACCAAATACTATCATCATCCCTACTCTTGTCTTTATTCTCCTTAAAAGAACTCACCAGTTACCAGGCATGCCTCAAATCACCTGTTTTTATTAGTCTTCTATCTTTTCATTCCACTATCCAATATTTCTAGCTTAAATTTTCATGAAATATACCTCCAAAAAGGAGGCTTATTCTCAGAATTCTTCAGTTTCTTATCCTTCCAGCAGAGATCATTTTGTCTCAATGAAGAAAAGTCCAGTGTGGCCACATTCAGATACATCTCCAGAGAACAGGAAAGTGGCTTCAGAGGAAAGGAAGAGGAGACCATTTGTTGAGCACCTTCTCTGTGTCGGGTACTATTCTAGATAGATTTATATAATTCTCTTAACAGTCTTGTGACTTAGCTACCCGCCTTGCAATTGAGGAAACAGAGAGAGCTTAGGTCACAGCTGGTAACCGCTAGGGCCAGGGTTTAAAGTCATTGGTGTCCAGATTCCATCTCTTTCTACTGACTGTTCATTGACAAAAATACACCTTGTTGAGGGTACTAGTTCTCAAATACCTATGTGACACACCTCTCTCTTTTGTTCACAGGAAAATGAGACTAATTAGGACAATGATTTTTTTTTTCATAAATCTAAATTTATTCATTTTAAAGGATTTTTCTTTATCTGAATATTATTTTGGATATTTAAAATGCCTTCTCACACTTTTTTTAAAATCAATATGATCTATGGTGGTTTTTTTAATGATTGC
>NW_012148241.1:1663084-1667089 GCF_000956105.1 Propithecus coquereli | reverse complement strand
ATTGCTGTTTATTTCCTTCTTTCCGACAGTAACTTCAATTCTCCTTTGATTTTGCCACTTTGTGCTGTGGTGTACTACCTCATCAAACCATTTAATCAATCTGCTAAACTTTATTAACTACGGTAATTTACTTTAAATATTTTACTCCTTTTCATGGAGACACTACTGTTATAAGAAGGATGGACATGATAT
Source organism: Propithecus coquereli (assembly GCF_000956105.1). Taxonomy (NCBI): domain Eukaryota; kingdom Metazoa; phylum Chordata; class Mammalia; order Primates; family Indriidae; genus Propithecus; species Propithecus coquereli. The sequence continues at coordinate 1,666,897 of NW_012148241.1, read as the reverse complement.
GTAGGTGCCAAGTAGTAAAGAAGCATTTGGGAGAAAAATTAAATTACGTTTTCCCTCCTATTGGCTAACAACCACTTTTCTAATCCTTAATAGTAAACATGTCACCGAAAAAATAGAAGCACTTTACTTTAAAATATCAAGTGTTTCTCTACTTTTTAAAACTAGGTCCGTGTTTGAAAATATAAATTTATTTTATCACAACTATCCTTGTTCCCTGAGGTTGTGGAGTTGTTCTCTTCCTTCTAGCTGCCCATTAAGAATCATTAGGCTAGACATAGCATTAAACCCCCGTGGAGCATCTGAAATTTTTCTTGTCAATGAGAGTGTAACAAGGATGAGAAGAAGTGGCCTTTTTTTCATAGCAGTATTCCCTAAGGCTTTAGAGTTCTAAAAGGTAAAAAATGGGAGTTCTTGGGCTAGTTTTATATTTTTTTGGAAATGCGGTAGATAAAGCATCATGAGTGTTTTCCTGTGACTAGAACAGTATCAACAGCAGAACAGTAATTCTGATGGTCATCTAATTCAAAAGCAAAGTAGTCATTTGCTTATTGAGTGTAGTTGGTTAGACAAAGCTTTCAAAATATGTAGTTCATAAGAAAAATAACAAATGAGGCACTTGACTGGCAATATTTGGAGGTATAATACTACACTTGAGGTATTCATAAGGCTCAGAAATTGAGAATGTAAAATACAAATGCATGAAATAGCAAGATAACCATATATGAGAAAATACAGATTTGAGTGCTAAATTCATGGTATAGGTTTGTATTTAAGCAAAGAGAAATCTTGTGATAGGTAGGTTTTATCAGAGAAGGGCTTACCCAAGTTACTTTGAATTTTTTAAAAGTATAAGAAATGGTTTGGTAGAAATTAAAATAAGAGAAGGAGCGTACATCATGGATGTCCAAAATGGATATCCAGACAGTGAGAAGGGAAGTTTCAGGGCAGTACAGGAGTAGTCTGAATGAAGCAGAGAATTAGCCATTGGAATGATGGATAAGAAAAATATTGATTGAGCAGGATAAAAGCAGCTAACCCATTGTTTTAAACGTCAGACCAAGAAATTTATCCTTAATTCATGTACAATACAGAGCCATTATAGACTCTTCGGCAGAACAACTGGAAGAGGAAAAAGAAAAGATTGGTTAAGAATATAGACTAAATTTACAAAGTTTCATGAAATTTGTCTCTAATTTTAATTCAAGTTAAAAACTATTATAGCAGCTGAGGCATGAATATGGCCTTGACTCGGCTGGTAGAACAGAAATGAGTCATTGTGAAGAAGACATACAACTTGGTGATTGATGGCATGTAAGACAGGTCAAAGGTGACTGCTAGGTTTCTGGCCAAAGTGACCAGGAAAATGGTGGTGCCATTGACCCTTCCTGAGGACTACATTAGCCTGGATTTTATCCTTAACCTTTAATTAAATAAGTTGAGGTTTCTTAAAGAGAGAAATTATTGGTACCATAAATCTGAAACTGCTCCTCTTCTTTAAAAATAATTCTTCTCCAATAACCCTATAACTTTGATCCTTCAAGCCAAGCATCAGATTTTAAGGTTTATTTATAGTAATGACATTTAAATGCCAGCTTTTTAGCCTGCTAGTAATATTTATGAAAAGATGTATATTCAGGGATAAAGAACTCTACCAGGTTACACAGGCAAATCTATTTTTCAAGAATTCTGTTTCTCTTTATGAAACAGAAAATTGTCATGCAATGTATTTTCTTAATTAAAACACTCAGCCATAATTTGTACACATGGTTTATGATATTACTTATACATTTTTCAAAATCCTTTTCTCTCAAAAAATATGTAGAAGAATCTGAAACAAATAGAAAAATATATTTAAAAAAAAAAAAAATATTAGACCAGAACAGTTTCCTGGGATTCATTTGATTCACTTCAATATATATAAATAAATTTAAGATGATGTTTTTCAATTCATGATGTGAGATATTTGAATTTTTATATTTGTGGTTTTCTGCTTATAGAATAGTTAGTGGTTGGGGTCAATATGGTTCAAATCACATTTGAGATTATAATAATGATGGCGGATGGATTAACCCAGAGATAGCATGTTCAGAACCTAAGAAAACCACTTCAGATAACAACATTGGCTAGAAAATTTCCCTAATACTGAACCTATTTTGAGATTTGGTAGCCTGTAGGTTGCTATTTTATGACAACTTTATTTTTATTCACTGCTTTGCTACAGCGTGGAACAAGCAGTTCCTAAAATGTCAAGAAGAGTCACAACAAACTGCTATAAAATTTTACCTTGCAGTATATTTCAAAAACAAATCTGACTTGTCTGCTGGAGTATAGAACTCAGCTGCAGGCAAAAAGCAAGTTTTGGTCCCCAGAAGGCAGCCAATGAATACCTTATACGGCACTCGTGGTAAATAGCACATGAATTTGAGAATACCCTGAGGATAGAGGCTGTAATATTTGAACTGTGTGTTTCCAGAGTTTGTTTCAGTCCTAAATCATTATAGATGCTTATTAAATATTTGGTCGAACAAATAAATTAGCAAATGAGCTTGACAGCTCTGAACTGCACTAGACAGAGACTGAAGGAAGTTGAGATGAAACTCTTCCCCAGAGTACTGTATAGCTCTGATATGTGATATAAATACACAAATATTCATACACACACACATACACACACTCATGTAAACAGATACTTTCTAGAACATTCTACATTGCTTAGAGTGGCTTCTTCTCAGGTGTTAAACTACCTGACTTCTCACAACATTTCAACAACTTGCCTCTTTACTTTCTTGGACTCCCTCCTTTTGGGGTTTCCACAACTCAATTCTCCTGCCAGTCTTCCTTCCTCTCACTACTTTCTCTGCCCTTCACTCTTTCCTCTACGGCTGTTCCTTAGATGTTAGCTTCCTACTCAGCCCACTTCCCCCAGTTCTCTAAGTTGCTGCTGAGTGTACTTATTCCCATGGTTTCCATTCATGCTATGGGCTAAATTGATGTTTTTAGCCCCAAATCTACTATAACCCACATGCCTTTACTTCCAGCTGCACATTGGATCTGAATTCTATCCCATACCTAATTTCATACACGTTACTTAATCATGCTTTTTCCCTATTACCATCACCATCCAACAATGTATTTGACTAAATCTTAGAGGTTATTATAAAATGGCTTGCTGTTCTTTCTTCCTTTATGTAAAAAACAACTTGAACACATTTCTTCATCTGAAATAGCTCTTAAATTCCCTGACTCTGCCTTCTTCAAGCTCTCTTCTTTGCTTCTAATATACAGCTTTTCGATGCCAATGTTTACTCAAGATTTTGCCTTTCCTGGCTTCCCCCCATTGTTATCTTTACTGCCCATGGCTCCCAAGAGGCGCATCATAACAGACCCCTCTATAAAGTCATCTGTTCAGCAGGATAGGGTGCAAATGTGGCATTGTATATAAAATGCTGTGTAATCTCACTGCAATCTATTTTGCCAAAAAAATCCCCTACCAATCCTCTTATGGGTTGAATTGTGTTCCCCTCCCCAAAATTCATATATTGAAGTCTCGACTGTTAGTACCTCAGAATGTGATCTCATTTGAAGATAGGGTCTTTACAGAAGTAATAAAGTTAAAATGAGGTCATTAGGATGGGACCCTAATCCAATGTGACTGGTGTCCTTATATAAAGGGGAACTTTGGACATAGAGACACACATAGAGGGAAGACACTCTGAAAAGACAAAGGGAGAAGACAGCCATCTACAAGCCAAAAAGAGATGCCTAGAACAGATCCTTCCCTCACAGCTCTCAGAAGGAACCAACCCTGCTGAC
>NW_012148241.1:1652910-1653274 GCF_000956105.1 Propithecus coquereli | reverse complement strand
ATATTTTTAAAACATTAACATATTCTCTCTTGAACAGATAGTCACAGACCAGTCGTGGAATCTTGATTTGAACAACATCCTTCCAAACATTAATAATGTATTGCATACTTGAAATTTGCTAAGAGTAGTACTTAAGTAGTCCTAACTATGTGAGGTGATGGACATATTAATTAGTTAGATTGTGGTAATCATTTCACAATGTATATGTATATCAAAACATCACTCTGTGTACCTTGAATATATATACATTTATTTATCAATTATGTGTAAATAAAGCTGAAAAATGAAAAACAAAATAAATAAGAAATAAACACTTGTCCTAAGTACTTTGGAGCAGTGCAGTGCACAAGTAAAGACACACATA
>NW_012148241.1:1652034-1652627 GCF_000956105.1 Propithecus coquereli | reverse complement strand
AGACACCTTCTCAAACTAATGTCTTTAAATACATAAAATGAAACACCTTCAGACACAAATTAGATTGTATTATAACTTATCAGATTATTATTATGTGATTAACTATGTGATATTTTATACATGTGCTTTGTTAACAACTATAGTGGTAGGTCAAATAACTAACAAAATTTCAAAATAATGATGATAAAGAATATATTAAGATATCTGCCACAATTTTAATATACAGTTGGCCTTTAAACAATGTGGGGGTTAGGGATGCTGACAAAACACACAGTTGAAGATATGTCTATAACTTTTGATCCCCCCAAAATTTAATTACTAATAACTTACTGTTGACTGGAAGCCTTGCCAATAAAACAATACATATTTTTATGTTATATGCATCATATACAGTATTCCTACAATAGAGTAAGCTAGAGGAAAAATGTTATTAAGAACATCATAAGAAAGAGGAAATATGTTTTTACTATTCATAAAGTGTATGTGGATCATCATAAAGGTCTTCATCTTTGTCTTCATGTTGAGTAGGCTCTGGAGAAGAAAAAGAAAAGGAGTTGGTCTTGCTGTCCCAGGGGTTGTAGAAAGAGAAAATC
>NW_012148241.1:1650538-1651984 GCF_000956105.1 Propithecus coquereli | reverse complement strand
TAACCCAATATTTTCAAAGTTTTCAAATGATGGTATGAATTTGATACTTATGGCAATTCTAGATTCAGATTAGCTCCAATTCAAATGCTCAACAATTACATGTGGCTAGTGGTCACCATATTGGACAACAAATCATTAAATCATGTGGGTTATAATTTCCTCTTAGCTGTTGGTTTGAAATGAAAATTGCAAGTACTTCTCATGGACTATGAGGTGATGTTTTACTTTAAGCTAAAATTATACTAATTAAAACAGGAGTATTATTCACAGACTCAAAGCCATGGTCCCACATTGGAATGGTTTTGCCAGACTGACAGTGTCCCCGTACAGCAGCCAGGAAAATGAAATCAGAGGTTAGTGTTCAGATGGTCAGGGAACATGCATATTGACAAACCTCACCCTGTAACTTCAACAGTCTTTGTTTAAGTCAGCTTCATAGCTTTGTAGAACTGGAAGTCTGCTTCTTTTTAAATTGTTGAGCTTAGTTACATGATATAATAAAATTGCTCTTTCATCTTCCATAAAACAAGGAAGGGTGGTGGATGGACTTCAGTCACCTTTTCCCATTGAACCCTAACACCTATTTCAAAATAACTGAATGAAACCATGTTCTTTATTTCTTTACCATTTTATTGCTTTTCTCCACTTAATGTGAGCTCCATGAGATTAGAAACTTTCCTTTACCTTTCAATTTACTGCTGTATCTCTAACACATGCACTGCCACATGGCAGGTACCCGATTGAATAAATGAATTAATTTTTTTGAAAATCTGAATGAATTCTTTCCACATCAGAAAGTATTTTTCTCCAAATCATCTCTTTCAAACACAGTCTTTATTTTACACGGTCTTTACTCATTATCTCTTTCCATCTTTCTTCAGACATTGAATAGTAGACAGAGTGTAGGGCACATAGTAGTGATGCTCATCCCTTCCCTACCCACTTGTTCTGGGCAATTTCACCTAAATAATTCCTTAGCCAATTTAGTTGCTGAATGGAGATGACTGAATTTACTTACTTTACAGAGTTGTTGGAATGATTATTTATGGTGTGTTATATTTATAAAATAAAGTGTGTGCATGTGTGCATGTGTGTCTGTGTGTATAAAATCATGTATGGATATCGGATAGAAAAGACTCTCCCTCCCTTCTTCAAAGTTTACCCATCTGCAATGTCAACTCCATGTCCAGATTACATTTGATCTTTCTCTTCTCAAGATCCTATTAGCTTTCTATCAGTATCACTCATTTGGAAACTTAACTATATAGGAGTTTGCAACAGTATGTGACTGTGTCATGTATTGGTATCATTACCAACTTGGCAGAAAATCCCTGATGGACATAATTCAGGGCCACGGTGAAGGAAAAAATCCATTAAGTTCCCATTTAATGGATTTGTTTCTGCATTTCAAATAGTCCTCTAACTAGTTCAATGTGATTCAGAATT
>NW_012148241.1:1649906-1650282 GCF_000956105.1 Propithecus coquereli | reverse complement strand
GAAAATTTTCAGGATAATAGCAAAATGATAGTGACACTTAGAAAAAATTAATCCTCTACTGCAAAAACATACAGCTCAAGTATCTTAACTATGTTTAGGGCAATAGGTACATTCAAATGGTCATTGAGGAGTTTCTATGCAGGTTGTATTTTGTAACTGATGTGTTTCAGCCATAATTATACATTTAATTTACAAGATTAGTTTCAGGTTTTTCAATTTTGAAGTAGCTATGATCCCTAGTGTTGAAATTATCTTTCAGAATTTAGAGGCATCCATTTATGGCTGGGTTTTCAGAGATTAGGTCACATTCTCAGTCTTTGAGTTCCTTCCTTCTAGCCCAGCACTGTCCAATAGAAATTTAATGTGAGCCACATAT
>NW_012148241.1:1646651-1647181 GCF_000956105.1 Propithecus coquereli | reverse complement strand
TTTTTTTTATCATTTAGCTAGATAATTAGGGCTAAACTTCAATGCTGTCTAAATTTTTGAGCCATTTTTTTCCTCAGTTGTTTAGTTATAATAATCTTTAAGAATATTCTACTAATGTGGCAACTCTTCAGTATTTAATCCAAATTCGGTATTAAACCCAAAAGCCACAACCTAACTACCCAGGGCTGTAGTCTAAAAACTGAAACATATGATTCACTACTAATCATGGTGACAACCCACACCTACAAGTTTCTTTAAAAATGTAGTTGTGACATATTTGAAAATAAATGTAATTTGACTAAAGATTTCCTGTCCTTCACCTTTAGGTAGACAGGAGGATTTCAGGGTAGTAATAATAAAGGGCATGTTCTGGATTATAAAAAAGTGTAGGTTTGTAATTTATATTACACACACATGTATGGTAAAATACCAGGGATATTAAAAAGAACCATATAAAAATATACATAGTAGGCTCTCATGTGTTATAAATGGCGACTATCAGCCAGTTTGTATCACTGAATTTAATAGAA
>NW_012148241.1:1635005-1636417 GCF_000956105.1 Propithecus coquereli | reverse complement strand
AATGATAAGCAAGTGAAATTAAATAAAATTCATGTATTGTACATAAAGGCCAAGACTGTTGATGTACGATTCCTTGGGAAATTATTTCTGGCTTCCTATAAATGTAAGAATTCCAAATATGAATCAAAATAAATGTTGTTGCAGGTCTGGGTCATTATTAGCATAAAGGAACTCAGAAAAACACAGTACACAGAAATTATTGTAACCCATATTCTTCAAATTGGGACAATTCATTTGAAATTCGGCAATCCAGTACCAACCATCCCTCTGTTTGTCTCTGAGCCACATAGTCTATTCATCTCCAAATGGTTAATACATCAAACCACAAAGGCACTGTGTTCTGTAATTATGAGGAGGGAGCTCAGGTTGTTAATGAGTGTTAACATGCTGGCCACTGTAACATACACAAAGCTTGCCTTCAGAGCCAAAGCATAGGCTCTGGCAATGAGTGTTTATTTCTTGAAACTGTTTTGGGAATAAAAGATACGTAATATCAAGACTAAAAGAAGAAAACAATAAGACCCTGTTGTAATGAGTGATTTTGTAGAGAAGGCAACTATAAACTTGAGAGAGTAAGTACAGCAAAAGGCCCTTGCATTTGTTTTTAATTGTTTTCTTTTAGAATGGTAGAGTTTTAATATCCTTATGGGGTATTCCATTATCAACAATCTTGGGGAAAAATAGATTAACATGGACAATGTTTATACTGTTATTTTGTAATTACAATCAATGGTACCAGTATCACCATAAGTGGTAAGAGAGAAAACATGTTAAAATATATAGACTATGAAGAGCAGCATATGTAGAAATTAAGAAAGACACTTGAAAGTCCCATGAGAGGTGCTTTGAACAGTGAGAAAAATAGAAGATTTTGGCAGCAGGTACAACCGGCTCTGACATTTACTGACTAGACGTGTGTGGGACGAATCCCTCAGTTCTCTGTGCCTAAGTTTCATCATTTGTTAAATGCAGGTAAAGATCACAAGCTGAGAAAACACAGATGGACCTCAAAACACATTTTTGCCTCACTCCCACTGGCACTAGACTGCAACTATTAATACTAGGCAATCAATAGAGTGTAGTCAGAATATCACATTCTGACTTTAATTACAGAGTTCTGGAGTCCCTTAGCCCTCTTGGATTAAGTGTTCTATCTTCACAAAAGAAAAATACAGTCTGCTTGCCCATGTACTGTGATGGCCCAGTAATAAAGATGGTATAGGAGACATCGATTTTAACAGCCATCACGGCAATGCCAACATTGTTTAACAGCAACTCACTGTTTATGACTTGACTGACATATCAAGCAGAAAGAATTTCTCTGAATAAATATATAATAAAAGCATTTAAAGTCTTTCGTCAATTTGGTAGTGACATTACCCATACTATAATATCAGTGGGATAAAAATATT
>NW_012148241.1:1629952-1630309 GCF_000956105.1 Propithecus coquereli | reverse complement strand
AGGACTGGGTCTTGGAAAAGAACTTCAGATTGAAGGTGGGAGGACAGAATAAAAATAAGATATGGTGGATGAGTGTTAACTTTTGCCAACCTCTGCATATTAGTCTTTTGCCATGTGTTATTGTCTCACTTTTTGCTCCACCCACTCCCAAGCCCCTTACCTCCAGACCAGTGGTTCTCAATTGATTTGAGCACTCATGGGACATTCGGCAATGCTGAATGTCACAACTTGAGGCTGGCTGTGCTACTGGTATCTAGTGAGTAGAGGCCAAGGACGCTGCTAAATGTTTTACAGTGCACAGGAACACTCCCTCCCTATGCACACACCCCAAAGAGTTGTGCAGGCCAAAATGTCAAT
>NW_012148241.1:1629262-1629902 GCF_000956105.1 Propithecus coquereli | reverse complement strand
ACCAAGATGCAATGAAGCTGGAAAAAATTTAAATGTGTTCATGGAAGTTCAAAAATAAGTGATTAATTGTGTAAAAAGTCCCAGAATTTCTAGTTATATAAAAGTTGTACATAGGCTAACAGTGTGGTCTGGATGCTCTAATATGAAGAATTCTTCCATAGGAGATCTGGATGGGCAGATCAGAGAATCACACATGAAGGTTAAGACTGAAGTAGATTGCTTAGAGAAGGGAGCTAGGGATAATAGGAGATTTGTAAATCACAAAAACAGCTGAGGAAATTAGGGATATTTAGCACGAGGAATTAAAAAATAATGGGAGATATGCTAGTTATCTGCAAATATTTAAGAACTATCATATTGATGTGGAGGTAGATTTTTTCCTTATCCTTGTTTGATAGGCACAGCTTAGTAGAAAATACATGTTGAAAGATTTAGTTTGCTTTACTACAAGGAACTTTATCTTAATTAGCAGCAGAATGGAGGCTTTATGTAAATATGATCATTGTCTTTCAAGGATGTGGTAGACAGGATCACGTTATTTGGAGGAAGGACAGGCTAGATATCTTCTAAGATTATTTCCAACACAATCATTTAATCACTAGGATGTATTGTATTCATGCTCTATAAATTTTGTGCCTTG
>NW_012148241.1:1623605-1625307 GCF_000956105.1 Propithecus coquereli | reverse complement strand
AGAGGCCAAGGACGCTGCTAAATGTTTTACAGTGCACAGGAACACTCCCTCCCTATGCACACACCCCAAAGAGTTGTGCAGGCCAAAATGTCAATAGTGCCAAGACATTGAGAAATGTTGCTCCAGACTCTAAAAGTTAAAAATAACAACCGCCTTTTAATTCTTAGAGCATGACAGATTTGCTCTTTGATCCAGTCCTTTTGCAAATGCTTTTATGTGTGTCTGAAATTCTCTCTCTCCCTGCCTCAAGGTTTACTTGGCTAAATACTACTAATTCTGATTATCTCCATTTAAATAAAACTCTCTTAAGAAAGCCTATTCTGATCCTTCCCAGTCTGCATAAAATGTCTTTTGTAATGTGTACCACAGCCCTATGGTCCGTATAGAACTCTCTTCCACTTTTGGTTATACAGGTTATTAATATCCTTTTAATTATAGTTGACTGTTTAAGAATCTGGTTTCATGGCCAGAGAACAAGCTTCCTAAAGGTAGAGACCAAGTGTGTAATGTTCACCATGGTATCCCACATGACTAGAGCATTGGGATGTCTCCCAGTAGGAGCACAATACGCATGTATAGGAAGGAAGAAAGAAAGGTGGGAAAAGTTAGAGATAAAGGGACTAATTTATACCACTTATTAATAAATTTCATCTCTTCAAAAGATTTTCTCAGCTTAAGAAATAGATATGCTTTAGAAAAGTTGAAAGGTAAAAATGAATATCTTAAATCTCACTTCCGACAAGTAGTTACATTAAAAATTCAGATTCATGTCTGTACCAAAAATATACGTAATTAATTGAAATTGTTGAAAAAAATGAGGGGAGGATATTGGTTTAATGGTTTATTTCCAGTACCCTTAAGCGTTCTTTCATGGTGTGTATGCAAGTGTGTGTGTGCGTGCACACATGTAAGTACTAAGCATATAGAAGAGATTGTGAAAATCCTGGCCATCTCTTTAGTACTTATTTTAGTTCACCTTATACTAAGGCTTGGGAAGATTGGGCAGATTGGACAGATTGTCATAGATTGTCTTAAAGCCACCTCAACAAATCTTTCTTATCAGACTGTAGAGGCAAAGCCAAACTTACAGCCCTGAAATATACATATCAGTATGAGTTCAAGGAATTTACAAGTAACAAATATATTCCTTATATTGTAAATGACAAAACTGTAAGATTTTTTTCGTATGTCTCCATGTCATAATGGATTTAAATCCCTGTATCTCAGACTGTCCACCTTGTCCTAGAAAATATGAGCTATAGAAATCATATCAAACTGAGCACTAGAAAGGCCTTTTCATATAATTGAAGATGCTAATAAAAGTGTTTTTAGATAAAGAAACAAAATGAGAGAACTTGTTAGTATCTCTCATAATACTTGTTATCATTATCAGTTACTTGTGCCAGCCCCTGCCTTGCACTAAATAGAAGACAAAACCATTGTTCTTTGTGAGAAAATATTTTTTTAAAATTTTTATGAAATACAGGCACAGAAATCAAATTATCATGTTTGCCCACTCTTTCTGCACTGGAAGTTAGGAATATTTATTAGCTACAACACAGCATTTCAAGCTGGCATTTGGATCATTTCAATAACTAATGTTTGTTTTATCAACAATGGTTTAATTTGACATGCTGCATAATGCATGTGCAATAACAGTGCCATGTTTGATGGATAAATGCCTAGGAAAAAAATTCAAATT
>NW_012148241.1:1619570-1622000 GCF_000956105.1 Propithecus coquereli | reverse complement strand
AAATTGAGTGCTAGCTTCTGATAACTCAGTTCTGTCCAACAGGTAGAGATACTTAGCATGCTTTGTCATGAGCCTTGCATGCTTGCTCTGTAGCTCTTCATTCTACAGTTTCCAGGATGTGTTATTGGCATTTTTGTCTAAGGTTTCTACGACCACCCTCCAGTGTGATTTCCCAGGACTCACAGAACTGAGAAAAGCTGTTATATGGTTATAATTTATCAGAGTTAAAGAAAACAGATTAAAAAACAAAGGCAAAGGCATGTAGGATGTAGTCCAGACCTTCCAGTTGTCTTCTCCCAGTAGAGTCACAGGTACAGTGGGTAATTCTCCAAATAAAGATATAATGTGACAATTCATATGATATATTGCTGACTAAGAGAGCCCTCCTAAGACTTGAATCTAGATGATTTTGTTTTTATTATTTTCCTTACTTTTCTTTTTTTAGAAACAGGGTCTGGCTGTCACCCAGGCGAGAATGCAGTGGCTATTCACAGGCACGATCATAGTGCACTACAGCCTCAAACTCCAGGGCTCAAGTGATCCTCCTGTGTCAGCCTCCTGAGTAGTTGGGACTACAGGCATGCACCACTGCACCTAGCCGAGTCTAGAATTTTTACTGGGTGTCAGTCAAGTAGGAACAGATCTCCTAGGTCACTGACCTTAACTACTCAGTCTCCAGTCCCCTACCCCACGCCCAAGGATCAAACCTGCACAGTGTGGTCTAGGGCAATAGGTGAAAACAAAATTTAAAAAAACAGGCTTTCACCATAGGTCACAAAGTTAGGATGAACTACCTGGCATGGCCCAGAGCCCCAGGTAAACAAAGACGCTCTTATGAGGCAGGGTATTCCAAGGGCTTAGAGAGCATCTCCCAGAAGACTGTCAACGGCCCATCCTTTCTTGAAATGTGCAGAGTTTGAATACCCCAAGCCTGCTGAGTTAACACTTTATTGTAAGATAAGAATTATTGCTTGTGATTTGTCACCAATGGGGAGCCCCTGCATTAAAGTTTACTTCCCATTTGACACTCATTTTATTTTAGTAAACTTTATATTCCAAACAAAGGACTCTGCATGAAACTTCACAAGGATTACATCTGTTTGTGTTGTGTATTTTTCTACGTATGGGTTTTATTGCTGTTATTGCTACAATGATATTAAGAGATAGTTCAGAAAATCTCACAAAATACCTTTATTCTTCATTTTTCACTCAATAATGAGTAAAAATTGGCAATGCAAAAGAATGACTGTGAAGATAGTTACTACATGGACTAGTTGAGGAAGCTAGAGAGCTGCGTTGTTGTATTCAGCCCTTCTTCTATTCTAAGGCATTGACTATGAGTTTGGTATGTAAGTAAAGAATGACAGACATATAGACCACTTAACTTCAAAACATGTGGCAAAATGAGCTTTAAAGACAACTTAGAAGACTTTCTGGAAGGATAATTTTACCTGTCTCCAGTCATGGTAAGGACCCACGATCCAGGGAAAGGTAGATTAGCTTCTTCCACCCCTGTTTGACTTCCAGTCAGTTTGACCTAGGGTATGACACTAACTTTTATGATAGCAGCAACAATAGTACCTGTCTATAGAAGTTTTTGGAACAATCAGTGAGGTCATAAATGTAAGGATAGCATTCCATGCTTTGCACACTGTAAATGCTCAATAAATAGCAGCTGCTATCATTTTTACCATACCATTTTATTATAATAAAGCCTCATTATTTATAGAGAGTTTTTACAAACACTATTTTATTAATTGACATATTGTAACACCTTTACACACAAAGAAAATTAAAACTGGAAAAGTCAGGAAATAAGGATTTGGATAGATTCATATAAAATGGGTTAGCTCATCTCTCTTTACACTCTAAATGTAGCTGCTAGTATTTTTGACAATTTTTAATCTTTTAGCCTCTGATTCTTCAGACTATCTCATGAATCTTTGGACATAATGCCCCAGTGGATCGAAAGTAGGTATTTAGGTTTCTCATATGTATCTTCTTTTAAAATACTAGGACATTCCTCGGTGTGTTAGGTCCTGACACCTGTATTATATTTCATTGATCAAAATTGACCCTTCCTGATTAAAAATAAAGATATGGATGACTTTGCCAATGTAAATAAAGTTTTAAATATTTTGTCGTAAAATAGCATGAATTTGTTTTCACTTTTACTATGTTACTGCATTAGCTGAATAGACTGAGGGGTGAAGCTACAAGAAAAACTAAAGCATGTTCACCCCCAGGAGTAATTCTGCACAGTGATTCCCTTAACATCTGTTCCACGAAAAAGGAATCATTTTCAAGGGCCACTTAGAGAGTAAGTAATCATAAACCCCTGAGCATCTAAGTTAAAAGAGAGAGTGAGAGAAAAAGGAAAAAAATAAATCTGCTTCTAGTCTTTCAAATTACCCTCTGTGTCTCTGAATG
>NW_012148241.1:1617493-1618044 GCF_000956105.1 Propithecus coquereli | reverse complement strand
TCAGAAAATCTCACAAAATACCTTTATTCTTCATTTTTCACTCAATAATGAGTAAAAATTGGCAATGCAAAAGAATGACTGTGAAGATAGTTACTGCATGGACTAGTTGAGGAAGCTAGAGAGCTGCGTTGTTGTATTCAGCCCTTCTTCTATTCTAAGACATTGACTATGAGTTTGGTATGTAAGTAAAGAATGACAGGCATATAGACCACTTAACTTCCAAAACATGTGGCAAAATGAGCTTTAAAGACAACTTAGAAGACTTCCTGGAAGGATAATTTTACCTGTCTCCAGTCATGGTAAGGACCCACGATCCAGGGAAAGGTAGATTAGCTTCTTCCACCCCTGTTTGACTTCCAATCAGTTTGACCTAGGGTATGACACTAACTTTTACGATAGCAGCAAGAATAGTACCTGTCTATAGAAGTTTTTGGAAGAATCAGTGAGGTCATAAATGTAAGGATATCATTCCATGCTTTGCACACTGTAAATGCTCAATAAATAGCAGCTGCTATCATTTTTACCATACCATTTTATTATAATAAAGCCTC
>NW_012148241.1:1615355-1617443 GCF_000956105.1 Propithecus coquereli | reverse complement strand
AGCCCCTGCCTTGCACTAAATAGAAGACAAAACCATTGTTCTTTGTGAGAAAATATTTTTTTAAAATTTTTATGAAATACAGGCACAGAAATCAAATTATCATGTTTGCCCACTCTTTCTGCACTGGAAGTTAGGAATATTTATTAGCTACAACACAGCATTTCAAGCTGGCATTTGGATCATTTCAATAACTAATGTTTGTTTTATCAACAATGGTTTAATTTGACATGCTGCATAATGCATGTGCAATAACAGTGCCATGTTTGATGGATAAATGCCTAGGAAAAAAATTCAAATTGGCTAATAAATAAAATTGAATTTCAAGACCCCATTTATTTTAAGGAAACTTGTCATGGGTTATTAACTGTACTAAATAATGGCTTGTTTATGTCTGTGCATAAATAATTTAAAACAAATCGGGGTGACATAGTTAGGAACCATCATACTTCACTTACTGGTAAATGTAAGTGAAGGTGAGCTTCCTCAGCTCCTAATCCCTGGAGCTGCTATTTTGAAAAACAATTTCTACTTGTTCACAAGATTATGACCAAAATTCAACCAAGCTTCCATACATTTAAAATAAACTATTATTTAAACATTCAGAATGTCTATCAATAGGGAATTAAACTAAAATTCTGACTCTAGATCAATGGTTCTTTGATCTCTCCACATATTACAATTTTTTTATGTTATTATAATGCCGATGCTTTGTTTCTCATTCTAGAGATTCTAAATCAACTGGTCTGGGTGATTTATTTTTTGTTGTTTATTTGTTTGTTTTAAAATCAGTTGTGTTGTTTGCTTGATTTTTTTAAAACCCTCAAGAAATTATAAATAGAAAGTCAGGATTGAGAATTTGTGCTCTAACATAGGGTTCTGGTCCTTAATGCACATTAATTTATGTATCTCACCTGGGCAATTGAGATTAAAATGTTTAATACTCATGATTGTTCCCTTCAACAACCAGTTTTTTGAGCATGCCTTTTCAGTACCATGCAGTTCTGGTGCTTAGGGGATTACCAGGAAGGCCTTTGTTCTCCAGACTAGTTTCTACAGAGGAACACAAGTAACAATATTGAAAGGCAAAGTAAGATAATTGTCCCAAGAGAAATACAAACCAAGGCTTATGAGAGCATATCTAGTGTGAGGAAGGACCAAAAAAAATTTCTGGAGAGGGTAGAATTCAATCAGCCTTGCCAATAAATGTTTACATGCTTTAACCTTGTTAGTGCTTTCATACTTCATACTCTCACAACAATCCAGCTAAGCAAACCACGTATTTTTTACTTTATTATTAATAAAAACACTAATTCCATGTTTGCATTTGCCTTGCAGTGTGCAAACAGGTTTACATGTCATCACTTTGGAACCTCACAACATATGGGATATGCAATTCAGTATTCCTATTTTTGGATGAGGAGTCAGAGGCTCAGAATGTAAATGAATTACCCAATTTACAAAGCTCACAAGTGGCAGAGTTAGGTATAAGATGAATCCTCTTGAGTCCTAAATAGTTCAGACCTTTTTTAGCATCCCAATTTGAAGTTGAGAAGTTGCTGAGCTTGGGCCAGATTCCAGGTCTCTTAAAATTGAATTGCTCTCTTAGGATGTGCTTTGCCACACAAACACTTAATACACCAGATTTTTCAATAACTAGAGCTCCATGTCTTCTTTTTTAAAGAAATAACTTTTCAAAAGGTAATTGAAAATTGATACTCTAGTGTATTTTTTAAAAACACAATACCAGCAAATTCACTACCTTACTGCTTTTATCCAAATCTAATCTTTCTTCTTTCTCTGCTTAAACTCTGAAATCATACTTAATGCCTGGATCTTGAGACTTTTAAAAAGCTGAGCTAATATAGAAGCTATAAAAGCTCAAGAGAGTGTTAGCTTCTGATAACTCAGTTCTGTCCAACAGGTAGAGATACCTAGCATGCTTTGTCATGAGCCTTGCATGCTTGCTCTGTAGCTCTTCATTCTACAGTTTCCAGGATGTGTTATTGGCATTTTTGTCTAAGGTTTCTACGACCACCCTCCAGTGTGATTTCCCAGGACTCATAGAACTCAGAAAAGCTGTTATACGCT
>NW_012148241.1:1612608-1615000 GCF_000956105.1 Propithecus coquereli | reverse complement strand
GAACAATAGTGCCTAAAAAATAGGTGCTGTGTAAGTACTTGTTACTGCTGTTAGTTTTAATTTAGAGAAACTTTTAAAGTAAGATTACTGTAAATTTAGTTTATAAATTGTTTTATTAAATCAAAATACACATAAAGAGACCACTCCACAGTTTTGCAGTCATGCAAAATAAAATGCCATACAAACATGTCGATTACGGTGAAACGCCTGTCTAATGATTAATCATGCAAATGTACCAGTGACATCACTGTAGGCGTTGTCTTCCATAGGTGCTTCCTTGTTTGGGTTTAAGCCCTTTTCTGTTCCTTTATTATTATCCTACCCATTCAACCCATTCATTAGTCTCCTTAAGAACCTGTATTTACCATTCCCTTTAGCCTGTGACTTTGCATCCTTCTCCATGAATAAGATCTATTCTATTCAACAGTTTCCTCCCCCATCACCCGTCACTTTACAAGAGGAGTCACTCAAAAATCGGAAAATCCAGATAGTTTAGCATGCAGGATTCTTTATTGTCTGGCCAAGTCTATTGTTCCAATTTCATTCCCCATCATTTCCTTAATTCCCACTCTGCTCTAGCCATTGACCACAAGTAGTTGCCAAACTGTGTGGTTCTCTTTCAAACATTTGAGAATTTTGCACGTATTGCTCCTTTGCCCATAATCTCTTTCTATCTTGTCTGCTTGTCAAGTTTCTATGTATACTTCATTACTTGGCTCACAATATGATTTCTACGCCCAAATGACAGTGCTGGGAAGCTACATATGTTCCAGACACCTGTCAATAAAGAAAATCTTACCACTGGACCCCAGTCTGACATTGAGGTCCTGATACCCCATGACAGGCTTCCCTGACCCCATTGTGCATTTCTGCATGCTCCACAGATCCCTGCAATCTTACCTTCCTGTCTCAGTCCTCTGGTACTATCCATTCTCTTCACTGAAGAACCAGTGAAGCATCACTCTATGTACTGTCTGAAATCCTTCAGGCATAAAATAGAGTTATGGCCTTTTCTACTGTGCACCTGTACATTTGCAACTGAATAATAAAAATTTAGTCTTAAATTCTTTTTTCATGCGCACATTGATTAGAGCATTTTCCTACACAATTTGGGTGTATTGAGGGATGCAACATGCTAAAGAGACACTGCAAAAAATTCTTTTTTCAAGGTAAGTAGGAACAGAAGAGATAGCTCACCAATGTGCTTGGGTTTATTTTTGTCTGCTGAGGCATTGGTGCGCTAGATGAGTTTTTGAGGTTTAATGAGTCTCATTGGTTTTAATTAGAATAACCTTGGTGGAAATAGATATTATTACTCTGCAAATCATGGCTAAATTGCTGTTAAATAATTTGCATTCTATTACATGGTGTATGTCCTAGTACAGACAGAAACATCCAGGTCCAAGTCCGTAAGTATACACACCAGCAATTTTGGCCTCACATAATAAGGATTTAAAATGTGCCTGACACATTTTATCCAATCTATACTCTAAAGTATCTTTCCAAGTAATTAGATATGACATGCTCTGCAGCCTTAAACGACACAATTTTGTTTATACTTCCAAAATGCAGATTATTCTGAAATCTCTAACAATATAAGCTCTCGTTGTCATTTGTATTGAGTACCCACTGGGTACTTTAAAGTGTATTATTTTCCCACTACTTTAAAGTGTATTATTTTCATTTAATTATCTCAGCTTTGTAAAGCAGGCATCATTATTCTGATTTTACAGAAGATGAAAGTAAAGCATCAGACAGTTTAAGAGATTTTCAGGATTATGCAACACAGCTGGGTGACTAAAATTCTTGTTTTTTCCACCATGATGGGACCTCTCACTTCTTACCTTCTAATAAGACTACATTTGTTGTAATTAATATACTTTATTTCATAAGTCAACAATCATCTACTGAGTACTTGCACACCCAGGACTATGTAATGGATTGTTAGTTATGTAAAGAGTCATAAAACATGCTCTCCTTTCCATTCTCCACTAAGAAAAAGATGGTTATATTCTCACCTGAGAAAGACTACAGATGTAGCTATATAAGAAAGAGTTGCTAATTTATTAATTTCAAGCATTATATGAAGTTATTTTATAAGTGTTGATTTTGCATGTTATAAACTGCTATAGAGAATTTAAGATACAGGGACTGCTTACATTTACAATACATTTATTAATTTAGTCTTAGGGCCAAGAACAGAGCCTGGCAAGTTGCGCCTGTTTTCTCAACATATTCCTTTCCAGGTCAAAGCTGTGTTTGGGTGAATCTCACTGTTGGCCCCAAATCGTACTACTATGCTTTAGTCTCCAAGGTGCCTATAAAGTCAGATTCTCCGTCTTTCATTTGAATTCACAGACCTGGGAATTTTCTGCCCACAGAAATGGTACTT
>NW_012148241.1:1611626-1612558 GCF_000956105.1 Propithecus coquereli | reverse complement strand
TAAAAAATAATTATAATAATTACCAGTAATGCTCAGCTTAAGGCTTGGAAATATAAACAAATTTTCAGTTGAGGAAATTGAACATTTAAACATTTTTATGCATAAAATTGTAACCAATATGTGGAGGGAATTATAAATGATGCTCAGTGAACTTATCTAAATGAAACAAAAGAAATAACAACACCATGTTTTATTTTAAAATCTTAGCATTAGGTAATGTCAAAGTGATGTTTCTTTGTC
Organism: Propithecus coquereli; assembly: GCF_000956105.1. NCBI lineage: Eukaryota > Metazoa > Chordata > Mammalia > Primates > Indriidae > Propithecus > Propithecus coquereli. Next base: position 1,612,318 of record NW_012148241.1, on the reverse strand, counting down.
CTACCAAATGTCAGGGTTGTTTGTATATGATATGACTAAATGCCATTTCTCCATGAGGATTTCCTTAATATGCTGTTTATTCTCATGAAACATTAATGTTTGCTATGAATATTTGCCTGTGAAAAGGAAAAGCGACAAATTTTGAAGTTCTTAAATGAAAATTAATCTTGAATGAGTTTAGCTTGCATCATTTGCATTTTCTATGGATAATAAAAAATCATTTGTAAATAAAAGGTTTATTGCAAAGCAAAAAAGGATATATTCGTGGACGTAACTCTCGTCCAAACCACATTCTAGGAGTTAGTAGTCACTGTGTTTTATATGATTAAGGCTATTTCAGATCCTAATTCAACATAGTAATATAAAACTAAGAGTAAAGCTGATAAAATTCATCAATTAATTAGCCAATACTAAATTTTATTTGTTTAATATTTATCTTTTTTAAATGGCTCAGCCACCAATAGACAATGCTATGAAATAATAGATACATTTAGTTTATATGCTCATATTTATGCAAATATTTATATACATCATGACTAGTGGCAAAAATTTTCCTCAGAAAATGCAAATAGTATTGTAAATGAACATATAAATAGTAACCACTTCATATGGGTTGCTGTGAGGTTTAAATGGGTTAATATTTGTAAATCACTTCGAACAATAGTGCCTAAAAAATAGGTGCTGTGTAAGTA
>NW_012148241.1:1602460-1607727 GCF_000956105.1 Propithecus coquereli | reverse complement strand
CTGCCCAAATGAGACTGTCCAGAAGGGATCAAAAAACTACCGAGAAAACCAGAAGAGAGAAAAAGGTAGTTCATAAAAAGAGTAATCAAACATGTCCAGTGTTGCTGCTAAGTCAAATGGCATGAATATATAGCATGTATAATTTAAATAATAAAAGTAATAATGATGATAACAAAACCAACACATCCACCCATTATAAGCTTAAGAATTAGTGCATTTTCTTCCTTAACTTATTGTCTTTTAGATTCTTAAGGGACAATTTAATATGTTTCTATTTCACAGAGATTAAAGGGCTAAAATAACTTCTAGGGTTGTGAATGTATTTACTGACAGTTATCCATTTTATCAGTGTAAAAGACTTCTCATATTTTCCCACTTTAATATACATAGGTAAGCACAATTGATTGTTGCTTCTTTCGCCTTACTCAGTTCACATTCTTCTCTTAAATTAACTGACTCACTTATAGGGTTTAATTTTACTCTCTCTGCGCTATAACCTAACCCTTTACAATTGCGTTTCAGTCATTGAGGTATGAAATCTTCATTTGAGCTTTGTAGTTCACCTCAAAGAACAAATCTAAATGGATTGTGTCTAACAGTTCCAGAGAGAGCAAGAGCATCCCACATATTCACGACGTAAGGGATGAAGATAACCGCTTAGCCATGCCCTCAGATAGGCACATTATTCATGTACGGAAGCAACTGGCTTTAGCATGCAGATGACGGCTGCTAAGAAATTGCTCAGAACTGTCGTATCCCAGCAGTGCACATTTATAAGAAGATGAAACAACTCTCTAATCCCTTAAACTGTTAATACATAGCTAAGAATCCTTGTGCATAACTAATAAAATTTACATTTACTAAGCTTCAATTTCTTTGAAAGACTTGTATTTGATTTTTCAAAAATTGATAAGAAAAACGTTAAAGCATAATAAACACTGAAAGACTGTGTTTGGAAGGGAAGAGGAATGTAATAGGAGTTCAATGTTTAAATGGAGTGCATCTCAGGGATGCTCACTTGTTTGTATTAATTATTTCTGTGGTGGCAGTGTAGCAAATGATATCTCTGAACATGAAATTAATCCTTGTGTGGTTTAAGAGATATTTTTTAGTTGTTTAATATTCTTTTCCTATGTGTAAGAATTTTGTCTGTAATCCTAAACATAAGTCTGGAAACGTAAGTGGATACTCTAAAGTGGCAGGAATGATCGATGACTATAAATCAGTTACTTTGAATATATTATGGCAATGGTAGTTTTATACATTAGGTGATTTAAGATTAGTCATAAAAATAAAACTTTTGTTTTAAGGTCTTAACCCAAAATGATTTCTAAACCTTAAGTGAGGCCAAATAGTATGTGTGTCTCCTATTTCACTGGGGACATCTTTTGTGCTTTTTCAGTTCCCAGTTAGCACTTATTAGCTGTTAAGATGAAAACATTTGTTTTTTTCAATTCAATTTTCAGGAAACAGATCGTGTCTTACTCACTGTCTCATTTCATGCCTCTCTGAAAATAAAATATTTTTCCTCACTGATCTAAAAAGTTGCTTCATCTACTTTTATCTGAGACATTTTTCTCTTTAAACAATTGGGAAAATCAAGCCAAAAATGATTGTTTTCTTCCAGATGGAATGTTTATATTTTATTTACTCATATCTAGAAATTTCTGTTATTTCTGTTGTTGTTGTTCATGTGTTTTCTCTTAGTTTTACGATTTGTAATCTCACTAGATTTCTTCTACCAATAAAAGACAGGACAATGTGTATTTTAGGAGTTTTTAAAATACAATTAATTACAAATCCAACCAACATAATGTGAGTTGTTTGGGGAGGAGAAGCCTACATTCTCGAACTTGTACACTGGTACTCATCACTCCAAATGAGTTGAAGGTAGATAAAGTCAACATAACCCAGAGTGATTTTGCAGAACTTGTGATGTAATTGCATTTGTTATACCATCTCTCATCCTCATTCCCTTGAAACCAACATCACACATTTGGAAAAAAGCTCAAACTAAGTGAAACTAACTAGGTCCTTGTAACTACCTTGCCTGATTATGCCCAATGATACAGATGGTTCCAAAAAAAATCACTTGGCTGGAAGAGCAAGTGAGGGTAAATCCACCCAAAATCCATGTTGTCCTTTTCCAGAGCCACTGAATTATGATAATACTTCTCTTTATTATGCACAGCTGATTTTTCCTAAGTCTTTGGTAAATTTTGAATTAAGTACATCTTCAGAGAATACATGTATTATCAACAAACTTGATCAGTAATATAATTTAAATGAAATCAGAATGCTTGTTTTCCATACAAATTCACTTTTAATGCAAGTTACCTCATGCCCTTTCCAAACAGACTAGCATCCTTATCTGGAAATTCTGGAAGTTGCCATTGCTACGATAATATTCTCAATGTGCCTCCGTTTTGTATTACCTTACTTTTCTCCATCTATTTGGCAGATACAATCAGGCGGCACCAATTCCCTGAACAGTTTTTTCTGCTGCTGCCTCCTCCCTTGGCAGACTTTTGTTTGCATCCTTTATTTCTGCTAGTACAGCAGGTCCTTGAATAATGTCATTTCCTTATAATGTTGATGAGAAGAAAAATGATTCCTGCCTGGGGCCACAGTCTGAGGGGGGGTTACACATTTCCCCATGTCTGCATGGGTTTCCTCTGGGTCCTCTGGTTTTCTCCCAAATCCCAAAGATGTGCATGTCTACACAGCGTGTCTGAGTGACAGTGGGGATGTGTGTGGGTGCACCTGTGATGAGATAGTGTCCTGTCCAGAGCTGGCTCCCACCTTGTGCTTTGAGCTGCCAGGACAGGCCCTGGCCACCCACAAACCTGAAGTGGAATAAGTGGGTAAATCATTATCTTACTTTTTTATAAATTTATCTTTCCTAAATGTATGTATAGCTCACATTTATTTCAGTGTTTACTACTAGAAGTGTTTTGGTCTTTAATGAGAAATTTGGTGATTTTTTTGTGACCAGAAAAATACCATAGGAACTTAACTCGTTTTTTTTTTTACATTTAGATATTAAATATAATTTTTTTAAATGTCAAAGTATTATGGGGTAGAAATGTTTTTGGTTATGTGGATTGCTTTTGTAATTCTTGAGTCAGAGTTAAAAGTGTACCCATCAACCAGATAGTGTTCACTGTACCCATTAGGTAGGTTTTTGCCAATCCTTTCCTCTCCCCTCCCAGTTGCTTGATTTCCATTGAGGTTTACTTCCCTCTGTGCACATGTGTGCTCATCAGTTAGCACCAATTTAATAGTGAGTATATGTGGTATTTGTTTTTCAATTCTTTACGTACTTCACTTAGGATAATGGTCTCCGATTCCATCCAAATTGTTGCAAAAGGCATAAGGTTATCTTTCTTCATGACTGAGTAGTATTCCGTTTTATACATATACATATACATTTTGTTAATTCATTCATGAATTGAGGACATTTGGGTTGATTCCACATCTTTGCAATCGTGAATTGTGCTGCAATAAACATTAACATGCAGTGTCTTTTTGATAAAATGACTTCTTTCACTTTGGGTAAATATCCAGGAGTGGGATTGCTGGATCAAATGATAGGTCTACTTTAGTTCTTTGAGGCCTCTCCATATTGTTTTCCATAAAAGTTGTACTAATTTTCAGTCCCACCAACAGTTTATAAGCATTCTTTTCTCTCAGCATGCACACTGGCATCTATTGTTTTTGGACTTTTTAACAAAAGCCATTCTGACTGGGGTAAGGTGACATCTCATTGTGGGTTTTAATTTTCATTTCTCTGGTGATTATTGACATTGAATACTTTTTCATAGGCCATTTGCCTATCTTTTTTGAGAAGCTTCCATTTATGTCTTTTGCCCACTTTTTAATGGGGTTGTTTTGTTTTTTTTCTTGGTGATTTGCTTTAGTTCTTTGTAGATTCTGGTCATTAGTCCTTTATCAGTTGTACAGCTTGTGAATACTTTGTCCCATTCTATAGGTTGTCTATTTGCTCTGTTGACTAGTTCCTTGACTGTGCAGAAGCTTTTTAATTTAATCAAGTTCCACTTATTTATTTTGTTGTTGCTGTGATTGGCATTGGGTTCTTTCTTCATAAATTCTTTGCCTAGCCCAATATCTAGAAGAGTTTTTCCAACATTTCCTTCTAGAATTATTATCAACTCTTATTTACATTAATTAGCCTAAGGTAAAATTGGTTTCATTATATGTCATTTCACTTATAGTTGTAGTTTCCCAAAACCTATGGATGATATTAGGTGTGGACCTACTGTACCATGTAGAGATTTTAAGCTAAGCCTCTTGAATAGTGAGTGGAAAAATTGACAAAGATTAGAAAGCTTGAGGTGCTGGTTAAAAATGACTCCAGGTATAACATAAATATCTTTAAACATAGATAATCTGAGTGGAGGTAGAATATCTGTAGCTAAATCTACCTCCCTATTACAGATTTCTTAACCGATTGTTATCCTAAGTCTTTCTCCTAAAATTAAATTTAGTGATTTCTTACATCAAGAGGTAGAGAGGAGGGACAAATGGTAAACTTATAATTTAGAACACATTTCTCTTAGATAGATGTCTAAGTTCAGATTCTAAATTTAAATTTAGAAACTATAATTCAGAGAATGTGTGTGTGTGTGTGTGTGTGTGTGTGAATTTAGCTGTATCTTTCAACAAAGGGTTAGTGATTTCTCTCATGACTTCAATATTTAAACTTTTTTATTTCCAGAATTACTTGGAAATAAGGTAACATCATAAATATAATTGAGAAAAATATATACTCTAATATGTTTTATTATTCTTTAGAGAAATAATACATCTCATCTCAATTCTATTTGATGGAAGAATAGTACTTATAACATTAAAAAGAATCTTTCCAAGAATCCAAGTAATAAAACAGCAATTTATATAACAATGCTCAGCTTAGAATAGAGACAATCTTGCTATATTTTAGGAAAAAATTCTATCATATTTTGTTGATATTAAAATGAGGGAGACTCTGTTAAAAATTCTCTTGCTTAGACAATAATGACAGGGTTCTCCAGCTTATGGGCAAAAAGAGCAAGTATTTTGAATCCCAGGGGCTTAGGGCACTATAGGAATTCAGCATCCGAGATGAATTCAGTATCTGACATGGAAGAATTATCATCTAAGGTCTGAATGTGAGTACTAGAAAAGCAAAAAAAGAAAAAGAAAAGAAAAGTAAAGAAAAGAAAAAGAAAAAAGAAATAGAAAAAGAAAAAAAAAAAGCCTTCATT
>NW_012148241.1:1601405-1602410 GCF_000956105.1 Propithecus coquereli | reverse complement strand
TTTTAAATGTCAAAGTATTATGGGGTAGAAATGTTTTTGGTTATGTGGATTGCTTTTGTAATTCTTGAGTCAGAGTTAACAGTGTACCCATCAACCAGATAGTGTTCATTGTACCCATTAGGTAGGTTTTTGCCAATCCTTTCCTCTCCCCTCCCAGTTGCTTGATTTCCATTGAGGCTTACTTCCCTCTGTGCACATGTGTGCTCATCAGTTAGCACCAATTTAATAGTGAGTATATGTGATATTCGTTTTTCAATTCTTTACATACTTCACTTAGGATAATGGTCTCTGATTCCATCCAAATTGTTGCAAAAGGCATAAGGTTATCTTTCTTCATGGCTGAGTAGTATTCCATTATGTACATACACATATACATTTTGTTAATTCATTCATGAATTGAGGACATTTGGGTTGATTCCACATCTTTGCAGTCGTGAATTGTGCTGCAATAAACATTAACATGCAGGTGTCTTTTTGATAAAATGACTTCTTTCACTTTGGGTAAATATCCAAGAGTGGGATTGCTGGATCAAATGATAGGTCTACTTTTAGTTCTTTGAGGCCTCTCCATATTTTTTTCCATAAAAGTTGTACTAATTTGCAGTCCCACCAACAGTTTATAAGCATTCTTTTCTCTCAGCATGCACACCGGCATCTATTGTTTTTGGACTTTTTAACAAAAGCCATTCTGACTGGGGTAAGGCAACATCTCATTGTGGGTTTTAATTTTCATTTCTTTGATGATTAGTGACATTGAGTACTTTTTCATATGTTTATTGGCCATTTGCCTATCTTTTTTGAGAAGCTTCCATTTATGTCTTTTGCCCACTTTTTAATGGGGTTGTTTTGTTTTTTTCCTTGCTGATTTGCTTTAGTTCTTTGTAGATTCTGGTCATTAGTCCTTTATCAGTTGTACAGCTTGTGAATACTTTCTCCCATTCTATAGGTTGTCTATTTGCTCTGTTGACTATTTCCTTGACTGTGCAGAAGCTTTTTAATTTAATT
>NW_012148241.1:1586963-1601245 GCF_000956105.1 Propithecus coquereli | reverse complement strand
TTTTGCATAAATTTAGAGCATGGTCAGTGTGTCCAATGTCTCTTCCTATTGGCTACTGTTTACATGGCACTGAGAAAAACCCAATTATAGCTAAACCTGGCTGCTTGGTCAGTCGATTAATAATCCCACCTTTTTATTCCACTGAGAGGAAGTAAATGAGTAACTCTAACTATTAGCAGATCATGAGTTTATGTCCTTCTTTCTACTGTGCATGTGTGTACTTATGTAAAGATACTGAGCAAGAACTGTTAGGTAACCAGCCAGTCAGGACAGAAAGGATTTTGACTGCCTCTGCTATACAAAGAAGCTTTGAATTAAAATAACAAGGGATTGCTTGAGCAAATACCAAGTTATATAGTTATTGGAAATGGTTTAGCGAATGACTTAATAAAAAAGTCGATTTATTAATGTATTAATCAATTCATTTATTTGATACATTCTAACTGCGAGATTTTGATACCATACCCCCTTTCTTTGTTCTAGCAAAAAATGAAATCATTCAGCTTTAGCTGGTTTAGCAAATAATTGTGAGCTATAAACATGAATTGTCACTAACTTGCATTGTGACATTGGAGAAGTCACTTAACCTCAGTAAAATCCTATAATGTCCTCATCTGTAAATGAGACTATCCATAAATCCTCCTTGAGCACTTGGCAAATAGACCTTGGGAAGCAAATGATAGATTCAGTTCCTTTGTCACCACGGAGCTGTCACACATCCTCCTCACTTGCTTTTTGCACATTAGCTTGTTCAAGTATATCACGGAAGTGCCTCAGGCCTTACCTGTTAATGCATTTCTCTGGCATTAGGAGCTACCTGAGTATAATGAATGGTGCCTAAAGAAGGTTGCATCATCATAATATAAGTTAGAGCACAATCTTTGCCATAGAATCAGAGTCATAACATTTGGCAAACAATATACATCTTTTAAATAAATAAATGAAAATTATAAACTGGAAATAATATACCAAGAAAAGATTCACATTAAGAATGTCACTATTAATATGGGATCCAGATCATTTAAAGACCGTTTTAATTTTGCACAGTATACTAACTAGAAATACAATCGTAAGGGTAGATTTCTCATGTAATACATTTCAAAAACATATATACGATGTGTACTAAAAATGTATTCAAAAAAGTGGATGTCTAATTTTTTGTAGGTTGAAAATAACCAACACATTTGAATGACCCATCTCTTCATATATTATGCTAAATTGCTAGAAGAGCCATTTCTGTCACAATAACAATACAATGAAAAATGTGTTAATCAAATATCTAGTTAAATCAGTTGTGGAAAATACATTTTTTATTCAGATTGCTGAAAGGACAAAGAAAAATGCATTATAGCATTGCGCCTTTCAGATGAATATTACTTGTTTAGCCCACAGGGCATGATGTCACTACATGTTTACAGGATTGGTATAATTTTAATTAAACCCACACTTCCAAAGTAAGAATTGCAATGGGAATATAGCTTGAAACTAATAAGAACAGAATTTTTAAGTGCCCATACCAGCTACTGTTTTAATAGTACTTATTATATCAAAATGTAAAACAGGATATTTTGAGCTCTAAAATGTATAGCAATAAAAATAAATATTTCCTTATTCATTTATTAATATCACCCTGCCTCTGTACATGAAATCACGTGTTCAAGTGCTTCAGATGCCATAACTGATAGCTTCAGAAGATACCCCGATGGTGACATTTTTGTAAATCTATTTTGAGACAGGGCCAAAGAGTCATTTTTGGTTTGGAGTAAAAAGTAGAGAGGAAATGAGTGGGAAGTGAATGGAAACAAAATGTCCACAGATCGTAGAGATCTCACCCACATCCTCCTCGTTTGCAAAAAGAAAAAGACAGAAAGAAGAAAGATGAGGAAGGTACATGCTTTTAGAGTTTTAAAGGATCTTTTGTGGGGACTGCTAACCAAATAGGCAAATTGTGACCTGGTAGTATGGCCTGATTGAATTCACTGCACCCTGGAAATGCTTTCCCGTGCACCTTCTCCCTGGCTCCCCTGAAATGTAAATAAATAGTATATGCCAGGCCATGGTATAAATGCTTTACCTGGATTAATTTGTTTAATCTGCACAACAACCCTGTGAGTTAAATGCAATTATTATTCCCACTTCATAGATGAGGAACCAAGGCAGAGGATAGTTAAGTAATTTAACCAAGAAAACCAGCTAACCAAGAACAACCAGCGAATAAGTAGCAGAGCTGGGACTTGCACTTTCTGTGCTCGCAGCCCGCTCTTATCCACTCTGCTACACTGAACCCCAATGCACATTACTGAGGAAGAGTCAGCTCAGTATCTTTGGGTGCCTACACACCATGCATTTTTGCAGAACATTGGCCTTAGGAAATCATTTTAAAATGAGAGTCATTAATTAAAAAGATATGTTATGGAAAAAAAATGCTATATTAGTTTGCTAGAACTATCCTGACAAAACACTACAGATTGAAAGGCTTAAACAACAGAAATTTGTTTGCTTACAGTTCTGGAGGCTAGAAGTCTAAGAAATCAAGGTTTGTTTGCTTTCCTATGGCTTCTCTCCTTGGCTTGCAGATGACTACCTTCTCCCTGTGTCCTCACGTTGTCTTTCCCTCTTTTCCTGCAACCTGAATGTCTCTTTTCTGTGTCTAAATTTCCTCTTCTTAAAAGGGCATCAGTCAGATAGGATTAGAGCCCACCCTAATGACCTCATTTTAACTTAATCACCATTTCAAAGGCCCTATCTCCAAATACAGTCACATTCTGAAGTGCTAGGACTTAGGGCTTCAACAAAAGAATTTGAAGGTCACGCAATTCATCCCACAACAAACACTAAACTGAGTGTTGTTACCCAAGGCATCATTCTGGTTTTGCTGCTATGTGACTCTGGGTAAATCATGTGCTTTCATTTGGATGCCACTTGCTGCCTAAACACTGATGCTGTCTGCCTCTAGACTGAGTTCACATCTTCAGCTTTTCTAATTCTGCGAATCACTCTATCATCTTCATATATACATACATACATATACATAAGGTTGTTTTGTTGTTATTTGTTTTTGCCTAAGTTAGCTAGAGTTTTTATTGCATACAACTCAAGACCTCTAAACAGAAAATGTTGACTTTCGTTGCTCTGGTCTATCCAGTCTGTAAAATGGATTAATAATGCCTACATCGCAGAGCTGCTGTGAAAATTGAATGAATATCATATATGAAGGGCCGGGTACAACAACTGGAAAGTAGGAGGTACTGAGCAAATGTCCACCTTCTCTTTCTTACCCTCCAGCTGCTGATAGCTTTCATGCTAACTGTTCATTGCCTTTGACCTTCCCCTCAACTTCCAGTATTTATCTAATACATTCCTGGGCAAGCATCATAGAAGCTACACACTTTGACTTTCTGTCTTCTGTAAGACAGAGATTTTCAAAAACTCAGATGTAAGTGAGTCGGAGATATTTCCTCACAAGTTCAAAACCAAGAGGCTACATGGTTCAACTTGGCTTCTGTAATGTTCAAATTTTAAGATATAACAGAATTATCTAGGTATCGGGCCTCCAAGGTTTGCCTAGAACACTGACTGGCTGAGAATAATTCTCCAAAACCGAGCAGCAGAGGCAAGACCCTAGGGCTGCTTTGGTTCACATAAAAGTGGACAATTAGCAGAATATCAATCCAGCCTCTTAGCCTGATTCTGTTGACAATCAACAGCAACTATAAGCATTTTTTCATGTTGATGAGTTTGAGAAGGTACATTCAAGACTTAATTATCTACTTAATCATTTGGACATATTTCATAAAATAATACTCACATGATACTTTTTAATAAAAAAATTACTATACATAATTTCCTGTATTTATTTGCATCACTTCTCCTCATTTTCTCCTACTAAAAGTTAGAAATACTACGTAAGTCCCAAAGGAGTAATATCATTGAAACAAAAGAAAAATTGATAGGTGTTATTCCCAGATATAGGAGAGGCAAGATAGGTTGAATCTCTTTGGCTTAAAAGCAAGTGATGAAAAAATAGTTATTTATATCACATGGTAGTAAATGACACTAACATCTGCCTGTAACATTTAGTCTGTAAACTACCTATAGAAAAAGTTGCCATTAGTGATACAGGACATTGCCATGGGCCCAAAATGTCCCCCAAATTGAAGGGTATTTATTTAAGAGAAACTCACAGAACCAGAGCCTGAGACAGGGTTTTTCAAGATAGATGGCAGCCAGTGCCAGCCAGGAGTAGTGCCATTGTGACCTGTGGGTCTCCTGTCCTTACTTCAGGAAATGATTTCAATTTACTTGAGTCCAGAGACCCAAATCAAAGACATACAGGGTCTAAGATTTTGGAAGCAACTCTGTGTCGAGGAAAATTGTTGAGCAAAGTTCCAGATAAGTCTCTGATCAAAGTTAGATCAGATTCCTAAAGGCTGCTTGCAGGACCCAACCATAGCTCCCTATACACCAGAGGTGACCTCAGAGTTGTACTCATACTATGTTTTTTAACAATTGTAGGAGCAGTAATGAAGGCAAGAGATTCAGGTTGCTTCCAGGTAAGGTGACAGCAGATGATGATGATTTAAAATATTCAGGTGTCTCATAAAGCAACAGTATCAATATCAGCCAGGGTTGGGGGGAATTGGGACAAGGGAGGAGAGATAGAGTGATAGCAAGCCAGCAGTGGGGGAAAGCGTGGTCATGACTTCAAGGATAGTGAGCCTTGGTGATGTCCAGGGAAGCTTTGGGATTGAGTGAGCTGTGAAGTTTAGGTAAAATGCCTTCACTGCAGTGTGAAATCACTGGGGAGCTCTGGGGTGCACATAGTTACTTTAACATCTCCAGGCCAACTCAGGAACCAGACAGGAGGAGAACTATCAATATATGCTATGTTCACAGCAGCAGCAGCGATGGTACAGGGAGAAGCCCTGAGTAGCTGCAGTCAGGCAACCGCAGCCTCCAGCAAGGGATAAATCCAAGGGACTTGGAGGTGTACCAGGAGCTTCCAACTTGAGCTGAACTGGCCTGGCCTTAGAGAGGACAGATGGCAGCATAGATATTTACACTCTGAAAATGGAACCCTTTTAAGACATTGTGAGCTTGCCTTTTTTTTCTTTATAAAACCCTAGAAATCAAACCTGAAACCAATATACGTGGGGAAAACACCTACTAGCATACCACACAAAGGGACTAGCGGAGGGAGAGTGGAATATGGTGAGGGGAGCAGGGTGAGTAGAGAAGCTGACTTTTCTTTTAAGTTATATAATTTCAGCACAATTTTTACTTCATGAATTTATTTATTTTTTTATTTGAAAAATAACAGTCTACTCTTCTGGGGACACACATGCTGTTTTACATAACTCAGTGAAAAGTGAGCATTTGTAATACTAGAGAAGAGCCATTAAGTAACAGTAGAAGATATTTGGTTAATTTATAAAATGTATTATATGTTAGCAAGTTTTCAAAACCTTTTTGTGTTATCTTCTAGCTTGAGACTAATCTAGGAAAGTCTAAGCTTTTATCCTCATAAAAGTCAATGCTGTCAAAATTCACAGAATACATGATTTGTGAGCAAGCAGATTTACATAGACCCTAAAATAACAGGGTTTCTTGATGTACCATTGGGTCTTTGTATAGTATTATGGAGATATGCATATTAACTGTAAAGGATCTAATTTAATTGAATAGCGCTGACTTAATTTGCATCTTCTTACAGTATTAAGTGACACAAAAATCACTGGATTCCTTTTTATTTTAAAAATTGCCATTTATTTTTAAAAGTGTTTGGGAGCATGAAGACATTGTCATGTAGATTTGATCCAGTCTTAAATTTTCAACTTTGTTCATGCGAATCCTGCCTAAATAACCTTCTGACATTATTATCCAGTTATGGGAGGCCCCCCACATAAATGCATTTGAATGCTTTTATGACTGTGTGAAATGAATCACTGATGATTCATGAAAGAGACAGTCCTATCATTAGCCTTGATAAGATGGTAATTTGATTATCTGATGGTCCTGTTGCTCATTCCATTTTTGAGCATGAATATTTAAAATATTGGAAGGGCAAAATAATTCCAAAGGAAGAATTGGTCAGTATTTCAAAATAATATATTACTTCACAATTCCTGTTAACTGTAGCTCCAGAATATCAAATTAGGGTTTTTTTCTTTTTCTTTGTAACACAGTAAGGAAAGTAATGGAAAATGTTTACTTTTGAATGTAAATATTCAAATTAGATTTGTGTCAATTTTATCTCCAATTATCAGTTCATATATGTAGATATAAAATGCTTGTTTATAGGAAAATTTTAAATCATTGGGTAAAAAATGTTTTTCAATTTATGTTCCTGGAATAGCATGTCTAGAATCATCCATAATGGATATAGTGCTGCTATCTTTAAAGAACTTCAAAATGATAAAGATGAGTTCTTCAGCTTATTATCAGCCTTTTTTGTCAACTATCATCTTTTAATATTTATTAGGTTTGTACTGTGAGTATGTAAGAGAAGAATAACATATGACTAGTTCTGCATTTCAGCTTTAGGGTATAGCAAACTTTTTTGTTGTTTCCTTTCTTTAGACTTGAAAATAGATAGTAGCCAACTATCTATTTCCACGGTCATTCCGCAACTTATCAAGCACTAGGGAATGGTATCAATGATACACCGTATTAGGTCCTTCCACTTTTTGCCTTGTTTTATTTTGAATTTATCGAATCTACTATTCAAAAGATTCCAACTACCGGATACCTCTTGAACTCACATAGAGGGAGAAGCACTATTCATTTATCTCACATTGGATTTGTCAAACAAAGGTATCCCACTTTAAGTAAAAGTAATATATATATCTCCAAGTTGAGAAAACAAATGATGAGCAGTTTTTCATTAAATACCTACTGTTCACAAAATATCTATATCCTCACTTCTAATATCCCTAACAGACCTTAAAGGTACGTGCTGTTTTGTCAATTTTAAGGGAAAACAAGGCTCAAGGCGAATTGTGTAGCTGTGGTCTGAGAAAAAAAAAAAAAAAATGAGTAGAAAAGCCATGATTCATCTCACTCCAGTAACCAAAGCTACCTTTAAAGTCAAGGGCTTGGGTGTCAGCTCTTGCTGCCACGCAAACAGAAATCATTGGGTTTAAAGGTAGCTTTCTTCTCACCAGGATACCCCCTAAATTGGACAAAGGGAAAATTTCCCTGACACATTTAAAAGCTTCTAAGAAGTTAATTCACAAGAAAAATAACATCTAACACATATAGTGAAGAGCTAACCTGACTAACTTTGGATAACTGTGTGTTGACTGGATACTGTAAAGCTAAAGACTAAAATAACTATATACAGATAGTGCATCCTAGAAAGTAAATCTGTTTTTTACAGGCTTATTATTTAGCAAGTCTATAGCAATTTTTATGTTTTAGCAATTTTTCAACTACATTACACTTTCTATAGCTAGAATTGAACAAATGAATGACTATATTATATATAATAACAGCCAGGTTTTTCACTGTCGGAGAAGTTACATGTAAAGAAAAGGAAAAGGCCTTAGAATCAGAGCTCTCAGTTTTGTTTTTGATGTATAAACATATAGACATAGAAGTAAATAAAAATGCCTGTATATGTGAGACTATGTTGTCTGAGAGGGTCCAGAAGTAATTACACCCAGTAGCAGTGAACACACCCAACACCCAGATCTTGGTGTCTAGATATCATTCTCTAGTAAAAGGAAACAGGGCTCCTTGGAAAACTGGTAAATTCCAGGGCCAGGGGAGAAAACTACGATAAGCCTGAAACATCTTATGGTGCCAGAATATAAGAAAGTTCTCAAAAAAGAATCAGGATATGTAAAAAGGACAGAAGAGACAACCTGAAGGAGTTCCCAATAACCAAAGCCAAGACAATGTAATCAGCACAACAAATAATACTACTAGATTATAACCCATAAAATAAAATATCCATAAGTCTAATATAAATTAATAATTGAATAAATATGTAAACGCATAAGAGGCAACTCTTTCTTATAAAATATTCCAATTAATAAATATAGAAGAATTGAAGAAAATTCAAAGCTATCATTAGACAAAAACCATAGTAATAACTGTTACAGGCAAAATTCAACAATCAATGAAAAAAATCACTAGGTGAAAGTTTGAAGAGAAACAGGATATGTGCATAGTTTCAACACATCACCCCAAGATATTTATCCATTACAAAGTGTGTAATATTAGTGTTACAGGGACAAAACTAACAGGCATCATCTAGGCTATGTGAACATGGTTAACATCAGCAGTTAACCTTGACATAGCCAACATCATGTTCCTCCTGATGTGATACACAGAGACGGATACAATATCTCCTCTCTGGTGTTATTATCAATAAAGCATAAACTCAATATGGTCATCACAAAATGTTAGACAAATTCAATTTAAGATTTGACCCTAGGAATAACTGACCACCTCTTATCAAAAATGCCAAGGTCATGAAGAAAAAGGAAGGACCAAGGAATTGTCTCAAGTAGGAGAGAGACTGAAGACACACGGTACAAATGCAATGTAGGATCCTGGATTCCATCCTGAAAAAGAAAAAAAGACATTTGAGGAAAAACTGGTGAACTTCTAATAAGGTCTGTAGTTTATATAATACTAATATGGTAATTTTAACTTCCTGTTTTGATAATTATACCATGGTTATTTAAGTTTTGGGGAGCTGGTATAAGGTTATATAAACTCTCTGTACTATTTTTGGAACTTTTCTGTAAGTTTAAAATTATTTCCAAATTAAAAGTTTAAAATATTATTGTAGTACCATCACAACACTATGAGATAGGTAGTATTATGCTCATTTTCCAGAGAAGGAAACTAAGAACACAGAAGTTAATAAATTTGCCTATGATCACCAAGTTAGAAAGTTTCAGAGCCAGTATTCAAATCCAGACTGTCTGGCTTCAACGTTCAAGATCTTAACCACTGTCATTTTATGTGGTATAAGGCTAGGCTAATTCAGAAATATTTATACTTGCTTTTAACCTACTTTGACATATTAAGATACTACAGCATTTCAAAAAACATAACCCTGGAAAAAGAAATGCTTATTTTACAATTTTCTATGCTAGTAAAGTAAGAAAACTCCATTCTCTTGCAGCAATTTTCAACCAAATGTCAAACCATGAACTATTAAGTGAGATCTTACAAAATAACTAAATGGCAGTATTTGCATTCAAAAATGAAAATGCATCCATAAGGCTTTTATGCTTCATTACTTTAAAAAATCATTAATAATAAAATATATAATGACAGACAGTTACTAATGCAATAAAGTTGCTAAAATGAGATGAAAAATTGCTAATAATGCATTTTATTACATTCAAAGAAGGCTTTAGGTGGCTTTGCTCTGGCTCTGAATTTGTTATAGATAATTAGTAGTTTAGGTCTCTGTATTAAAAGAAGTCACTTTTATCATTGGAAATAGTTTTTAAAACTGGTAATTCTTTTGAAGAATTCAAGGAACTTAAACACTTCTCTCACATATGAACAGCACTCAGAAATTACATAAATGAATAAAAAAGTATTATGTGATTGTTTTTTTCTGCTCAATAATATTTGTAATTATAATATTAAGGAGGTAATGTATAGCAATTCGGCCAAAAGAAGTGTATATCTGTATTAAATTACAAACTGTATAAATGTGAATTATGTGAAAACATTATGATGGTTACAAAATACTATTAAGATTTAAGTTAAAGGAGAAAATAATATCTTCCAGATTACAAATATTTAAACCAGGAGGAAAGAAATAATTTTCTTCTATGATGATAAGGCATCCAAAAAAGTAAAATTAGTCCTCATTGGAGAGCATTTATTTAATAAATATATAATCTGTGATATTTAAACTTAAGACTTTTTAAAAATTTTAAAATACAACAACACCATCTTACTTAATATATATTGAAGCCAAACCAAGAAGAGGGATATGGGAAAATAATTTTGTGTTATTATTTGGTGCTTTGTTGTAGCATCATACATATTAAATAATTTATGGCTACTCCTACTTTCTGCTCTTAAAACACACTATGGGAAAGTGCTATTTGGATACAGTTAAGGCTTTCTGAAAAGTACTTGTAACAAAAGCTTTTCCATTTAATGGTTAAAAAAAAGTAAATAGAATTTATGTCTGTCCTGGGCCCAATTAAACCTCCATTCAAACTTGTCCTGACCAGAAAATAAATTGCCTATGGATTCTGAATACGGGTTTTTGCACACTTGGAGAAAAAAAAGAGTACATCTGTGGAGAACTATGATTTATGAAAGT
This sequence comes from Propithecus coquereli, assembly GCF_000956105.1. Lineage (NCBI taxonomy): Eukaryota > Metazoa > Chordata > Mammalia > Primates > Indriidae > Propithecus > Propithecus coquereli. The sequence continues at coordinate 1,590,939 of NW_012148241.1, read as the reverse complement.
ATTGATTTCTTTGTTAAATAATGAATTAGATGTCCTACCACAATATTATTTATCAAACTTTTTTGTCATATAATTAAATTGTCACATAATGGATTGTACCCATATAGATTCATTAAATATTAAAAACTACATGTGACACTACTCACCTTATCTTTGGCTAACAACATATTTCCTCTATTCTTTTCCATTACGGTCGATCAGGGCGGGCACCATCCTTACTATCAACACTTATAGCCCTTGCTTACCAAGGCTGCTGAAGCCATGAGCTCATTCCCTCAGCTTCTGCAGGAAACCCTGCAAGGACTGAAACTATCCACATTTCAAAAGCAAGTGGCATGAAAAACATTCCATTCAATTCAAGACAACTTAACAAATGAGTATAAGGGGGAAAGTTTCCTATAAATTAAAAAAAAGAAACATTTGGACATACTAAAATTAGATTTTCATTTGGTCACCCCTCCCATTTTGATCACTCTTGATTTTCCCCTGAAACCTCTGCTACAGCCCTGTCTTGCCCTGGGCCCTCTGGGTTGTTTCTCAGTGTGTCTGGCCCTCCATATATTATAACAACTACAGCCACCCACAAAGTGTCACCGGCTACCTAAATGCATTTCTGCCTTCACTAGTCACTAACCCATATTCCCACTTGCACTGACCTTCCCCTAGGACTACCTTGAAGTCTTCACCATAATTAATACTTTTTTAGTAGCCACATAATCCATCCCCACGTCCTCCCACCCCACAAATGTAATAGATACTTGTTCTCTACACTTGACATCCAAGAGCTGACACTGTTTTGGAACTGAATTCCTGTATCCCATTAACCACTTCCACAGCTGTGTGGGCCAGCTTTGTGTGGACTGGGAGATGCTGAGGCAGTTAATAATAATAAAAGCCTACATTAATTGTATGCTTACTATATGTCAGGTATTATGCTAAACTTTTTAATGTGCATTACCACACTCAATCATTATGACAACCCCATGAAACGGGTACTCAGAATTTTCTTGTTTCATTTATGAGGAAACTGCAGATTAAAGAGGTTTAGTAATATTTTAAGATCACAGTACCAGGAAATGACAGCAGGAATTCAAAAATCGAATATGTCTGACTTTGGAATCAATGTTTATAGGCTCTATGCTCCATTGCTTCTCAGTGAATAGATGAAAATAAAAACCGAAGACCACAGGCAATTCTTATTCTAAAATCTTTGTAATGGGCTGGTAATTTATTTTAAAATCCAATAATTCTGTGGTCATGAATTATCTTTGCTGTTATCTTAAAATCTAAAATGGTTCTCTTTCATTAAAGAGTGAGAGGTTTCAAAAAGCTCTTATTTTCTATAGTACTTCCCTTTAGATTCCTATCCTTTTTATCACAGATGAATTGGAAACAGAAATAAGGATATATATCTTCCGAAGGCCATAGAATACATGAACTTAAGTGTCTTAGGTCCAGCTGAACTTGCTGCCCTTTCCAAAGAGCAGCACTTTTTTTTTTCAGAGAACAGAGAGGATGTCTGCAATGAGCGGGGCACTCTGGGGAATTAAACATGAGAGAGACACACTCCTTCCTTCTAATAATTTTTCTGCTAAGCATAAAAATGGATATAAGTGCTATAAGGAAAGTAATGTAATGAGCTCTCAGTCTAGACAGAGAGAAAAAGAGATGGGGCGAGAGAGAAAGAGAGAGAGAGAGAACTGTTATCTGGGGATTTCAGGATAGACTTCATGGAAGAATTAGCTTTAGAGAATAAGAGACAGATGCTGAAGAATGAGACCAATTAAAGGCATTCAATAAATTTGTGGATTAAATAAATAGGTAAAAGTATGAGGAAATTTGACTTTCTAGAAAAAGAGAGAGCAATTCAGAGGAGAAAAGAACTTAAAGAAAATCATGGAAACAGAAAAAGTCTTGCAATTACATTCAGTAATTACTACAGTATTGGTTTTTATCCATTTTCTGCATTTATTCACACACCATGCACTGTGTACCTGGAGCTGTACATTGTATGGAGAAAAAAAGAAAAAAGACACTGTGCCCTGTCTGTGTTTACAGCGGTTTGATTCAAAGAGTATTCAGTGCTTGGGAGTGGAAAAGGTAAGTTGGACGTGGGTCAGAGAGAGTCTGAAGAGCTGGGATAAGGGCTTTAGAGTTGATTTCTGAGGTCACTGACATCCTTCGACTACTTTAAGAAGGAGAATGTGATGATCAGTTCAGAGTCAATTTGTGCTGAATTGTGTATCTGGTTAGAAAGGAGCTATGAGACAGGAAGTTTTCCTTGGTGTGGAGGTGCCCTTATAGTTCTGAGGAAGCCTGAACTGCTGAACCAGAAAGGAAAAGGATAAGTGGACAGGAATTCTTGTCTGCGGAATAGGGATGGGAAGGGAAGGCAATGCTGACGGGGAGAGAAGATGCTGAAAAGAAGGTTACTGAGGCTTTCCTTACAGAAAGTTCAGATTTTCTGATGTGTTATGTGGACAACTGCTTGTGTCTGAAGCACAGATGTGAAGTCTAACAGCCTGGAAAAAAATCCCAACACCTCCACTTGCTAGCTCCAAAACTGTAGACCAGAGAACTACTTAACTTCTGTAAGTCTTGTTCTTTCACTCATAAAATGTGAATAATAAATAACATCTACTTCTTGGTAAATAGTGCAAAGATTAAACATGAATATGTAATGAAAATGTTTAGTACAATTTTTAGCACACAATAACTGCTGCGAAAATATTAAAAGCGTTCCATGATACAGAGGTAGAAACATAGTAAAAGTTCAGCTTTGTTGATTTTTTACTACTGCCAAGGGGCCACTCTGAAAGCTATGGGTTGACCATAATGACAGTTGTATAGGTCAGAGTCCAATCAGGACACAATAATCACAGCAATTATTTGAATAGAGAGACTTTAATATAAAAAATTGTTAACTGCATGTAAAGTTATTGACTAGGTAACTGAAAAGACATGAAAGAACTCTAAGTTACTACAGAGTTAGCAATTCAGCAAGTCATTACCACCCCCATGGTGGCGTGAATAAACGGAAAAGCTAGAACCTAGATCTCAGAGAAGTGTATACTGGTTGGCCAAGACTAGTGTCTCTGACCTCAAGGCAGGGCCTGTGAGGCAGGGATGCAGAATGCAGAGAAGGGGGCACTGCTTGGCTTGTTCCGGTGTCTCTGAGGTCAGCGGGGTCCAATGGGGCTGAGCTACAAGAATGCCAGGGCTATTGTCTCTCATGGGAGCATGATGTACCTAGCTCTACAAGTGCAGGGGGCAAAGGCAAATCGAATTCAGCTGCTACTACAAGATCTTGGTGCAGCTGAAGTCAAAAATCTCCCAGGAATTATAAGGAGAGAGACCCTTCCTCCCCGAGTCTTTCATTTTCCTACCAATGCCTCTTATTGGCAGAACCTAACAGACAGCAGTGGACAAAGCAAAAATGTGTCTAGCAAAGCTGCAGTTCCAACATCACAAAGCAGAATATTGAAAGGTGAGTCTAGAGCCCCGAGACGATAGCTTACCAACTGAAACAAAAGTAAAAAAAATGATTTTGAAAATGGATAAAATGAAAAAATATCAAAAATACTTTCTCAGCAAAATACATGACATGGAGTGAATTTTAGTGTGACCTTGAGATGATAATGGTGGAGCTATATTTGATTGTAGACTTAGTGGTTGTATTTTTTGTTTTGTTAGTAGGATATGCAAGTGGATAAGATTTTGGTAATCAGCCGTGGGAGGAGAAGAGAGTGGCCTATCTAGAGAGAAGATGAGAAAGATAAAAAAAAAAAAAGTGGGGGGAAGATATGACAATACATAGAGAGATAAATTTGGGAAAAGATCCAGGTAAATGTTGTGTTTAAAATATTTTTCTGTAGATTTTCAAATAAGTGTGAAGTAGAAAACAATTTCATAAATATTTTCAGAATTAAGGTTGTGGATGTGTATCGACATATTTACTTATTTATGATGCTTGCAC
>NW_012148241.1:1584771-1585873 GCF_000956105.1 Propithecus coquereli | reverse complement strand
TGATTTCAAGTCCAATCTAGTAGAAAGGTGATGTGAGCAATTATATTCTTAGTGTTTTGCCAGGAAATAATTTTGGGAACAGAACAATATGCGTCGATTTTCAGAAAATATTTTTGGGGGTTTGTTTTTTGCTTGTTTTGTTTTGTTGCAATTCTTCTAGTTTTTCAATTATTCTATGTTAATTCAGCCATATTCAGAAACTACATTTCTTTGGCCCACTAGAGTGCCACGTTGTGCTATAGTTTAGTACTTCATAGATTGCTACTCCACTGGTTAAAAGTAAACATAATTTACTCAATCTTTAAGAGAACTATGCTATGGAAAAATACAGTTACAAACATAACGCAAAAGAGTATGTTGATTTGGATGTTTGTTTTGTGTGTTTTTAAGAATCTAAGTGTCAATATTCCACATTCCTAAAACAATTATCTGGTGTATAACTAATCTGAAGCTTGTTCAATCTTTTCTAAAAGAATAAGTATTGGATAAGCTCCCAGTAATCAAAGTCGACAGTTAAAATGTTTTGGTTGGCCAAGACTAGTGTCTCTGACCTCAAGGCAGGGCCTGTGAGGCAGGGATGCAGAATGCAGAGAAGGGGGCACTGCTTGGCTTGTTCCGGTGTCTCTGAGGTCAGCGGGGTCCAATGGGGCTGAGCTACAAGAATGCCAGGGCTATTGTCTCTGATGGGAGCATGATGTAGCTAGCTCTACAAGTGCAGGGGGAAAAGGCAAATCGAATTCAGCTGCTACTACAAGATCTTGGTGCAGCTGAAGTGAAAAATCTCCCAGGAATTGTAAGGAGAGAGACCCTTCCTCCCCCAGTCTTTCATTTTCCTACCAATGCCTCTTATTGGCAGAACCTAACAGACAGCAGTGGGCAAAGCAAAAATGTGTCTAGCAAAGCTGCAGTTCCAACATCACAAAGCAGAGTATTGAAAGGTGAGTCTAGAGCCCCGAGACGATAGCTTACCAACTGAAACAAAAGTAAAAAAAATGATTTTGAAAATAGATAAAATGAAAAAATATCAAAAATACTTTCTCAGCAAAATACATGACATGGAGTGAATTTTAGTGTGACCTTGAGATGATAATGGTGGAGCTAT
>NW_012148241.1:1575156-1584721 GCF_000956105.1 Propithecus coquereli | reverse complement strand
TGCTACTCCACTGGTTAAAAGTAAACATAATTTACTCAATCTTTAAGAGAACTATGCTATGGAAAAATACAGTTACAAACATAACGCAAAAGAGTATGTTGATTTGGATGTTTGTTTTGTGTGTTTTTAAGAATCTAAGTGTCAATATTCCACATTCCTAAAACAATTATCTGGTGTATAACTAATCTGAAGCTTGTTCAATCTTTTCTAAAAGAATAAGTATTGGATAAGCTCCCAGTAATCAAAGTCGACAGTTAAAATGTTTTCTTAAAAGCAAAAAATTAATTTGGCTATAGAAGGGGGCAAGAATTTCATACAGTAAAATTTACTGGTTGTTGAAGAAATTTTTAATATAAAAATGTTTAAAAATATAAGTTTAAAATGCAGGAGGATTGCTCGAGGTCAAGAGTTCGAGACCAGCCTGAACAAGAGTGAGACCCAGTCTCTACTAAAAATAGAAAGAAGTTAATGACAACTAAAAATATATAGAAAAACTTAGCCGGGCATGGTGGCGCATGCCTGTAGTCCCAGCTACTTGGGAGGCTGAGGCAGAAGGACTGCTTGAGCCCAGGAATTTGAGGTTGCTGTAAGGTAGGCTGACGCCACGGCACTCACTCTAGCCCGGGCAACAGAGCGAGACTCTGTCTCAAAAAAATAAAAAATATAAATTACTTGAGAAATACTACTGCGTTGACTAATATAATATCAATGACTTATGCTTGAAAATTATTTTTGAAATATTTAAAATAAGAAATTGGTTGTAAATGGGTCTCAGGGTTAGGAGTCACATTTGTTCTGTATTCTTATTTGTCTTTTTCCTTACTCCACAGATATTTCTCTGAAGGCATGAAAAATGTTTTAGGTAGCTTTGTTATATTTAATCTAACATGCAGACAACCTTGTATCACCCATTATATTTCAACCTCCTCTCCCATCCCTTTCCAACACAACCTCATCCCTAGAGAAACTTAAACATATTCAAAAGGAAACTGAGGTTAAACAAAAACAACAATAGAAAGCAAGCTAGGAAAATAAGGAGGAAAAAAGAACACAAAAGGCAATGTAAAACTGAGACCAAGTAACTCATTAAAAATACATGTTAGGTAGAATGTACACTAATGCAATGACCAGCTATTTGCACCTCGCCCTGTTCATTTATTTTTGTTTTCTTTTGTTTTCTTTCTTTCTTTTTTTTTTTTTCTTGAGGCACTATACCTGGATCACCCTGTTTAAAGATAGAACATTGCATCACCTTAGATGGGGACAGTGTGTCTCCTCTCATTTTCTTTCCTTTCCTCAGAGCTAATCACTAATCCGTATTCTGTGTAACGTTCTGTAGCTCTGCTTTGTAATTTTACAGTATGTGTTTATACTTCTATTTACAATGTGAGTTTTTTAACACTGAGTGCTAACCAGGTATTCTTATCTTATTCTTTCATTCCTTTCTTTCTTACTATCTTTCCCTTCCTCTCCCTCCTTCCTTCCTTCCTTCCTTCCTCTTTCTCTTCCTTCCTTTCTTTTTTTCTTTTTTGAGGGAAACTATTTCTATTCCCAGGGATGTGATTCTAAGTTCTGTTTGCTAATAATTAACAGGTTGAAGTTCTTGACAGTTTTGCAACATGAAGGTACAAGCAAGTAGCAGTTATTTCCAAGCCACCACATTTTGCTCACAAAAATTCTGTTTTTACCGCAAATGTACAAGGCATGGGGCTTAGAGTGGTGGCTTCAAACTGTGTCTAAGCAGAATTCTGGAACAGAAATACCCACCAAAATTGCAAGCATTTTTCAAGCTCTAATGTTGCTCAGATAGAGCCTAAGAAATAGCATAACATGATCAATTGGAGTAATATTTTGGGAGCACTTAGATTATTTTGAATTTCAAGAAAATATAGAAAAGGATTAAACTTAGGACGTTAATAGTGGCTAAAGTATAGTAAAATCATGCACATTAACTTAATCATAAATTCAGCTGTTAAGAGGCTTTTGTTAAACAAAATTAATTTGTGGTCCTGTGTATATATCCACCATTACAAATTCTAAATCAATTTTATTAGTCAGAAGCTTACTTACTTGCAAGAGTCAAAAACACACTTCAGATGGCTTAAGTGTTTAAGGAAGAGAAGGGGTTTTGTCAGGTCAGCAGTCTGTTCTCTGTTCTTGGTGTTCTTGGCAGAAGAATGACCACACACACTAAAGTAAGGCAAGCACGAGGTGAAGTTTATTGAGCAAAGTAAAATACATTTGCCACAGACAACGAACAGACCCCTGTGGTAACAGGAGGGCCCTGATTATGGTCTGGGGTCCTGTTTTATATTGCCTAGGCTGGGCCCTCCTGAGAGTTCAAACATTACCATGGAACCACTTTGATAGACAGGTGGGAGTTATATAACCTGAGTCTTAGTGCACATGCAGATCTCCCATGAGCCTCTCTAAAAGCCCAAGGTGGTGGGGCAGTAGGTGGGGGTGGGAGGTAACTGCAATGTAGATTTAAGTTAATGACATGATAATTAGCTTTAGGTTTTTCTAGGTCACTGTCCAGATCCTGTTGTACCTGTGCTGCTTGACACAAGGAATCCTCTACATTTTTTTGCAGTTGCTGAGCTAAGTTCTGATTGGCAGATTGGTAGGACATTTCCTCCTTCTCCAGGTGTGGCAATTGCTTGGGGGCCTGTCTTTGTCCTCAGGAGGGTCAGAGGCCCCTCCCTATCTACCTAGCAGGTTGAAGGTTCCCATAATTGCCCGTCAAAATGGTTTCAAGCACAGATGCGCATTTGGGCACTCAAAACATACGGAATCTATAGCTCAACTTCTGTGTCCACATGTTGGACTTCTCTGTCCACATTTTTCTACATGTTGGCAAAGTTAGCCCCCAATAGCTCTAGGGTTCTGGTTCTAAGCTTCAGAAGGAGAAGAGCTCCTACTTTCCTCATAATTCTGTCAAACATCACAAGAAGGATCTCTATGGGTGGATTGCTCATCCTTGAACTACTGTGGTTCCACTAAGGTATTCTCAGGTTAGCCAGGACAAGGTGATGTCCTCTCCTAGGAGACTATAAATTTTGTTGGATCATAGTTGTCTGTTTCTGGTTCTTGATGTGCTGTTGGCTGAAGAATAACCAGACACACCAAAAACAGGGTAAGTGTGAAACAAAGTTTATGGAGGAAGGACAAGACAGCTTTACACAAGAGCAACACACATTCACCACAGACTGTAGGAGGAGATGACCTCGGCCTAATCTTTTCTGCCAAAGGAATATTCTGTCTGATATCCAGCTTTACATAATTATTAACACACAGCACAAATTGTACAATAATAATAACCTTGGTTTAATCTCCTTCATTGCAATACCAAAAAAAAAAAAAAAAAACATTTACTAACTTTAACTTCCTGGTTCTCCCTTTTACTCCCAAAACACGCCTTAGCCAATTGGGTAAGGGCAAGATTGCGAGGTCAAAGTCCCTACCAATGGGATGAGACACAGCCCTCGGTCTGCATTAGAAATAAAAAGGTGAAGAACTTCCCCGTAGCGCACTGCTGACTGGCTGCTTTTGCTGCGGCTATGCACTCTTTTGATCAGAAGTAAAGATTTTGCCTTGCCAAGACAATTTGCAGTGTCTGACTGTTTTCTTAACAATATCGAGGGTTACTTCCAACAAGATGACCAATGGAACCCCTGTCCTAACAAGAGGGATCTGGTAATGGTCTAGGGTCTTGCCTTATGGTGTCTGGATGGAGCCCTCCTCATGGAACCATTTTGATGTGCAGTTCATGACATGATAATTAGTCTTAGGTTACTCTAGGTCACTTTCCAAATCCTACTGTGCCTGGGCTGCCTGGCTGGTCGTCTGGGGGATTCCCTGTATTCTTTTCCAGTTTAGCAGGGATTTCTCCTTCCCCCAATGTGGTAGTTACTTGGGGCAGGATTAAGGGTGGGACAGCACCAAGATGGGGTGCCCACTCTTGTCCTTTTTCCCAGGTGGGGCAATTGCTCAAGGCAGCACCAAGGGAAGGCGCCTGCCTTTGTACCTAGGAGAGTTGGAATCTGTCACTATCTACCTAAAAGTCTCACAAGAACAGGGACTCTGTCTTATATCTTTGTGTATACTCAGAGTGTAGGATAAACAAAAGTCACTTAATTTATATTTGTTGAATGAATTGTCTTAATTTCACTAAGTCTTAGTTTATACATGCATTAAGTAAGAGAGATGTGACTAGCAACTCAATGGAGTTGGAGTGCCCCTCCAGCCCTAGTGATGGGCTATTATTGTTTGAACCGCACAATTTTTTAAAAAGCATAGAAAAATTGTGGGGAGAAAGTGAAAAACTATGTGAATGGTTAAAGGAAAAAAGTTACACTTGAAAAAAAATGCCATGGTAATGTTTTTCTTTACAATTCTTCAATTACTTCCACTTCCTCCTTTTAAACTTCATTGATATTCACACAAGGAAGGACTTGCCTTTCTTTTTGCGTGGCCTCTAGCTATCCTTGGACCACCTAGAAGTTTATTGGTCTTTATTTTTCTTATTTCTCAGATTTTCCCCTCCCTTGTTCTTATACTTCACCCTCTCAAAGTATTGTTTGATTACAACCAAGTATCTCACCTTCTCTGCTAGGGACAGTCCTTACAGACAGCCTTTCCTGGAGGAAAAGCTTCTGCTACCTTTGCCTTACCAAATGGAGGATGTTGGCACTCCCTGCAGGATTTCTCATAGCCTCGCAGCAAGAAAATTTACTACAGCAGTGAAAAAATATGGATGTAGATGGGACTTCAAAGCGGCTTCATTTCCAACAAATTGGCTATTAGTAAAAGACTATAGTCTCATTAGGAGACCAAAGGCTAACGGAGAATTACTAGCGGGTTGTGATTGTATCTTCCTCTCACCAATTTCAATCACTTCTATCAGAGGTGGTAGCTGCACCCACAAATGAGGTGGGTAATTAAAATTATATTATGTACCATTATCTGAGGATTATTACGTACTAGCCATCTTGCTAAGGACTTCATGTGCATTGTTAAATTTCTGGGACAGGATGGTTAGTTGGTATTAACAATCCCACTTCATAGATGCAGAGGCTGTATTAGGATGCTGCAAAACCTACGTGAGTTCACTCAGTTTATAGGGGAAGAACTGAGATTGGAATCTGGCTTTGGACACCATGTCTTATGCCCTTTACCTTTGTGCTATCCTGTGTACCTTAAATACAGAGGCGATGTTTGTCTTGATCAACTTTTTAATATAGTATTTGATATATACAAAAATATATTCAATGCAATTTAGCAGTATAAGATATGTACGGCGAAACTTATATCTTTATGTTTAAGCCTTTATATCTTTAGGGCTTTTTTATGCTTTTTGTAACTGTTCTGCAGACATTTAAATTTAAAAGAATAAAATTTCAGATAATTAGCTGTGTCAGCATCTTGAAAAATATAGTTGAAAGTCATAGTTTCGGTGGGAAAAAGAGCCCCAGGCATGAAAGCATAAAATTCTACTAGAAAGCTCAATGATGCTTGCAAAATAAAGAATAGTACCATTAGAAAAATAGTGAGGGGTTATGGCCTTTGTCTCTCTTTTACTTCTAGCACTGTTCTTCCTATTTTTCTATATTTTTCCATATATGAGACCTATAAAGGAGTTCCATCTTTGTAACTATCATGTGGATTGAAATGTATTCAGGACATTTACTCTCTGTTACAAATTTTGTGAGGTTCCTTGAGAGAGTTCATTTCAAAATCCAATACTCATATAAACTCTAATTCTAATAACATCATCTTGGTTTTTTGTTCATTTTATTTTGTTTTGTTTCGTTTTTTACATAAACCAAATAACAAACTTTTTATTATTGTTCTTTTTTTATGTATACCAAATTACACAAAACTTATAAATCCATATATCCTACTCCATTCCCTTAGGGCAATATTATTGTAGAAATATCACTTATCTGTACTATGTATGAATTAGTTAATTCACAAAACTCATATATTATCTTCTCTTGGAGTAATACTGTCATAGGAATTCTCACGTCTATAATTAAATAACAAAATTATTACATTCTTGTTACAACTGCTAAATAACTTCATTATTTTCCATTCGATATATATCTTTGCTGACTTTTCTAAAGCACGCTCTGTATACATTTTTAAACTTTATACACACACACACACACACACACACACACACACATATATATAGTCATGAGAATGATGCAGGCTTTTAAATGCTTAGTAAATTCCGCCATTTACCAAGTTTCTCAAATCATTTAAGACAAAGCCAAAGTAAAGATTTGCTGTTTTGAAAACTGTATTTCCTAAAATGAAATGGTGGAAACTTATTTGCTGATTCTTACATCTAACTATGCTGCTATTTTCATCAGTGAAAGTGCAGGTTTTATAATTAAATATAAAAATTGAGGTGTTCACACAGATATGCTAATAACTCCATTAAACTTCTCCCTTTATATGTAAATTTGAGCCCAGATGTTGCATCATTTGCAAATCTTGCAATTAAAGCATTTTATAACTTCAGTTATGCAAAGGGGCAGCAGACTGGAAAATGGGTAAAATTGCTTGGCTAGGACATTACCATGGCAACACACTGACCTCCATTCAATTAGTTACCACTGAAGATTTAGCTATTAATTATGGTGGTCAAAAGTGGATATCATATGGATCTCCTCTTACCTTTTTAATATGGACATTTTTCACTCACCATCAATCTTTGACTTTTAGAAGCAAGGCTCCCAAACTGAAGTGTTAAGAGTGATACTGTTTAAGTACTGATGGAAGTAAGGGTCAGGAAAGGAATCTCATTTATCAGCCATATTCAAGATAGTTCTTCAACTTTCTGTAATCTAAGCACTTTGTCAGGCAAGCTTCAAAGTGAATATTCATTACTGCTCATTTTCTTCATTGACCCCCTTGCATTATGTGTGTCAGCAATTACCTCTCACTTTAGAAAGCCACCATTAATTAGGGCCACAACAATCACCATGGGGCCTCTGAAATAGATTCCTCATTTTGGGTTGAGTTTTACATTTTCCAGAAAAAAATGTTATTATTTTCTTGGCAGAGTATAAAAGAAGTGTTGAGAGTTAATTATGGAGGCACTTTATAAGCGATCAAAAAAATTCTTTTACATTTCTATCACATACCTGAAGATACGAATCTTGTATTCAATGAAGTTAAAACATATTGTTATTATAAAACATGTTTTAGTCAGTGCATCCATAGTCCAAAACTAGTAAACACTTTGAGACACACAAAAGCATGGTAATCAGCCAAGGTGATAGATTAACACTCCGTAGAGCATGGCTGCTTCATTCAACAAAGGTTTACTGACCATCTTCTGTGTACGAGGCACTGTTCAGTGTGCTGGAGATAGAGGGATGTCCAAGGGTGGCAAGATCCTTGCTCAGTTGGAAGGAATAGAAAATACTCAAATAAAAACAAAGATATTAGTTTATAACAAGTAATATGCCAAGGTTTAAAAAAGAGCTAAAGAATTACTAGGTATCCATTTCAGATAGTGGTAGTCATAATGCTAGCAGTGTAAGTGAAGATTAATGAACATAGTCATCAAAGTTTTCCTTGAATACAATTTATATAGAGATAGATAAATTTAAAGTTCAAATGAAAAATAAAGATACCTTAATATTCACTTGATTTCTCAACAGCCATAGGCATGTGAACGTCAGACAGTTCTGCCAAACAAATTCCTTTGGTTAAAGATGAAAAGGAAGGTTACTGATCTTTGTATTTTTTTTTAAAGAATACTATGGCTATGAATATTCATGGTGCACATGTGCAAGAATTTCTCCTGTTACTATTCTCAGGGGTGGAATTGCTGGTTTTTACCATAAGAGAATAGTCAAAAGTCCATCAATGGCAGAGTGAAGAGATAAATTGTAGTCTAGTCAACAATAACACATAATGTAACCATGAAAATGCATAAATTATAGCTAACTGCAAGCAATTAAGACTTAATAAAAAGTTGAATGAAAAAATTAGGGCCTTTAAAATTGCATGCTAATATTTATAAAAATAAGTTTTTATAAAAACCAGCAGATTGGAGTACCAATACATGTAATATTAATATATATGAATTTTTTTTTTCCTTCAAGAAAAGAAATGACAATGATAACATTCAGGATATTAGTTATCTTGGTTGGAGGAAGGAAACAAAGAGATAGGGTAGGGAGAGAGCATATAGATCCATTTAAGTTTTTGGCAATCTTCTAGGTTTTGGGTTAGGATATGGGTTCATTATTATTCATTATATCATTAAAAATTAATGAACAAAAGAAAGATAGAAGGAAAGGAAGAGAAAAAGAAAAAAAAAGGCTGGCAGTCAGGCAAGAAGGCAGACAGGAAGGCAGGAAGGAAGGAAGGAAGGGAGGGGGTCATATGCCAATGGTGATAATGTATTATAAACTAGAGATGAGAATTAATCCAATTATTTAAACATAAAGTTCTTAAAAATGAAAAAAAGTTTTTATTGTATGACTATTACATTTACACAAAAGGCTTGCTTTAACAATAAACAAAATAATTTCTTAGAAATTTTGGTTTAATGATGGCACATTATTCTTTACTTGGATATATAAGTTTTTGATGCATCTGTTTTAAATCACATTAATTTAATTATTAAACAACTTTCTGTGTATGCAGCTCAATTTTAAGTACGCTAAGCAAAAGCAGCTAAGAATGAACAATGAAATCTAGTAAAATAGGTATAATAACTTGATTGTGGCAGAGTTTTGTCAAGAAATTGTCATTACTTAAAGGGCAGGTGTTGGGCTTGTTGCTTTGTACTCTCAGTAACATATCACGATGGTAGCCAAAATGTCATAGTGTCTGTCAGTAACTGAAAGTTCACTGTTTATTTTCAAAGTTGGTTAAAATTGGGATGAAAATAGCTGATAGTTTGTATTCCCATCAAAACATTATTATATTCTCTATTCTGTGAAATGCAATCAATGCCCTTAACTTTTACATCACTCAAAAAATAATAATAATCCCTCAAAAATACCACACATAACACTATTAATCTCTTCTCTCACCCAGCATATTTATTACCTTCACTTGTTTTGAAGCCATTACTTATCAAGATCAGTTAAAATTGGCCAAACAGCAAAGCCATCTCCCCAAAGTTAACAAGAAGCAGCCATTGGTAGTAGAAAATAACTGTTCAGGATGAAAAGAATGGCCTATTTGATGGGCAATTGTAAGGCTCATTTAAGTTTTTAGAGACTTGAAGCTACTGACCAAAGGTACATCCTAAGTCATTTCTCTCACTGAAAACTTCAGACCTCAGAGGCATTCAGGCAGCCTTGAACTTGCAGTCCGTGCTCTTTTGCTCGAAGGCATTACAAAATCAGTGAAGTCTGCAGTGAAAAAGGATTATCATCTAAATCCCTTCTTACTTCATTATTTTAACCAATCACTTGGCTCTCATTTTATGTAAAATTAAAAGTTAGAAACATTATCATGACAGTGCTTGATCTTTAACTGGCTTTCTCTTTGGAAGAGCCACAATTCAAATGTTAATAAAGTCTCTAAATAC
>NW_012148241.1:1567308-1574576 GCF_000956105.1 Propithecus coquereli | reverse complement strand
CCTAGAGTGAGGCTTTCTGACATAATATACATTTTAAGAAAAACTGTGTTTAAGGAGCCAGTGCAAAGTTCAATTTTGGACATACTGATATTTCAGCTCCAGTGAGAAACACCTAAAGGAGGCATCAAGTATAGAGTTGTGCGTGGATACTCAGCTCTGGAGCTCAGAGAAATGATGTAGGCTTGAGATAAACATAACACATAATCTATGCCATGCTAATTTATTGTAATGCCATTTGTTTCTGATATATTTCCTGAGGACAGAGGGGAGGTGAGGAACATGCGTGTGCATATTTATACATATACATATATAGTACATATGTATACACACATTATGTACATAATTCCTATATAATGTATATAACATACATATGCCATTACACAGGTTTGTATATAGACTTATCCATCTACATATAATACGAGTTAGGGCAGCATATTCCTCTGTACACTGTTGGCCAATAAGAATTGGCTCACCTTGCACTGTAATTTCTCTCAGCTGATGGGCACCTGGCTGCATTGTTCTGATTCGTCCTTTTGGTGTATGTTTATTCTGCTGTGCCTTGTTTTTCTGCCATTCCCTTTGTGTTGTGGTACTCAGTTTTAAAACATAATGCCTCACCAAGACAGCAAAACCTAGTATTTTAAGAGGAAGCCTCATATTTAGATGTTAAAAATGCAAGTTTAAGAAAATTTAGAAAATTATTCCTTTAAAGAATTGGCTGAGGAAACAAAGAACATGTTGGGATTAATGGAAGTACTCCCCACGAAGGTGGCAAAGTAAATAAATAAATAAACAACTTTGCTTCCACTAAGCATTGTTCAACAATTGTGTGAGTGGGAGCTGGAAAAAGCCATGGCCAGAGCTGTGTGTTGTCTTTAGAAGAGTTGAAGGGGATGAAGCAACCATTGTCAATACACAGTGCTAGGAAAATTTTCCCTAGTCATTATGCTTTAAAGATCTGAAAAGCAAATGTTCCCTTTCCAGACTTGTCTTGGATTTAAAGACTTAGGTATAGATTCAGTGCTCTTAAAGTGTGATTTATAGACCAAAACTTTGTTACTGGTCAGTAATAAAATAAATACAGAAATTAAGCATAAGCATAAGAAGGGTTTATAGCCATTTGAAAGAGTAACTTTATGCTTGTGAAATCAACAATAATAATAATGTAAAAATTGGATGCACGTTTTGTCTTTGGATTTTTAATTCTGTTTTCTAGCAACTCATTTTCAATGTATTTCACTGAATATCAATAAAATAACATCTGCAAGGAATTAGAAATTTTAAATAAGAAATTAACTGGCCTTCGCCACAGATAGTTTGAGGAGCACTGGAGATGTCACAGGGAAGTGTGCATCGGCTACAGTGAGTTGAAAGAATAGGATCAAATCTATAATTCCCAGGTGAACACGTGGATTTCTCAAGGATGAAGACCAGAGATCAAGCTCACTCTTGATCCTCAGATGTATGCAAATAAACTACTGTTCACGTAACTGAGGGATACGCTACACCACAGTTAGAGAGAGACACGTCACTTTTCAAGGGCACTGTTACAATTGCTGCACCAAATAAAAACATTAATTGAATAGTTTAAAGCAAGACCTATAGAAGCTGTTACTTGCTCAAAGTTATTGTCAATAAATCATTTTTATTTGTGTCTTTCTAGTGATTATGTGAAAATCGTTTCTGGTATTGTAGTTAATTTTGAAACATTAAGAGCTTAGTTGTTGTATTCCCCATGAATACTACCAAGAGCCATTACATTGTGGGCTAATGATTTGGCAAATTTAATTATGTAAATCAAAGCTATTTTGACATTTAGATGCTTAAAAAGAATCTACAGCTATTGAATGTTTATGAACTTATTCATTTTAAGCACTTAATTTTTCTCATCAATTAAAGTTTTCTCTAGTGTAGATAGCCTAGTGATGAATGAGGGCATATAATTTCTCTTCTAAAAAATATTAAAATATGAGGAGAGTAATGGAGCATTTCATGAGATATAAGATACAGAAAATTTCTTAATGAGAATAATGAAAATGAGTGATTAGCTGAGAAACAACCACTTTTAAATGAGTAGCTAGCTTCTTTTAACTGTAATAACAAAGTAATCCATATTATCAATTTTATTTACATGTTAATTAAATCTGTCTGGTAAGTATAAACTAAAGAAAATTCTCTGAAGCAGGTGCAATATTTCATCTAGTTTTTGGAAGTTCTTGGCTCTGAGTGGGCCAAATGAGAAAGTTAGAATGTGAAATTTCAGGTCACCTGAACAGTCTAGAGTAAGAATAAGTAGGTCAAGGTCACTAGTTCAAAATGCAATATAATGTCCCTCAAATGCATGTTTGGAAAGCTCTGTTCTGAGGCCAGAGTATTTCTTCCAATAAGTCAACTGACCATGTCACCACACAGCAACTCACTACTTCTTTGTTTCCCTTTTGTTCCTCTAGTAAACGGTTATTGAAACCTGCTTATTGCATCACTGTGGATTCAAAAATAGCTAAGCTATGTTTCTTACTCTTAAAGAATCCAGTTTTTTGAGGACAAAAATAAACATAACAGTCAAAGTAGAAGGATAGGGTAATGCTAATGGAGTAAGGTGAGGAGCACTTAACCCAATTGTATAAGTTACAGACAAATTTAGCAGTCAATGTAGTGGCTCATCTAGACTTAAGGCACATGTTAGCAATAGAAAAGGGTTGGGGAACAGAAGGGAATACAGTAGATAAAAGAAAAGCCATATCAAAAACAGGGAACAGCATAAGCAGAATCAAGGGGTCAGGAAGGAAAAGAGTGTGTGCAGTTTATGTAGCTGAATCGTGTTGTGTGAGGCATGTAGTAAACAGAAATGAGCTTAGAAAAGTCAGTAAGAAAGGACATGGATGTCCTTTACCATATGTTGAAGAAATCAGACTCAGTTCCATAGATGAATGGGGAACTGCAGAAGAATCTGAAATAGGTGAGTCAGGGTCAGATTTGCATTTTCTGTAAAGCGTTATAGCAGCCATGGAGGTTTTAGAGGAAATAGATCAGAGAAAAGAAGTGTGGTTAGTAGTTTAGGTGTGAAATAACAAAGAAGGCCCGACCCAAGAAAGTGCATTAGTGGCAAACGGGAACAGACTTGCCTGGGAAATATTTAAGAGATAAAATATGCAGGATGTGAGAGGTGAAAGAAAAGAAGGGATCAAGATGGTTCCAAGTTTTTCCCTTGGACAACTGAGTGTTGGTACCGCCCACAGAGAAAGAAATTCAGTAAGTGAAATCAGGTTTAGGGTTGGAAAAAATGAGTTCATATTTAGGCAGGCTAAGTTTTCAGAGCTTGTGTAGTCTCCAGGTGGAATACATGGTTCAGGAAAGAGCTCTGAGCTGCAGGACACATTTTGTTATCTTTAGCATACAGCTGATTGTTGAAGCCATGACAGTAGATGACACTGTCTTGAGGACAGTAAAAGGAAGAAGTGAGCATGTATCACATTCTTCCAAAGACAGTTTATAACTTCAATAATCCTTCTATACTAGCTTTGTTCCATCCAACAAATGTCTATTGTGCTTGCATACACAGGGCTCCTGCCTTCACCTGCAGTAACTAGGAAAAATGACAGATAAGTGGCTGATCATAATCTACAGCTGAATAAGTAAAGATAGGAACAAATCTTTAGGGCTGCAGAGAGAAACTTGCCGTTAATTATGACCTTAATTGGAAGAAGAAATGAGGGCAGATTCTCCAAGTGGAAGATACTCCCACCAAGACTGGAAGAAAAGCTAGAACCTAATTAAATAGAGCAAGCCGAAAACATTACAGGTTAAGGTGAGAACTAATACAAGAAAATGCATTCAGCTGTGACAGGCCTGGAATTGACAATTGTCACTGGGACAGTGAACACATGGAGAAAGTGGGGAAAGTGTATGAAAAGGGACAGTTAAACCAAATGATGGAGCATTTTAGTTCCAGGTGAAACAGCCCAGATTTAATTTTATTGGCCATGACCTGTGAACAATGCTGACACGACTAGAATTGTACTTTGTGAAAATTAAACAGGCAACATTGTATAATAGCAGCTGATAAAGATGAGAGGCTGTTAGGTCTATTCTTATTTTCTCATGTGAGAAATGATGAAGCTCTGATCGTGGGTAGTGATTGGTGGAAACGGAAGGGAAAGTAAAGAGGAGAGACTTGCTGGAAGAAGATTTCGTAAGTTCTTAGACTGAGTTAGAGTGAGAGAAGAAACGCTGAAGATTTATGGCCTTGATAAGAGAAAAGATCATGTGCTTACTAATCCTGCTTGAAAAAGGAGAAAATACAATTTAGGGGAAGAGATAATGAGATCACATTTGAATACAGTGAGTTTGAAAAGCTGGTGGGATATCCCTGGGGATGATCATGTCCAGAGGGCTTTGAAATCTGGAGTTTGGGATGGAGATTGAGAGTAGAGACAAATACGTGGAACTTATCTTCATTAGGTGTTTGTAAAGCTTTCAGGTCACACAGGTTCAGAATATAAAGGAAAAGGAAAAGGAAAGGAAAAGTAAGGAAAGGCAAGAAAAGAAAGAAAAGAAAAGAAAAGAAAAGAAAAGAGAAAAAGGAAAAAAGAGAAAAAAGATGTGTGGGTTTCTATATACTGAACTAAAATAAAACTTTCTTAAGGGTGAAGACTGAGTTTTATTTTTCTTTAAACACACCTTTCCTCACCTCCCAAGCATCGCTGGGAGCTGGACATAATTTTAATGAATGTTTAGTTATCTGAACCACATGGAATAAAATGAAATTTAATTAAAGGTGGCCAAGGCAAAATATTTGGGTAATAAGTATTACTATTTAAGGGACAATTGAAGAAGTCAGAGCTGATAATGGGCTGAGGTGCAGTAAGGCAGCACCAGAGAGGAAGTGGGCTTACAGAAACGAATGCTGCAGAGATGGGCTGAGTGAGGACCAGCACCAGGCAACATACTGGATTTGTTGATGACTTTGTCACAGATGACATCTGATGAAACCATTTTTTTCAGTATGTTGATAGCAGCCAAAGCTAGGTCATAGCTGAAGTGTGTGTGAAGAGAAAATGGAAATTAAATACAAACTACTCACTCTTTTCCCCCTATTTTTTTCCTTTCTTATTCCCAGCTTCCTATTTCTTCCTTTTTGGATTCTGCTTTCACACCTCCATTTCTCATTGTAGTCTCTGGACTAAGTTGTAAGTCCTGATTAACAACCTACTGACTAAAAATACTTCATATATACTATTTTAATCCTCACAACAATACAGAAAAAGAAATATTGCTATTCCATTTTACAGATGAAGAGATGTTTAAAGAAGTTAAGTGACTTGCCTAAGGTTACATAGCCAGAAATTAGTTAATATTTGAATCACATCTGATGTCAAATGCAAACTAGCACAACCTCTGTGGAAAGTAGTATGGAGATACCTCAAAGAGCTACAAGCAGAACTGCCATTTGACCCAGTAATCCCATTACTGGGCATCTACCCAAAGGAAAGGAAAAAAGACCTTCTATAAAAAAAGACAGCTGCACTAGAATGTTTATAGTAGCACAATTCACAATTACAAAGATGTGGAAACAACCCAACTATCTATAAATACATTAGTGGATTAATAAAATGTGGTATATGTACACCATGGAGTACTACTGAGCCCCAAAAAACAATGGTGATCTAGCACCTCTTATATTAAATTATCCTGGATAGAGCTGGAGCCCATTCTACTAAATGAAGTACCCCAAGAATGGAAAAATAAGTACCACATTTACTCACCATCAAATTGGTACTAACTGATCAACACGTACGTGCACATATAGTAGTAACATTCATCGAGTGTCAGGCAGATGGGAGTGGGAAAGACAGGATGGTTATATTGACACCTAATGGGTGCGGTGCGCACCATCTGGGGGATGGACACACTTGAAGCTGTGACTCAGGTGAGGCAATGGCAATATATGTAACTTAAACATTTGTACCCCCGTACAAACGCTGAAATAAATAAAAAAGATTGTTACCCTATAATATCAGTATGTATAATATAAATTAGAAACTATCTGGGGTTAATTTTTCATGTCTTTAGTGTATTATAGGTAAAATGTTTCAGGATACCTACTTCATCTGTTTTTCTAATTGTACTATGATCTGAGCTTCTCAGTGATGACCAACTTTTAATCAGGCAGTTTAACCATATTAGAAGAGGTCGGGATCGTTATGACCCAAATGTCTCACCTGATATTTATTGCAAATATAACTTGTAAAACTTTATCAACATAATATAGTTTTAGGTTTAATTTATGCTGAACAGTAAAAACATTAGTGAATTTGGATTGTCTGAGAAGAACCGTGAAGTTTCTAGAATGTAGCAGGAGGTCCTGAGTTCAAGTCAAATAGACAATGAGATATTGTTAATTAATTCTGACCTTTTGTTTCCCCAGGCTCAAACAATCTATTGAAATGTGAAAAATTGAGTCAAACTGATTACTTCACATCTAATATCTCCTGACACCATCAAAATCAAGCTGGCTTTTAGACTTATTTCAATTATTATTTTTCCTGAAAAAAATGTAATCAAACCAGTTTACTTCTTATTTACTTTATTATCGGCACAAAGCACACTTTTCTAAAATTAATTCTGTTATTGATTTAATATTTAGTTTTAAATCTTCTTGTTGATGTATTCAAAAAATAACTAATAATGATTTAGAAAACTGTTATCTTCAGCAGTGACAGAGTTTCATCAATAGTTTATTGATTTGTTCTCTGATAATATTTCTATTTTAAGGACATAACATATATAACATTTTCGACTGCATTTTACTCAGAGGAAAGGACTCATTCATTTGCATATGTTGTACCAAGCAAACAGGATGTTTTATTACAGCAACACATTTTTATTGAGAAACTGACAAAGATGTTGAAAAGTATGTTTTTTAATCTCATGAAATGTCCCTGGGGAGTAGTTACAGGTGAGGGCAGTTAGACTTTAGAAGCATATAAAGAAGATAGCTCTAAGCCAAAATGACTTTTTTGGGTTAGTTATTAATAGATGACTGTGGAAACCCCAAGAACTGATGACAAATTGCCAACCTACTTGGAATACAATTTAACTGAAATATTTAACACGTGTGATATAAACAAGATTCTCAAATGCAATTGCCTGCTTTTTCTGTTACTGTAAAAACAATTGTTACTGTAAAAACAGCTGTTGAAAGCCAAATCCAAATCAAATAATGTTTGCCAAAAATATGGAGGAGGTTCAGGCTTTTTTGTTGATTT
>NW_012148241.1:1564953-1566601 GCF_000956105.1 Propithecus coquereli | reverse complement strand
TGAATAAGGCACAAGTTTGAAAAACACTGATATAAAATTTTTATCCATGATTTTGTCCCATGTATTTCAAAAAGTTGTAATCTCCTAGAGCATTTTACTTAAATTTTAAAAACCAGTTGTCAGGAACTCTGCTTCTTTGACTGTTGTGAATTTGAAACATCAAAGCCCAAAATACTTCTTTCTTTCCTCAGGATGAAATGATAATATTAGTTCATGTGGGAATTGCAAACTTAAATACCATTAGAGGCTAATCATGTATCTTACATATGCAAAGTGCCTGGTGGAAGATGGCCCAGGTAATAAAACTTGTTACATCTACATAATTTAGGCCCCACCTAAAGGCATGCAACTTAAAAATAAAAAACAAAAAACCCAGTAAAACTCCTGTGCAACTGGATTAGCACTGCCAGCTGCCATTTTGTGACTGGGTCTAGTATATTGTATGCTTCTGTCTAGCTCCAAATAACTCCTTTATTTCTACTCAAAGTTTGATGTAAGATTAATTTGATTAATCAAGGAAAACCTCCTAGGAAGCAGAGGCATAGATGTTAGAATATTCCCACAGTTAAGATGTGTTTTGTTTGTTAAAAGACAAATGAACTTCAAACTAGATTGGGACTTCCAAAATCAGGAAAAAAAATCAGTTAGCAGCTAGCATTGCCAGGGTAGTAATAACAAGCCTTGTTTGATCATCTATGGTTTATTTCTGAGGAACTGAAAGTGTAGTTTGAGAACATAGGACAGTAGAAAAGCTAGCTGCCTGAGGTTGGGATGATTTCTTTCTTTCTTCTCTGGGGGAAGAGGATGGCTAAGAAGAAGATAACTGGAAAATCTACCCTAGAAAATAGAATGTAAGGAATTTTAGGAGGGAAAATTGATAGAAGATAGCCCCCCCCTTTTTTAGGGGAGAGAGAGAAAGAGATGCACCTCCCTCAGGAAGACACAATATGATGAGCTCCTAAATTTAGTACTCTCGATCATGATGTTGAAATGTGAAAGCAGACTCCTCTAACCCTAAGGAATGAAAAGCACTGTCTTTTCATTCCATATTAGTGTCCTTTCTATGTCTGATGGGAATCCCACTCAGTTCTATCAAGACTGCTAAGAAATAGAGTGAAAACCGAGGAAAAGAGAGGGCATTGTGCATGTTTCAGGGAAAATAAAATGCTTCTCTTAACACTGCTCTTGTGCAAATTCATCTATGAAATATTTTACAGGCCAAAAACTTTCATATAAAGATAAAAATATAACACATTTTCTCCCTTTAACTTTGCAAAGTAACTTCCACTTTGACAAAGAGGACAAGAATGAATCACACAGCAGGGAGTCCTGGGCGTTCTGGGGTAAAGGAAGAGGGAAGATAAAGGGAATCCACAACCAGAAAACCAGTGCAAAGGGCCTATTGCACGCCAATATGGCCAGGATTGTTCCATTGCTATTCTTGTGCTATCCTCTCTCCTGCCCTCTTCATTTATAAGAGAAGCAATAAAATGGTAAGAAAGTAAAATTTTAGAACATTCCTTGGCTTCAGTAGGTCAATGGACCTCCATCTGCGGGATCATAGTTGTCTTTGGGACACATATAAGAGCAATGTGGTGCATGCTAAGTGCTATAACACTACTGTTAAGAGTGGATTACCACTATTAAT
>NW_012148241.1:1560426-1562268 GCF_000956105.1 Propithecus coquereli | reverse complement strand
TAAGTATCCAGATGTAGAAATCTGAGTGCGGGCAAGTCAGCTTCTAGCTTTGCCATCGCTAGAGTGTGGTCTTCTTGTTTGTGATCTAAGATAATTCCAGACCCCACACTTAACATTTGAAGCAGCAAAATGGGAAAAATGATGAAGGGTGGGTGCCAGCCAAATTTACAAAAGAGTCCCCCAAATTGTTCCATTGACCAGAACTTAGTTTTCTAGTGATATTTAGCTATAAGACATGGTGGACAATATCTTTAGTTGGGGAGAAAATGTGCCCATTTGAAAGAAAACAAGATTCTATTTACTTTGGAAGAAAGGGAAAACAGATTATTAAGGGATCTTACCATTGATGTGCAAACGGAAATACTTGTAATACAAAGTGAAAAGCCTTATGAAGGTACAGCATGTGAGAAACAACGTCAGTAAAAATATTCAAGAGTATTTGTACATTTGAGAGAGAAAGACAGGTTATAATATCAATAATTTATACCCCGATGCTTCTGTTGAATCATTTTCTTAGGTTAGAGGTATGTAGGTGGAATTATTGAATCAAACACATTGACCATCTTTGACTTTTCATATCTTTTATTCTTCAGTCATCATAAAAGAGTATACCTATTTACATGATCACAGGCAATAAATAGATTATGCTAATTTCTTTACAACTTCACAAACACTGGGTGCTATACTAGATTTTTAAAAGTCAGCACTTTTATGTATAAATTGAAAAGTATTGCAAATTTATTGATGATATATATCTTTGATTTTCAGAAGTTTCAAACTTTTCCAATTTATGTTTCTTTGTGTGAGAATTTTAACTATTCTCTTGGATTCCAAAATCTGTGCTACGCATGCACCTTAAGTGAAAAATAAATAAATAGGAGCATACAAAGTAGTAATATTGGGGGCAGAAAATAGCAGCAATCACTTCCAATTTTTCTTAAGTCCACTTCTCCTAGTAATCTCTTCTGTTTCCTTCTCAATGTCATTTACTAAAACAGTAATCAGTTCTGGATGCTTCTTCATTTCCAGTGTTATCTTCTTTCATTCCTTAATCCTATGCAGAGTGATTACAGTCATCACCTCACCAGTGAAGGTTTTCTTAAAAATCTCCAATGAATAAGTGTTATGGACTCTGCTTAGAATAGGGATTCTCACATTTCATTGTGCATCAGAAGTATCAGGAGAGCTTGTTAAACCCCAGAGGGTGGAGCTCCACCCGCAAAATTACTGGGGTAGGGCTGAGAGTTTGCATTTTTAACTAGTTAGCAATACACTAACTAGTTCATCTTCACAGAAGTCTTGTGATCATTTTACTGGCAAAGAAAGGCAGGTGCAAAATTTAGGTAATCTTCTATCCCCTAAGTTTGAGAACCATGTTGTAAATTGTTCAAAACAGTGTGTGGCACATGGGAAGTAAAAATAAAGAAATGTTAACTTTAAAAAATATTCAAAACAATTATGTGGCAGCTATCATTGGCTTTATTTTCAAATGAAAAAAATCTAGATTGTGGAGGAGAAGTACTTGCTTTCATCATTCATTATAACTTCCTAGGACCCAATAGGATAGTATTTTTGAGAGACATGAAAATAGAAATAGCCAAAAAATCCAAAGATTTGTTTGTGCAACTCAAGAATAAAAATATGCTTAACAAAAAATTTCCTGCAAAGAATTCCTTTTGTTTAACTTGATTTTTTCATTGATAATGTAGTCCCTTAATTACCAGAAAATCAATATAACCTATTTATTAGATTTACATTCTTATGATGTGATCTGTACTATAGAATACAGTGGAATGGAAAACTGTTTTGAATCTAATATATAAAAGGTTTAATAGCTGTTTT
>NW_012148241.1:1559250-1560376 GCF_000956105.1 Propithecus coquereli | reverse complement strand
TTACAATCATATTTTTTCATATGATAATGCATGTACTAATATCTATTAATATAATTAAGGCTGAACATAATAAATAGGGTATCTTATGGGGATAAAAATATTAAAGCTGTATGTTTTATGATTTTTATACTCATTCAATAACTCATTTGTTTGCATTTATGTGAAACATCTTGTATAATTTTTAGAGAGATATAGAAACCTTAGGAAAATGATTATAAAGTCCTTTGTAAAACTTGCATGCAAGTTAGTTTTAATTAATGTTTTCATTTAAGTGTTTTATGTTATTTTAGCTTTTGTAAATTTTATAAATTTCCATATTTTAATAAGTTTTAATTAGGAAAGAACCACATGAATCCTGTAGTAGGTTTTTGTTTGTTTTTTTTTTTTTTAAATAGTAGTTTCTTTCAGGTGTGTTTCTAGGCTGGTTTGCCACAAGGGTCAAATTATTTGGCCTTCTTTATCCCATGAGTTTGTAAAGAATGATGGATCAAATAGCCTCTATGTGGCTGCCAGAAATGTCACCTATATTTAATATACTACATACAAGCCAGTCAGCAAGTGTCAAAGCACAGATTTAAACCAAAAGCCATCTGGCTCCATAGGCTATGCTTTCTACCTTCTGGGCAAATCTGCATCCTTAATTCATATTGATATATTAAATGCTGTAAGGAGCATGAAAAGGTGACTATTTCTGTCATACTCACCACTGTATAACTAAAGCTTTCCATGGTGTCAAAATGAACAAGTATATTTTACTATGGAGAGTACACATATGTGTAATATCTAGAAAAATGGTTGTTTTATCCTTATATTAATTATAAATTGTTTGAGTTTATTGATTAATTAAGATCATCCTATAACTATTGTGTTCATCTCTGGAGATGATTTCATTGTTGTTTTGTGCTGTCATTATTAGAAAAATTGGTCATTTTGTATGCTTGACTTATGAACCCCAAATTAAATAATTTATTTTAGATGAATTTACTTTTTTAAAAAATCCACTGCTGGACTCTATTTTAGATGCTGTGAGTAACTCACGGGAAGTAGAATATATCTTTTTCTTCACATAGTTTATACTCCTGTTGGAGAAATTAGCCACAAATAAATGAAAATTTGAATAAAACTA
>NW_012148241.1:1551719-1556075 GCF_000956105.1 Propithecus coquereli | reverse complement strand
GGCCAAACTTTTAATTTAGTATTTTGTAGTTGTTTAACACACACTTAAATGGTCTTACTGGGGGAGGGGAAAGGGGAGGTTCTTGCAGATTCCCAAGGAAATGTCAGAAAGGCAAAATATGGCCAGCATTATCCATTTGTTTTGGGTTTACTGGGTGAATAGCACTTTCCTTACATAGGCATTTGATCTCAGGTTTTTCATACTGAGAACATTTTGATTTCAGTTTGAAGACACCCTGAAATCCTAGAAGTAGCATACCCAACCACCCTCTAATAGCTAGTTTGTATAGGCAGAAAGATTCATCTCTCCATTTTAGATGGCTAGATGTTTGTGGGAGATCTTAGAATTGCTTGCCTCATTTACTGGGAAAAATCGGATAGGAAGTGGCCTTTAGGGACACTTTTACTTGGAAAATTACAACACTAGTACAACAAGTCAAGTCTTACACATTTAACATTTGCTTGTTGAAAGCAATGTCATAAAGTCAAATAAAATTAAACATGTTTTACTTTTTTCCTCACAAGAACATAAAAATTATGGAAGGGAACTTAACAGGAAATTTTAAAAAGGTAACACAATTTTTTCCTTTTAGTAGTCCTTGGGTAGTTATGATAATAGTTTCCATTTTTTGTTTGTTTCTTTGAACAGGGATTTTGGTCCAAAGTTGTTTGTTTCTAGTATCTGCTTCTGCCTCCCCCTCTATCAGATCGGCTTCCTCCACGGCCACCACCTCTTGGTGCTCCGGGGCTTGAACTGCTGTAGGAATCATGTGGAGGAGGGTACTCCCTTTCCATAGAAGGGGGAAGCCCTCCTTCTTGTCTGCCAACCCGAGTAGAGATCACTTCGGCTGCCTGAGTAACTGTCTCGACTTCCACCATATCCGTCACGTGAGCGGCTGTAATCATCACGGCGACTGCTTCCACCATAGATGGCGGGGGCCCTCCTGTAGGTGGAGCATTGCGTGAGTTACCATAACTCCCATATGGATCTCTGTAGGAACCTCCACCTGGATGATCTGAATAGTCACGATCACGACCATATCCATCTCTATCACTATCGCCTCTTGATGGATAGTCATCACGTGAACTGGAACGACCATAATCACGATAAATATAATCTCTTGGTGGTGGTGCATCATCTCTGGTATCACGAGAACTTGGGTAATCTCTGCTTGAATAGCTGTCTTTAGTAGAATCTCCATCATCTCTTGGGGACAAATAAACATCTCTGCGAGAGGGTAGGGGTTCCCTTTGAGGTGGGCCTCCACAACTATTTCTTCCACGTGATACAGCAGCTCTTCCTCCCATTCCACTGCTGCTGCGAACTGGTCCTGAGGGGCAGATCTTTTAGGAGGAGGACCCCCACTTCGTGGTGGTGGTCCTCTTTTTACTGGGAGTGGTGCCCTGGAAGAACTCATGTTAAAATCCATGGAATAGCCCCCATCATCCATGTGCCCTCCCCGTGAGGGAGGTCCCCTGGTTCCTCCACTTCCTCCTCTTCCGCCCCTAAGAGCTCTTGGAGGGCCTCTGCTTCTTGGAGGCGGAGGTGGTCCGCGTCTACCACGTCCAAATGATGGTTTGGTGGCTTGTTCCACTTTGATGGCTTTTCCATCTAAAGACTTTCCATTCACGTCTCGGGCTGCATCCTTAGCATCTGCTGGGCTTTCAAAGGTGACAAAAGCAAATTCTCTTGATTTGTTGGTTTCTCTGTCTTTCATTGAGAGTACTTCCACTATTTGTCCAATCTGCCAAATATCGCTTCAAGGGCTTTCTCATTTGTTTCTGTATTAAGCCCTCCAATGAAGAGCTTTCCTGGGCGATCTGCTTCACCCATTTTTTCGCCGGTGAATCTACGGAGGCGCGACGATGGTTTCGAGCTCCTACGAGCTCGCTGACAGGGATTCCCAGCAGCTCAGCACGAGCGGCGGCTGCCGGGCTCAAGAACTGAACGTAGAAGCCGCTAGCACTACTGCACAACGAGCTGAATATTAACCTTTTATGAATCCATTTTATGCATTCTAGCCAATTGTAAATTTCAATCAGTGATAACTTTTAGGTAATACTTAGTATGTCTAGAAATCAACATTCCAGTTGGTATTCTATAAGCAGAAGGAGCGTACATTCCATACATTCAAAGCTAAAGCCTTTCCATTATCTTTTAAAAAGTGAAATGGAAAGATTAAAATCCTAAAAAACAAAATTTACAGATCTGTTGTCTTGCTTAAAATTACAGGGCAACTCACCAGGCACCGATAATGCTGGAAGAACACTTACGGTGGCAGGGCCCAGGAGGAGAAATGTGCGGTGCTGGGCACCCGACCCCTGCCCGTGCTCCCCACTCCCATGTCAGGCAGGGACAGCACGAGTTTCCATCGCTGGCCGTCATCTTTTACCTAAAGGGATCCAGCTGGACCCTCAGTTCCAATTGACAGCAGTCACTAAAGTCCCTTCCAAAAATAATGTCAAGGCTTTACAAAAGTGAGAAAATTCTAGTACAGACCGACTTTGCCTTCTAACCCTACTCTACCTCCCAGTACACACACATACACAGAGAAACCTGTGGAAAATGAATACCGAATAGCATAAATAATCCCTCTCAAACTTTAACATGCATACACATCACCTAGGAATCTTGTTAAAAATACAGATTCTGACTCAGTAGTTCTCGGGTGGGGCCTGAGATTCTGTATTTCTAAAATCCTTCCAAGAGCTACTCCTGGGTGGGCGACCGCATACTCAGTAGCAAAGCCTCAACACGTAAGTTTAGTTTTTGAGAAAGTTTGGCTATTTCTTTTAAATAAAACTGCACTATGTGTTGTAGTTTAAATTTCTGGCTTACAATGAGTGGAAAAAAACAAAACAAAACAAAAACAAACAAACAAAAACCCTTTTTATTGTTTAAAGGAAAGCTTGGTAGCTCCTTTGGAGAGTGCCATAAAACATTTATTGTGTTTATTCCTTGAGACCAGAAGTAGAAGAGGACTGAAAAGCAGCCCAAAGCCACAGGCTATTCTTCAACATATACAGGCACAGCACTGGCCAAAATCTCTGAATTAGTTCTGGATCTCCCTGACCAGGCAGTTCCAACATGTCTCTGCAAATATCCCTGCTCTTCTTCTGCTGGACAATTTTCCTGAAGGATACAAGGGATTAGTAAAACCCTTTTCACCAGATCTTGCAAAGACTAGCTTAGCTAGCCAAGTCTCTAGGATGAGCTATCTCCTTGCCGTAGTTCCTGAGTAGAAATCAGAGAGTACTTGAAGAAATCTACATACTGTAGAACAAATCTTACATTTTTCTAGGGTTATTGCTCCATTTGAGAACAATGTTTTTCTCTACAGAAAAAAATGGTATTTGCAAACACATGTAGTATTTTATATTTAACCATGTGGTGTTTATGGACACTTTGAAGTTCAGATCTTACATGGACCTCCAAATTAATTCTAGTTTAGAGTCTTTTGTATTTGAAGGCTACCTAGCCTGGAGCTTGACAGAGTTGATAGAATTGGACTGGATTTGTTTTTATAGTATGCCCTATGGGAGTTTGGATCAACTCCGGGGTTTATTCAGACCATATTCTCCAGAAATGCTGAGAACACAGGTTTTAAAAGATACAATCTAGCTTTGAGCAAAAAAGACCTCTTTTTCTTCTGAGTATTGGAATTTAAACACCTCTAAAGGATTTTTTTTCTTAATGTCCAAAAGTACAAAAGTCTTGGGGGAGACATAAATTCATGCTTGTTTCTGCATTTAGTGGAGGCAGTTTTCCAAGAGGCTGGTTGAAGGAGTCATAAGTCCATTGACTCATGGCTTGAAAGTATACTAAGGTTTTTTTATAGCTGTTCCAAAATTAATTATTTAAGATGTACACTTGCCATTAAGTGGATGCAGTAAATTTATTTGCACATTAACGTGTTCACAATATATGCTATATTGTTAAGTTTTTTAAAAGGAAAATCTAGAAAGCAACAATGTAGGTTGTAATTACATTATTAGCTAAAAATAAAACAAGGTATAAACAAAGTCTATCTCTGCAAGTAGAATAGGATTAGAGGTATATTTTCCCTTTGTTTTGTTGTTTTTATGGAAACACCTATTGTTTATTTATTTTATTATCATCATCATTATTTTTATGGATGGGGTCTTGCTGTGTCTCCCTGGCTGGAGTGTAGTGGTGTAATCATAGCTCACAGCAACCTCAAACTCTTGGGCTCAAGCGATCCTCCCGCCTCAGTCTCCCAAGTAGCTGAGACTACAGGTATGAGCCACCATGGCCAGCTAATTTTTAAAAATTATTTCTTAGAGATGGAGGTCTCGCTATATTGCCCAGGCTGGTCTCAAACTTGAGGCCTCAAGC
>NW_012148241.1:1529093-1530157 GCF_000956105.1 Propithecus coquereli | reverse complement strand
TTTCAGTATTATGTTCAAAAGGAATGGTGAAAGTGGGCATCTGTCTTCTTCCAGTTCGTACAGGAAAGGCTTTTAACTTTCCCCATTCAGTATGATGTTAGCTGTGGGTTTGTCATATATGGCCTTTATTATCTTGAGGTACTTTCCTTCTATGCCTAGTATGTTGAGAGAATTTTCATCAGGATGGGATATTGAATTTTATCAAATGCTTTTTCTACATCTATTGAGATTATCAGATTGTTTTTGTCCTTCATTCAAATGTTGAATGTGATATGTCATGTTTTTTGACTTTCACATGTTAAATCATGTTTTCCTCCCTGATATAAATCCTGCTTGATCATGATGTATCATCTTTTTGATGTGCTGTTGAATTCTGTTTGCCGGTAATTTTTGTGAAGATTTTTGTGTCTGTGTTCATGAGAGATGTTGAACCTGCTGAATTGTAGTTTTCTTTTCTTTTTCTTTTTCGTTGTTTGTTGCTGTGTCCTTGCCTGGTTTTGGTATCAGGGTAAAGCTGGCCTCATAAAGTTACTTAGGAAGAATTCTTTTCTTTTTGACTTTTTGGAATGGTTTCGGGAGGATCGTTATTAGTTATTCTTTCTATGTTTGGTGGAATCAGTGTGAATCCATCTGGTCCTGTGGATTTCTTTGTTGGGAGATTTTTTATGACTGATTCAATCTTATTGCTTGTTATTGGTCTGTTTAGGTTTTCTATTTCTTCCTGATTCAATCTTGGTAGGTTGTAGCTTTAGGAATTTATCCATTTCCTCTAGATTTTCCAGTTTGTAAGTACATAGATGTTTATAATAGTTTCTGATGGTCTTTCGTATTTTTGTGGTTTCAGATTAATGCGTCCTTTTTCATTTCTTATTTTGTTTACTTGGGTCTTCTCTCTTATTTTCTTGATAAGTCTAGCTAGAAGTTTAATAGTTTTGTTTATCTTTATGAAGAACCATTTTTCCTTTTGTTGATCCTTGTATTTTCTTTCCAGTCTCCATTTCATTTGGTTCTTCTCTGATCGTTATTACATATTTTCTTCTAATTTTGGGTTTGGTTTGTTCTTG
>NW_012148241.1:1527829-1529043 GCF_000956105.1 Propithecus coquereli | reverse complement strand
TCTGTTTATTGAGTACATTTGAGAAGAAAAAATTGAGCATATTAATGAATAAGGGAAGAGAAAAAGAGGTAAGGTAATAATACCTTTGAGTGCTTATCATACAACAGCTATTACATTTTAAGCACTTTGCTAATATAAACCACTTAAATCATCTGAACAACCTTATGAAGTTCATACTGTATTATTTAAATCATTTTTTTATTTTTAAAAATTTATGGGGTACATGTGAAATTCTGTGGTGTGAATCATGTGTGTAGTGATCAAGATGGGGTATTTAGGCTGTCCATCATTCGAGTACAATGCATTTTTGTTAAGTATAGTCACCCTAATCTGCTATCGAAGATTGAATTATTCAATCTTAGTGTATGTTTGTACACTTTAACCCACTTCTCTTCATGTTCCCTCCTTCCCCTAACTCACCCTTTCCAATCTCTGTTATTTATATTTCCATTCTCTACCTCCACATGATCAAATATTTTAGCCCTTACATATAAGTGAGAACATGCAATATTTGTCTTTTTGTGCCTAGCTTATTTCACTTAAGATAATGACCTCCAGTCATCCATGTTGCTGCAAGTGACATAATTTCATTTTTTATAGCTGAATAGTGTTCCATAGTTTATATATATCACATTTTCTTTATACATTCATCAGCTGATGAACACTTAGGTTGATTCCATATCTTTGCTGTTGTGATAATGCTGCATAGATATGTGAGTGCAGGTATCCCTTTTATATTGATCTCTTTTCCTTTGGGTAGATAGATACCCAGTAGTGGGATTTCTGGATGAAATGGTAATCCTGCTTTTAGTTTTTTGAGAAATCTCCATATTCTTTTTCATAGTAGCTGTACTAATTTACATTTCTACCACAGCGTATGACTTCTCTTTTTTCTTCATCCTTGCCAACATCTGTTATCTTTTGTCTTTTTAGTAAAAGCCATTTAGACTGGGGTAAGATGATATTTCATTGTTGTTTTGATTTGCATTTCTTTGATGATTAATGATGTTGAGAATTTTTTTATATGCTTGTTGTCTGTTTGTAGGTTTCTTTTGATGTGTTTATTCATGTCCTTGCCTACTTTTTAATGGAATTGTCTGTTTTTATCCAGCTGAGTTGTTTGAATCCCTTGTATATTCTGGATATTAGTCCACTGTGAGATGAGTAGTTTGCAAATATTTTCTTCCATTCAACAGAGTGAAGATTGTCTCTTC
>NW_012148241.1:1525188-1527779 GCF_000956105.1 Propithecus coquereli | reverse complement strand
TTACTGAATGGAGTGCTTAAAAGAGGGGATCTAGAGACAGAAATTTGGGTGAAATTCTTGCTCTGTCACTAATATCGGTATGCGATTGAACAAGTGCTTACATTTTCTGTGCATCAGTAGGTTTCCTTTTCTGTAAAATGGTGATAATGAGAGAGATTGAATGGGATAATTTATATGAGTTTTTAATGGGATAATTCATGAAAGCCCTTAAAATAGTATTTGGTATGGAGAAAGTCCTCATTGTTTATTTACTTTTATAACAATTATGATTATCGTTATCATAATAATCAGGCCAACTCTAGTCACACATTGTAGAATTGATCATAGCACCCCTACTCAGTAAGTATAATTTACTCCATTAGACAGAGGGGAAAGGATGGCAGTGGTCACCAGTGTCATAAAGATGATTCAGAACTTTACCAGACTTCTTTTTGACTTCAAAACCTTTGGCTTCCCCCCTACATGATATTTTCAGCTTAATTTATCCTTTATTTTTTTAAATAACACACTCAATTTCAAATTATTTTAATCTTTCTATTTTACTTCTAAAAATGTTGTCAATCAATTAAATTAACTGTTAAGAAATTTAAAAAAACTCAAATTACCTGTGGTAGATAAAACCTTGTTAAAATTTCATAGGTCATTTATTTTATCTTATTCATAACATCTTGTGCATTCATTAATTTCTATACCTTGTTTATAGTCAACTCTCCTTTTAGAAATCCCTGATCTTCGTTACACTTAACTATTTTATTTATAGGTTATTAAATATGAAGTGTCCGATTTCCTTAAGTACTAAGTTTGACTGTTAATATTTCTGATATTTCACTTTGATACTTCCTGTTTTATTTTTATTATGAAGGTGCATCCTCAGTCTTTCAAATGCATGTTTTGGCTTGTGATTATCTTTCAAAAAATTTTTGTGAAACCATGGATAAGTCAAAAATTCATTTTATTTTCAAATATGAGTTCCATCATGGAACCAATGCAGCATAGACAGCTCGAAATATCAACAAAGTGTTTGGGAAGTGTGAGGCTAATGAACGAATAGTACGTCGATGTTTTGAGAAATTCCATTCTGGTGATTTTAATCTTGAAAGTAAGCCACGGTGGGTGACCTGAGACCAAGGTGGATAATGATGAGCTGAAAGCTGTAGTGGAAGTGAATCCATCTCAACCTACGTGTGAATTAGCAGCAAGGTTTGACATTACTCTTACAACAATATTGGACCATTTGAAACAAATCAGCAAAGTAAAGAAGCTGGGTAGATGGATTCCGCATGAATTAAACAAGCATCAGAAGAGAAATCGTCTCTATGCTTGCCTTTCTTTGCTGTCATGACATAAAGGTGAACCATTTCTACACCATATTGTTACATGTGATGAGAAATGGATTCTTTTTGACAATCGCAAGCATTCGACACAATAATTGGATAAAGATGACTAAATACAGCCCAAAACTGAATATTCATCAAAAAACTTTAATGGTGTCTGGTAGTCCAGTGCTGGTATTATCCACTATAGCTTCATGAAACCTCTTCAATCCATTACAGCAGATGTCTAATGCAACCGATTGGATGAAATGATGAGGATGCTTGCAATTAAGCAGTCGAGATTGGTCAAGAGACAGGCCAATCCTCTTGCAAGACCCTGCTGGACCACATGTTGCACAAATAACCCTGCTAAACTACAGCAGCTGGACTAGGAAACTCTCTGTCATCCACCTTATTCCCAGACCTTGCACCAACCGACTACCACTTCTTCCAGGCTTTGGACCACTTCTTGCAAACAAAAATATTCAATTCTCAACAAGCTGTGGAAAACGCCTTTTGTGATTTCATTGCCACTACACTCTCCAGGCTTCTTCGCTGCTGGCATAAACAAGTTACTGTTAACACGGCAAAACTGTTTTAGGCACATACTTTGATTAATTGTGCTACTTATTGTTTGAGATAAAATAAACTACACTTTTGATTCAAAATTGGACATTGCATATTTAATAACCTTAATACTAAAATTGTAAGCTACAGAAGGGGTGTATGTGTGTGTGTTTCTGTGTAGTTACATAAATTTAAAACTGCATGTAAGAATGCTTTATGCTTCCTGCTATACAATTCAGTGCTAAAATCTATAAACCTAAATTTGGAAGGAAACAGCTTTTGTTTTCCTATGGAAACATCTTCAGTCTGCTATTTGTATACTTGATTCTAAAAGCTGTTAACAAAAATGACACTATTAGTCCACTTGGTGGGGTAGGAGTCAATGAAATCCAGTTAGAGATTTTGCTATCTTAGGTACAATACAATTATGTGGTAAAATTCTTTTTGTCTTTTTATTTTATTCTAACTTGTGCCTTGCAAAATTAGCATTTCCACATTAGAAAGTTGTGGTAATTATTTTCTTAGAAATGTCAGAATGTGTACTAATCTGGAGATAGTTATATTTATTCCTTCTTTGGCTTATTACAGATTTAAATTAAGCTGAGATTTCTTCAGTGTTATTTTTCCAGAGCCATTGGGATTAGAGATGATGGATTTTGTGGTGCTCCGAATGTAGTTAAGCTCTTGTCAACATAAGTATAAAATTATTGC
>NW_012148241.1:1523342-1525138 GCF_000956105.1 Propithecus coquereli | reverse complement strand
AGCGGGAGGATCACTTGAGCTCAGGAGTTTGAGGTTGCTGTGAGCTAGGCTGATGCCATGGCACTCTAACCTGGGCAACAGAGCAAGACTTTGTCTCAAAAAACAAATAAAATAAAATAAATTTAGGAGAAAAGAAAAAAAACAGTATGCAGCTTTGACTAATTGAAAGAGAGTCAGTGTGGCTGAAAGGCATGAGTTTGGGAGTGTGAAGTACATGGAGAGGTTAGAGAGATAGGCAAGGGCTTGATTATTTAGAGCCTTGTAATCTACAGAAAGAGATTAGATATTGTTTGAAATACAATCAGAAGCCATCAGGCCAAAAGTGAACTGACCTGAGAGACATTTAAAGAACATATTTGCTGGAGATAAAATGTATGCCTTCATGAGTGCAGACAGGAAGACTATTTATGAGGCTACTATTGTGTTCCAGAAGTGAAGTAGGAGGTGCAGTAGCAGAGGTAAAAGGACAAATTCAGGAAATATTTTTGGGGTGGAATTCATGTGAGTTGTAGATGAATTCGAACTGGGGATAACAGGGGGTGAAAGGGTGGGGGTTAGGGAGAGAAAAGGTGATAAATGAAGAATGACATTTTCTTTTTTTACCACTATACATTTATTATTAATAGAATGTCCAAAATCCAAAACACTAACAACACCGAATACAGGCAGGAATGTGGAGCTACAGGAATTTTCATTCATTGCTGGTGGGAATACAGACTTTGCAAAACAGTCTGGCAGTCTCCCACAAAACTAAACATACTCTTACCATATGATCAGCAGTTGTGCTCCTTGGCTGGTACCCAAATGGGTTGAAAACTTATGTCTACACAAAACCCTGCACATAAATGTTAATAAAGCTGCTATAAATTGCCAAAATTTGGAAACAATCAAGATGCAATTTTAGTAGGTGAATAGATAAATAAACTATAGTGCATCCAGACAATGGAATTCATCAACATCTCCCCACCAAAAGGAAGGCTACCAAGTCATGAAAAGACATGGAGGCATCATGAATACATATTACTAAGTGAAAGAAGCCAATGTGAAAAAGCTGTATATTGTTTGATTTCAACGATATGATATCCCGGAAAAGGCAAGACCATGGTAACAGTAAAAGTGGTTTCCATGTTTTGGAGGGTGGCAATAGAATAGATGGAACACAGGGGCTTTTTAGGGCAGTGAAACTATTCTGTATGATACTATAATGGTGGATCCATGCCATTATGCATTTGTGAAAACCCATAGAAGATACAACACCAAAAATAAACCCTAATGTAAACTATGAACTTTGCATGAAAATGATGTGAAAATTGACACTTTTGAACCCTAATGTCAGCTATGGGCTTGGGTGAAAATGATGTCTCAATGTAGCTTCATCTATCGTAACAAACGCACCACCCTGGAGCAGTATCTTGGTAGTAGGGGAGGCTGTACATATGTGGGGGCAAGGTTTTGAGGAAACTCTGTGCTTTCCACTAAATCTCAATAGTAACTTACAACTGCTCCAAAATTAATCTATTAAACATTTCTTAAAAATTTGAGGAAAAAAATGGCACATTTTTTCTTGAGTATTTCTGTCAAAGGTGATGTTATTAATTGAGATGAGGAAGCCTGAAGAGATGAAGGGACATAACAGAAAAAATTAAGTGCTCCATTATTGAGATACTAGGTTGGAGATACCTGCAGGGCATTCAGGAGAACGTGTCAAGTAAGCAATTGCATAACAGGACTAGAGTGCAGAGAAAAGATCTAGATTTAGGGTCTTACTTTGGGAACTGGTAGTATAAAGAAGGAAT
>NW_012148241.1:1521182-1523292 GCF_000956105.1 Propithecus coquereli | reverse complement strand
GCGCCTGGCCTTAAAAATTCCATTTTGATTAAGATCTATTGCTGGATAATTACTGTGTCCTTTTAGAGGCATCATATGTTCTTGCTCTTTCATGTTTCCTGGTTTTTTACACTGTCTGTCCATCTGATGTGTAAGTTACCTCTTCCTATTTTTGAATTTACTTTCATAGAGGGGACTTTTTCCTGAAGATGTAGCTATAGTGTTGGTTGAGTAGGGCACTTTGGCTTTGATTCTGGGTGTGTGCAGTAGTGTAGTCTCTAAATGATTTCTTTGCCTGTAAACATTGTTAATGGAATTTGTGATTTCCTTGGTGGGTTAGGTGCAGTTACTAGTGGAGGCTGCGGTAATGTTGTTCTGGGGACTTGGACTTGGATAGGCCAATCTTCAGGCCACAGTGTTGGTACTAGTGAATGGAGCGTGACTGTCTTTGTACCCCAGGGCAGTGTTACCTGACACTTGTGTTGGTGGTTA
The DNA here is from genome assembly GCF_000956105.1 of Propithecus coquereli. Classification (NCBI taxonomy): domain Eukaryota; kingdom Metazoa; phylum Chordata; class Mammalia; order Primates; family Indriidae; genus Propithecus; species Propithecus coquereli. Next base: position 1,522,821 of record NW_012148241.1, on the reverse strand, counting down.
CCAGTGGGCCAATTCTTGGGCCTTCAAATGGCTTGCTCAGATCTCAGTAGTAGCAGCAGTAGACTGAGTGGGTGGGTGAGTTCACAGGTCCCTGGTCAGGGGTGTGGCATAGGCAATGGCAATAGCAACAATAAGATGATCCTCTGGGTCCTGAGAGGTGTGCATTGATATTGGTGGTGGCTGTGGTGGCCTAGGTGGGCCAGTCTCCAGGCCCACAGGTGGTACTTCAAGTAGGTATCAGTTGAGGTGTTAACATACAGGAGTTTAAGCCCCATCCCAGGAACCCAGGAGGAGTGCTCAGGGGCCCAAGGTGGTTGATTGGATTGGGCAATCCCCAGGACCCTGGGATATGTACTCTGTCTCTGGAAGAGGGGAAAAACCAGGCTGGGCAGGCTTGTGCTCAGCCTCCCCAATGGTGACAGCAGGCACCAGACATGGTAGGCAGGACGGGGGGTGATCTTCAGGCCCCAGATGAAGTACTCATATGAAGAACAGTAGCAGTTGCACTGAGACCCTGCCTCCAGAGAAGGTCACTGGCAGCCACAGCCTGGGCTGCTGGGTGGGGAACATTGTTCCCTTTCAAGCCTCAGTCATGGCTGGGCTCACCCCCCAGTCCTGGCAGTGCCCTGCTCTAAGAAAATGCCCCAGCCACAGCTATGAGAGCCTCCACCCAGCTCATGACCAAGTCCTAGCAGCACTTTCCACTACCTGCTCACATCCCAGTCTCAGTCCTGGTAGCATTTGCTTCCCAGCATTGGCAGCTGCAGCCCACACCTCATTTGCGTCTTAGCTCCAGTTGGGGGAGCACTCTCAGCTTGTGCTCCAGTCTCAGCAGCGACAGCATGAGTTTCCCTAACACCTCAGTCCCAGTGCTGCTGGGCCTCAGGACAGCATGCTATCTATCAAAGGCTAGGTTTGAATATGACTCCTTGTTGTAGCTGGTTAGGTCTCAGGAAGAGTGTAGGACCCAGCATGAGCTTTCTTTCTGGAGCAGTTCTTCCCCACAGTCTCCTGGCAGCTCCCTATGTTATTTTCAGGGGTTGGGAGGTTCTAATGGTTCTCCTGTGGCTATAATTGCATGATTCCATGGTGGGGATGTGGGCCACTGGAAGTCTCTCATTCATCCTTTTCTCCATATTAGGAGTCACTCCTGGATCCTATCTGATCCCAGCCAAGCAGGCTGCCTCTCTTCTTTCTCCTCCCCTGCTTTTGGTGTTTCCTATCACTGCTCTGTTGAATTCCCTCATTCTTTCTTGGATGATATATTCAAAGTGTGACTGATCTATACACCATTGCTGTGCTTCTGAGTGTAGGAGGCAGGTATGAAATGCTTCTAGCTAGCCATCGCGAAGCCTCTCAATTACTCATTTTACAGATAAGAAAACTGAGGTTCAGAGAAGTTTCTGAACTTACCCTAGTTAGTTATCAAATGGTTGAGTTGGGCTTATAACCCTATTTTTGGAGAGGTTATCAATGGAAGATTTTCTCCAGAGTTATCATTTAAACTGAGAATAAAAGGATGAAAGGAATTAGCCACTTGAAGAAGCTAGGGGGTGGAAGAACATCCAGGAGAGGAAATAACTTGTGCATAGAGAAGCAGCCAACAGCATGCAGCTTTGCAGCTGGACGTGGTGGCTCA
>NW_012148241.1:1515289-1516037 GCF_000956105.1 Propithecus coquereli | reverse complement strand
ATTGTTGACTTCTGATCACTTAACTATATTTTCCCTTTTTGGAGTTTTATTTTATGAATTTCCTGTTCCCCATGTTCTTTAAAAACACTTTTTAATTAAGGGCTGAATATCCACTAGGTCACAAAATTTGGGTAATAAAACTAGTCCTTTTTTATAAAAGTCACTTGTGTTTATCCTCAAAATGGAAAGTTCATATTCAGTTTGAACTTGTAACTGGAGAAGTAAGATTTCCTTTACAATAAATCTGTAGACAAGGTAAATCAATATTAATATGTATTAATAATGAATAATGATGGAGGTATCATTTGATTGAAATGACTTAGATATACATGACTGATAATTTAATCAATTTATCTTCAAGTCTTTATCGGAAATAGTCACCATTTTTCTGGCCTTGCTTAACTTTGAACACAAAGTAGAAAAATGGCCTTGAAAGAGTAAGCAAAAAGGTTAATGAAAAACTAGAGCTGCAATGAATCACCCCATCCTTTCCCCCCGAAAGTTTGTAGTTTCATTTTCTTATCTCTAAAAGCATGTGATAGTGATCCAAGTTGGGGGGAAAAGGACCATCCCTTTGACCTTCAGTTTAGTGGGAAGATATAGTCATAACCTATTTGCCACCATCAAAGGTTTCCTATTAGTTTTCTGGTTGAATCAGTCAGCATAGCAGGGAAAGGAATCAACAAGAGTTAGGTGCCTGCAATGACTTAAAAACCAATTACTACCCCGGTATATTTTTTCAATAAAA
>NW_012148241.1:1513586-1515239 GCF_000956105.1 Propithecus coquereli | reverse complement strand
CAGATTTCAGCTTTACTCATCCCCCTTTTTATTGCTACATAACTAGCAATAGCCTGGTTTCTCACCCCATGCTCCAAGTGTTTTGCCTACCATGTATTTTTTTAAATCTCTGAAGACTGCTAACCTATTGCATAAATCCATTTTGGGTTTTTTTTCTTTTTCTTTTCTTGAACCTCTGGCCCGAGGCCACTTTAAACTTCTTCTAGGTCACTTTCTTTGCCATATGGGGTTTTTTCTTTGGATTCATGTCTATCACCCTTTACTGAGATTGGTACCACTCTGCCTGCGACTAGACAGAGCCTCTTCTAGACTTTGCCACAATACAGATTAAATTCACTACAGCATTTAATTAAACTCTAATGCTCTGAAATAGCAGAAAGGAATTTTAATGCTGAAAAGGAAATTAAAACTGGTACTGTGTACAAGGTACTCCTAGAGTTAGTAGATTTTTTTCCCTCCAAGATTTATCTCGCCAGTGTTTTATAGGATATAACTTAACATTCCTTAAAGGAAGTGTCACTATGTACTGAAAGAGTGTACCCTGGGGAAATCCAGACGTCTAATCTTCTCTTGGGTTGAAAGAAAGGAAAAGAAGAAGACGGAGGAGGAGAAGGAGGAAGGAGAGGAGGAGGAAGACAAGAAGGAGAAGCAGGAGAAAAGAACTCCATTGCACTCAGTCTAAGACAGTGGTCTCCATCCCAAGTGCATAAGAGAATCAGCTGGAGGTTTTTAAAATTACTAAATTTCTGACCTACTCTAACCAAATAAATAAAAGTTCTCAGGTGAGGCCCTGGGAATAGGCATTTCACTAAACTTCACAGATGATTCTAAAATGTCACCAAGGTTGAGAATCATTGATTTAAGTTCTACCTCCCAATCAAGAAAATAATCTGCGGAGAAACAACCTTGTTTCCTCAGATTACCCTCAACAGTCCCAGCACCATCAAAGTTTCACTAGGCATGAGACTCAGAGTGGGAGGTGGCAGAAGATCCATCATTTCCGTATAAAGCGATGTCTGGGGCTCAAGACATTTTACTGTTATTCGCACAGTACTTTTATAATAAGAAAAGAAAAAAAGTTTAGTTTTAATTTTATGTATATATAAGCTTAAATTGTGTGGAATGATTTTGTGATAATACAATTATAAGCTACTATAAAACATATTCAAGACAATAAGATATGACTGCTAACTTCTGGACACAGCTCCCAAGGTTATGTCTCTGCTGACTTGCCTACGGCTATCGCATATTCGTAACCTTTACGACGAACCTAGAGTGTGCATTTTCACTGACAGAGGAAGAAAGCATGATTTAATCTGTGGAATTTTTTCTTCTTCATTTATTTAAAGTCTAGGTAAATGACAGGCAGTTGATCTACTTTATTCTGAGTTCCTTTTATAATGAACTTGGAGTTAATAGAATAGGATCAGAATTGGTACAAGAGAAACTGGTTATTATCTATAGTGTAGGGACTTCGCAGAGAGGGACATGGTGGAGATACATTGATGATCATGTTTTGGAATTCTTCATAGCATTAATGTGATATAAGACAAGTTCTTAGTGAACTCAAAGTTGCATATCTCTTAAGTTAAAGTTTTATTTACAGGATTTCTGTTTTGTTATTGTTTATAAGATTACTCTTTCTCTAAAAAT
>NW_012148241.1:1509422-1510871 GCF_000956105.1 Propithecus coquereli | reverse complement strand
CATATTTACCTAGGTGTCATAGCCAAGATTAAAACCACAGGCTTGGAACCATACTAAATGTAGCTAAGTTCCTACTAGTCACGTGTATTTGGGCAAATACTTTAACTTCTCTGTGTTTCCATTTCCTCATATTTAAAATGGACAAAAGCTCATGTGAGGATCAAATAAGTAAATACATATAGAAAATTTAGAAGAGTATCTTATATGTAGTTCACATTCAATAAATATGCACCATCATTTTGATTTGGCAGCCTCAATAAGAAACTAAGTGTGAACATTCTCAAGGCCTTAAAAGATGAGAATCATACATCAAAAGGTAAGACAAAAAATACCAAAATCATCACTTGAAAAACTCAAAAAACAAATAGGTCTGTTGATGAAAACAGACCTATAGACTTCAATAATCTCTGGGGGTATCATCATGTAACAGAAGAATAGAACAATATGTTCATAGTAAGGCTAAGTCATTAAGAACACATTCAATTTTACTGGTTGCGATCAGCTTTAAAAAGCACGGAATCGTCTTTAAAAAGCAATTTTTGGCAACCCAACTAACAATTTTTTTTTTCAAATTGGGGATTAGATTAAAAACAGTTTAGTTTTCTGAAAACATTACCATGAAATTCCAAAAATGTCAAATACATAGCAGACAGATGAAGTATCTCCATATTCTTATATTCAATACTAAGGGCAAAGAGAGCCACTTTGTTCCTTAAATAGTAAATTTCCTTAGCACTACAGTTTTGAAAAGGATAATTTTTAACTATGGGTTTGTATATATCAGGTTTATGCCACCTTGTATAAAGATATGTTTTAATCTCTACTAAAAATATAAAATGTTAAAGTTTTAAGAGTATAGTTCTTTTTTGCTTTGTTAGCTTTTAAATTCTTCATGAAGAAAGTTATAGGAGAACCATATCAATGACTCTGAAAATCAAATGCTCTACTAAAAAGTATTAATCATACTAAGGGAGCATATTGAGTAACATGCTATGGTGAATCCACATTTTCACATTCATTATGCTGGCTTGGCCACCCAAAGTCTGCCATAGCACCCGTTAAGGAAAAGCAAAGTGTGCTTCAGGAAATAGCGAAAAGTTCAATGTAACACATTGTTGGCAGCCATAGCTGGCAAATTTTAGATAGGATTTTGATAAATCTCACAAGCCATGCAAAGTAATTCAGACCTAAATCAGGAGATAGGAAGGAGCTAATAGACTATATAAACAAGGAAACAAGTTGTCATACTTGGTGTTTCAGAAGGTTCTGGACTATTTCCTCACCAAGAAAATTTAAACATTGAAAATATTTGGTAACTGATTTTAAAATTTGAAATAACTAAACATTAGAGGGAAAAAGGAAAAGGATAAAGGGCAATAGGCATTTGATTTAGACTGGGGGAAAGTTTTCATTGGTGTGTGTGTGTGTGTGTGTGTGTGTGTGTGTGTG
>NW_012148241.1:1505639-1508767 GCF_000956105.1 Propithecus coquereli | reverse complement strand
TTAATAAATATGTACTGATCATTTACTCTGTAACTGGCACTGTGTTAGCCAAGTTAGTAATAACTCTTGCTCTCATGGAGCTTAAAATTTATCAGAGAAAACACACAGTTAAACAGACAATTGCAATACAATATATTGAGCACCAACTGATTAAAATATAGCTCAGATTCCTCCAGCCTACTTCTGCACACAAACCTCACTACCTCTCCCATCCAAAAATGTTGATCTTTATTGTAATGTTCCTTGAAGAAACACAAAAAATGAACATGGCTGGCTATATGGACATAACAAATAAAGCATTCCAGTAGTTCTGTGTAGGTGTCTCTTTTTATCCAAGTTTTCCCACTGGTAACAGGTATTGAAATTCTCTCCTCTTCTTTGTGCAGCTACTCTTCTCCTCTCTCTCTGTGTAGTTAGTTTTCTGTCTACGAAATTCTTCTTCCAATCTCTGTGTTTCCTTTACTCTTTGCTCATATCTCCCAACATGTAACATAACCTTCCCTTGGAAGTGTAGCACATTTTTCATTTTACCACCTCCCGCTTGAGAATTAACCTGGTCAGTGAAATCTATTACCACCATGATAGGTGACATACAAAGTGACCTAAGAATACATTGTGTAGCACCTAACATTTACCTAGACATTGAAGGAGACCAAAGAATAAGTAGGAGTTGTCCAGAACCAAGAAACACTGGGGTCAAGGGAAGTATGGAAACATTTTCTAGGTAGAAGAAGCATCTTATAGAAATTAGAGGGAAAAGGACCATGATTCCCCATGGGCCTAGAATGGTAACAAGATGTTTAATCATGCATTACCTATTGAGCTATATTAAAGAGTTTGTCCTTGCTGTGCTCTGAATATGTCCCCCCAAATTTATATTTTGAAACTTCATCACCGACGTGATAGTATTAAGAGGTGGGACCTCAAAATGATTAAATCATGAGGACAGAGCTCTCACAGATGGAATTAGGGGTCCTTATAAAAGGACTTTGAGGGACTGGGTCTGTTCCCTTCCATTTCTCTGCCATGGACACAGCCTTCCTTCTCTCTGGAGAATGCAGCGTTAAGACACCATCTTGGAAGCAGAGATCAGCCCCCACCAGACACCAAAACTGGTTGCATCTTGATCTTAGACTGGCCAGCCTCCATAATTGTGAGAAATAAATTTCTGTTGTTTATAAATTGCCAAAATAATTTATAACAAATTATCTCAAGTATTTTGTTATAATAGTATAAACAGACAGTTCTTATCATATTTGCATTTATGTACTTATTTGTTATTATTTGATTGATTCATATGTTCCCCTCTGGATGGAAGGAGCTCTGTAGCAGTGTCCATGTCTGCTTTGTTCACTGTTGTATCCCTAGAACCTTATTGGTTCCTGGTACCTAGAAAAGATCATTGGATATTGGCTTAGAAAATGACAAATTAATAGTGGATTTAAGTTTTAGGTATAGCTGTGAAGACAGCAGATCTATCTAGTGTTAAGATTTTCCGGGTAGATGTGTGCTATGGTTTGAATGTCTCTTCTAAAACTCATGTTGGAATTTAATTGCCATTGTAAAGATATTGAAAGGCAGGACCTTTAAGAGGTGATTAAGTCATGAAGGCTCTGCCGTTATCTGGCAGTGTGTTAGTTGTCAAAGGAATGGGCTCCTGATAAAAGAATGAGTTTGGCCTGATTTTCTCTCTCTCTCTGTTTCCTGAGTGCTCACTTGCCTTTCCATCATGTTGTGATACAACAAAGCACGCTCTCACCAGATGCAGTCCCTCCCCAGCCTCCAGATCCGTAAGCCGAATAAACTTTTATTGCTTGTAATTTACCATCTGTGGTATCCTGTGATAGCAGCAGAAAATGGACTGAGACGATGTAGAGTAAGAAAAGAGAGTTGAGTGCATTGATAGAAAACAGATGAAATAATTAATGATAAAATTTAAATTGGAAAAGGATCAAAAGCGGCTGGAAGCGAAGAGGGAAAAAGAAATGGAAAAAAGCAATTGAAGATATTAATGAATTTTGAAAAAAGGAGTATTAGAAATAGAAGGGTGATAGAGCTAGAGAAAAAAAGAGGCTTTGATGAGAGAGTGAGTATAAAAATAATGATTCAGGTGGAAAGCAGTTCTAGATGATGTTGATAAAATCCAGGCCATGAACATAAAAGGGGTAGCTAAAATGAAGTGAAAGTCTTTGGAGATCATGAGATCAATGAAAAGAGAGGAAAGGATGACTTCGGGCTGATAGCAGGACCTGTAGTGGAGAAGGCTGTGAATTCTGTACCAAGGAGGTGTCTGCATGACAGCAATGAGACCTCTAGAAGGAGGCACAGCAGGATAATATGTGGAATAAGAAAGAAGCTAGCGGACTTCCACATGTGAGGTGTTTGGATTCTAGTGATAAAGAGTCACCAGTGGAGAAGATTTAGGAAAAACGATCTTTTAGGGAAGATCGAAGTTACATTTAAGCCAAGAAGATGGGAAAGTTCAGAGAAGGAGTTGAGACTATAGGAGAGATTATTAAACCTTGTCTCAGAAGAGACAATTTAAACAGTAGGAGAGAGGAGGGGTAGGAATCGGGAGAAAAACAGAGATGTAGAAGAATAAGAGCAAAAGAGAGGCCAGATGACCTGACACTGACCAAAAAGAACAGGGTTGGAGGCGTTAGGTAGCCACTCCCACTGAATGATCAGTGAGAAAGGGCAGCAGGCGCTTTAGGTCTCTCAGAATGCTGCCAAGCCTGGCCTTAGTCACTTCTAAGGAAATTCCTAGAATTAGTACCTGAGGAGTTTCTGGTCCCTCTACAAGGAGTCAAATATGGTTGGATTGGGTGAACTCTAAAACTTGAAGAACCAGTATAAAATTTCCCCAGTGCTGGTCGTAGGCTTGCTAGGTGTGTGCCCAACCTGGTGGGCAGAGTCACTGATCTCTACGGCTTAGCCTGGAGACATCAAAGAGAGGGTATAAGCCAACTTAACTTCTAAAACACACATTTTCTGTTCGCCATGAGTACCATTTCTAGCATATGAGGAAGTTGTTTGTAACAATGAAATTTACAATATTTACAGGCCTTCTGAGATGATCAGTTTACTAATTTTCAGTCATAAATACAACTGTCAGACAGATGGAACAT
>NW_012148241.1:1504364-1505589 GCF_000956105.1 Propithecus coquereli | reverse complement strand
AATATAGTTGGATCACTTTTTCCTTATCCATTCAGGAATTCTATATCTTTTAAGTAGAGAGTTGAATCCATTTACCTTAAAATGCCTAAATTCAAGGTTATTATTGGTATATGATGCATTGTTTCTGTCATATTATTATTTTCTGCTTGTTTTATATATTTTTTCTTCCTTTTTTTCACTGTTATTGTTTGTCATTGTGGTTTGTTGAAATTCTGTACTCGTACGTTTTGAGTCCTTTCTCTTCCTCCTTGGTGTGATTGCTTTACCAGTGAGTTTTATACTTCCATGTGTTTTCATGATGGTAAATATTATTCTTTTGCTTCCAGGTTTAGGACTCCCTTTAGCATTTCTCATAGGGCTGGTCTAGAGGTAACAGATTTCCTCAGCATTTGCTTATCGGGGAAAAATTTTATTTCTCTTTCATTTATGAAGAATAATTTTCTTGGATGTAGTATTCTTGACTGACCAGTTTTTTGGTTTTTTTTTTTTTCAGTATTTTGACTATATCATCCCATTCTCTTCTGGACTGTAAGGTTTCTGCTGAGAAATCCACTGTTAGTCTGACGGAGTTTCCTTTGTAGATGACTAGACATGCTTTTCTTTTGCTGTTTTTAGGATTCATTGTTTACCTTTGACTATAGACAGTCTGAATATAATGTGCTGTGGAAAAGACCTTTCTGCATTGTATCTGTGTGAGGATCACTGAGCCTCCTGTATCTAAATGACTGGATCTCTTTCTAGACTTGGGAAATTTTTGTCTATCATTTTGTTAAATAGGTTTTCTAATCTTTTCTTTGTCTCTTTGCCCTCAAGAATACTGATAATTTGTAAATTTCATTATGTTATGTTGTTCCAAATTTCACAAAGGCTTTGGTTATTCTTTTTTATTCTTTTTTCTTTATTTTTGTCTGACTGGATTATTTCAAAAGACCTATCTTCAAGTTCTGAGATTCTTTCTTCTGCCTGATCTAGTCTAGTGTTGAAGCTTTCAAATGTAATTTGTATTTCCTTCAACAAATTCTTCAGTTTCAGAGTTTCTATTTTGCTCTTTTTTAAAATGTCTAACTCTTCAATAAATTTCTTGTTCCTATCTAGAATTGTTTTTCTGATTTCTTTGTATTGTTTTTCAGAATTCTCTTGTATCTCACTGAGCTTCTTTAAAGTCAATATTTTATACTTTTTATCTGAAATTTCAAAAATTCCATTTTTTTTTTTTTTTTTTTTT
>NW_012148241.1:1492375-1504314 GCF_000956105.1 Propithecus coquereli | reverse complement strand
TATTTTCAAAAGGAAGCTTTAAAAATTTGCCGAAAAGTCCAAATTTTGAGTATAAAGAATGATATTTTCTGGAATTTATAATTTGAGTCAATTTTGGTGGTTTATATATAATTTTAGATGCAGCATTCTCTCTGACAGAAGAGTGTATTAGAGTTCTCCAGGGAAACAGAATATATACATATTTCCATACACACACACACACACATACCCATATATGAAAGGGATTTGTTATGGAAATTGGGTCACATGACTGTGAAGGCTGAGAAGTCCCACAATAGGCTGTTTGAAAACTGGAGAACCAGGGAACCAGTGGCATCCTCAGTCCAAGTCTGAATGCTTAAGAACAGGGGGAGCCGATGGTGGACATCTCAGTCTGAAGCCAAAGTCCTGAAAGCCTTGGGTCCACTGTTGCAAGTCCCTGAGTCCAAAGGTCAAAGAACCTGGGGTCCTGATGTCCAAGGGCAGCAAAGATGAGTGTCCCAGCTCAAGAAGAGAGAGAATTCACCTTCCTTCTGCCTTTTTTGCCCTATCCAGGCCCTCAATTGATTGGATGGTGGCTATCCACATTGGGTGAGGGTGAATCTGTCAGGTTTCAGTCTGAAAATGTCAATTCTTAGCACACTCATGGCTGAAGAATGACCAGACACACCAAAGTAAGGCAAGCATGAAAATGAGGTTTATTGAGGAGAGAAAGATAGGATTATAGAGCAAGAGCAAGATATAAGATTACAGAGTTTTATACATATGTCACAGATGACCCATTGTCACAACCAAGGGAGAGCAGAAGGAAGGATGAAGAAAGGGCCTGGTTATGGTCTGTGTCTTGTTTTATAATGCCCAGATTGGGACCTCCCTGTGGCTCAGATGTCACCATGGAACCATTTTGGTTAGACAGTTTGGAGTTGCATGACCTGAGTCTTACTAGGCATGTGGGTTGTTCTAGGTCAATTTTTGGACTCTGTGATACCCATGCTGCTTGGCCCATTGACTAGAGTCTTCTGCATTCTTTTGCAGCTGGCACAGTAACTTATGATTGGCACATTCATAGGGTACTCCCTCCTCCCCCAGGTATGGCAGTTGCTCTGGACAGGATTAATGTGGGGCAGGACCAAATGGGGGCCTGAGGCCCTCCTTTGTCCTTCCTCCTAGGTGGGCAATTGCACCAAGGCAAGGCACCCACTTTAGTCCCTAGGAGACCCAGAATCCCTTGCTATCTACCTAACAGATCTTCCTTACTTAGTTCATTGTTCAAATGTCTATCTCTTCTGGAAACACCCTCACAGGCATACTTAGAAATAATGCTTTACTAGCTGTCTGGGTATCCTCTAACCCTGTCAAGTTGACAACTAACATTAACCATCACAAGGATTGTGGAGGGCTCTCCACTTGCCTACATTTCCATAACCTAATGTCACTTGTCTGGATATAAAACTTTCCAAAATATTAATCTGAAGAGAAAGGCTTACTGCCTCAGTGACAGCATACAGTACCTTGCCCTAATGCCTCGCTTACATAAATTATGCACTGCTGCTTCCTTACTATGCTTGCACACTGCTGAATGTTACCATGATGAATTAAATGGGCGTTTTTCTTTATTCCGAATCAGTGCCAGAGATCAAAAAGCTGCTAAAAGTCCTTTCCACAAGAACGCCTCCCAGAAAATGATGAGTTATAGTTATTCTGGCCAAGAGATGCCTTCTGTTGTATTCTATCACTTCCTACGATCCAATAGCTTGAAATTGTGCCAAGCTAATTAGCTAGTTCGATGACTGTTATATTAAAAGCCCAAATAAGCCAAAAGAGGTCATCTTCTTAGTACTCAAGTGCAGCTTTATTATTTTTCTCACCAATCAAAAAGCAGCACAAAGTCTCTCAACGACTAAACCCAACTTAATATGTCCATGCAGACACTTTACTGTGTTTTTTAAAAGAAATTTTGCCATTTGTTTAATTCAGAAACTTCGTAGGTAAAATAATTCCCTCGTACAAAGAAAAAGATATCTCTTAACCATTTCAATTTAAAATTTACTTTTATCAATTCAGTAAATGTAAGTGAGCTTCTAATACATACAAAGCATACAGTGTTATGCACGTATTAGAAATCATCCTCTTATGAAGCGGAGTAACTTATAATTTCCTCCTTTCTTAATATGAACCTGCTGGTGTTGGCCTTTCATAATTAATATGAGGACTGCCTAGTTTTATCTTGTTTTACTAAAATTCATTTTTAAAATACGAGCAAGTTGAATATCATATCCAGATCACAGGCCCTGAGCTTTTGTTCTAGCACAATTTATGAATCCCCAAACCTCTGACATGATGTTATGAATCTCTTTGGAGATCCCAGTGTTCTAGCATCAGTGGGGAGATAGTATACAGAGGAGGTAATTGATGCTTAGCTCGGAGCTTGGGGACCTGGAGACCCAGACCAATTTTTCTATGCCTGTTTAGAAATGCTGTCAGGTAAATACACTAAAATTTTTTTATTTTTATTTTTTTGTATGAATCAGATTTAATTTTATTAGAAGCACAAGAAATAGAGCAGTATTAAACCCAACCTCTAAACTTAGTAGGCCATATTTGTAATTAATTATAACTACCTTTTAAAGTCTCAGGCTTGTTTTAGTTTACAAAAATATCGTGACCTCTCTTGAAAATGGGTGTACTGTGAATAGTTACTGATAAAGAAGCTTTGTAATGAGAAAGGGCTACTCTAAATATAATAATGCTTTTAAAATAGTTTGTATTTTATTGTTAGTTTGTACTGTTTTTATTAGTTTGTGTTGTGTCTTACAGCTACATATAATTACTAATTGTCCTCTAAGCATGATGATGGCAAACACTTGTGTACTACTTATTATGTACCAAGTACGATCCCAAAAACTTTAGGTGTATAACTCATTTAATTCTCATAACAACTCTGAGGGAAGTACCATTCATATCCTTGTATTACAGACAGAACTGAAGCTAAGATAAGTAATATAACCTGGGCAAGTCACGTGGCTAGGAAGGATTTGAATACATGTAGTCTGGCTGCAGTCCGGGTGCCTAATCACAGCTACACAGCCACTATATGTGAGATATGGATATCTAGGCAGTAGTTCACATTTGATTAGCTGATTTTTTTTCGATAACTCCATTCTTTCCACATATTCACAGATTCCCACTGCTTAGGTGGTCCCCAGTCTGGAGTTTGGGAACCATAGTTATGTAATTCACTAATAAGTAAATTAGTGTTCTTCTTTTCCTTTAAGATGTCACATCAAATTGATCTAGGCTGGTTTCTAACATCTATAATTCTCATCCAATATCTGATATTGCTCTATGACCCAGGAACTATGACTTGGGTAGAGAAATGGTAACGAGTCTAGCCTTCCCAAAATTGTAATGGAAACATTTTATCTGGACTCTCTCTTGTTTTATAAATTTTTAACTAGAAATCAATGAAGAGGCAATATTTGTTTATTCCTGCCTGTCCCTTTGTTCATTCCAATTATGCCTAGACACTTTCTGTCAAACTAAACACAATTTTAAATGGATCTCTATCTTTAATGAACCATTAGAAATCATTAACACCTGACCTCAACTGGGTCAGTGCACCTACCCACCTTCTTAGAGAGCTTTGATAAAGTCAGATCTTTATATTCTATTTCTTTTGGTTGAACTTATCACCCTGTATCTCTACTATGATATGAAGTGACAGAATAAAATGACCTCTTTATGTATTTCAAAGCCACAATCAGAGCTATGATAGGGATCTTCCAATTAAAGTCAACATTGCCTGTTGCAATTTACACCTATTGATATGTTAACAGCTAATTCAAGAGCATAGCTTGTCAATTTTCACTTTAGGCCACGTTTTCAATTGTCACAGGGAGAAATCACAATTCTCCCATCCAAGTACTAACCAGGCCCTACCCTGCTTGTCTTCTGAGATCAGATGAGATCAGGTGCATTCAGGGTGGTATGGCCATAGATGAGAAATCACAATTCTTACTGCCTGTCTTTTGTTTTATGTTCTTCCACAGAGTTGCTACTCGTTTTATATTTGTGTTAAATAATGTTCCCTGTTTGTTTCTAGGAATCTGGCTCTACTTTTCCTTTACTTTTGTAGAACAGTGGTGCTAGATTGGGATATTGGGATAAAGTATCTATCCATGATAAGCTAATTCCAAAAATATAAATGAAATTTGTCATTAAACTATTTTTAAGTAGACTTTGAGTTATAGCTGGAATATTATGGAATCTATAAAGGGCTATATGTTTATCAGACAGAATAAGTACATTGTAAATTCACACTTACCCACATGAATGTCATTGACAATTATAGTAAAGTGTTATTAATACTTACTTTTATCTGAAATATGTAGGTTCTTGTAAACTGTTTTTTTGTTGTTTAATCATATCTTTCCTGATTCTTATTCCCTTAATTAAGATTTAATTAGCACTCATATGTGAGCTATTTGTCCAGGTAGGGGGTCAAATGGTGAATAAGACATGTTTGAGACCCTCAAAAAGTTTACATTATAGTGGTGGATAAAAATATTAAATAATTAAGTGTATTAGATTGGCCTTATGAAATTGATCATATTCAGCCTTTTTTTTGACCTACAAAATGGTATTTTATATGATTGAACATGATACTGTGAGCCAGAATGAAATAACCATCACAATAGAAATACAAACTATCTCCAAGAGCAAAGAAGAAGGAAGAATTAATTCAGGGGACTGCAAAAGCTAAACAGAGCAGGGAGAATTTGAACAGTATCTGCAAAAATTTAAAAGAACTAGATATAGAATGCCTATGGAAGCTCTGTTATTTTATTCTTTTGTTGATCTTTTTCCATCTGTGCCGTGTCTGCCTGGGGTTTGGCATCTCAATACGGAATTGGTTCTATGAACATGCCAGTTGGGATGGAGGCAGGAAAGCCCTGAAGCACTACTGAACTATGCGCTGAAAATGAAAATAAGCATTGACCATTGACACAGTGTTTTATCGACAGGTTTCCTGGCAAAGTGTTAATGACTCACTGTGGCACTGTTCAGAGGGATGATAAAAAGCAAAAAGAGGATAGTGACAGTGATGTGTTGGTAAATGTTTAATAACTGGCTCTCAGAAATCAGGGGGGTGGTGGTGTCTTGTGTAGCTTTTGACAATTTCCAAGACGAATTTCAAGCTACCAACCTGATGGGAACAGGGAACAGATCTGGAAAGAGATGTGCACATTTACCTGTCAGGAACCAAGCCCCTGTTAGTGGACTCTAGCACCCTTGGAATGCTAGATAATTTTCCTCAAAATAAAGCACCCATTATGAACCCTGAATGAGAGTGGTGTGTTCAAGTGCATTGTGTCATTAAATCTGTCCTATAAACCCAGTCATATTTATGACATTTCCAAGATCTATCTATAATATTTATCTGGCGGCCACGCCAAAATTATTTTTAACCATGGTGGAAAACTATTTACCTTTCAGTATGCTACAGATTTTACATGCCCCCGCCCCCACAATAATGCATTACTTTTTTTTTGTTTTCAATCAATGTGATTTTTAAAGAAAGTGTTTATATTTTGTACTTGTAATACAATAAAATTTATTCTAGGTTTTCATAATTACTTTATGCCCAGTGTTTAACCCCTTCTAGAAAGTAATTATTATTTTTTTCAAAAAGTATATATAGCTTTTTTCTCTTTAGTGAAAATTAAAGTAATAAGGTCCCTAGAGATATCTTTCTGGGTCCTTACTTGACACAAAAGACATCCACAGAAATTTAAATACAAATATAGCTGTAATTTGAATTCTCTAGGCATTTACTTTCTAGGCTGTCAATATGAGCCACACTAAAAAAAAGTATAAGGAAGTCACCAAGTGCCACTGTCAGATGCCAGCTTAATCTCGGTTGATGTATTGAGAACTTTTCAGACCTCCGAGGAGCAGATATGGTGTTTCTTTTATCTAGCTACTAATGAGATCTGCTCTTTATCCAGGTCTTGCTGAATAAACAAAATTTGCATGAAGTGCTTTTGCTGTCTTAGAAAAGTGCTTTATACATCAGTGATCTTTTGCTAGTGACTTAGTTTGTGGGAAGGGAATTTTCCTTATCACATCAGACTTCTCCAGGCCTCATCACATCAAGATTTTTTCTCTTTTATTTCAAGTTTCTGGTAATCCAGATTCCTTTTTGTCCCTATCAGCACAGATGTGCATGTCTATACAAAAGATCCCACACTTATATTAAATCTCCCCCTAACCCATGCCTTTGTTTTAGATCACTGCCTAGATGTTAGTCAGCATAATCTGAATAATGTAGTTTTCTTTTTTGGTCCCATCTGCTCCATCTGCAAATGTTTAAATATGCTTTCAGGTTTCTTTTAAAAGAACATATCCATTGACATAATGTGCAACGTGTTATAACCCTGAACAATTGAGGTATTTTAAAGTCAAGATTTGCAAGGTTGTGTTGATCACTTCCTAATGTGCCACCCAGTTTCTGTACTTTGTAACTAACACACCTTCTTCCCTCTATTTGCTCTTTAATTGTTTTATATCTAACTTTATGCTTAAAGATGTGTTGGGTTCTGCTTTGAGCTTTTCTTCCTACACTAGGGATAGTGCTGCTAGACTAACTCCCTCTGTTAGGAGACAGAGCGTGGTACATGCAACTTCTGGCCTCATGTCCCTTTCAAGCGAATCATATTTGGGGAGAATAAGAAAAGGAAAAATAGTAAAAGAAATATGGACCTTGGGCACCACCTCACTGCCTAATTCTAAGGTTGGGTACTCTATCAAGGCTTCCAACAAAGAATCTATTCTTGGGAAAAGGATTCAGCAATCACCACACCCCTCCCCAACATCGCTGTTTTATTTTTTTCCAAAGCTTTCTCCCCCTCTACTCCTCTTCATTTTGTCATTTTACTTTTGTCCTTTATATTAATAAATGCTCTCCCTTTTAAAGTATTATCAACTGTTTTTTCTGGTTTTAATTTACTCCTGTGACACTAGTTGGCTCTACTCATCATTTAATAATCTCATTTTATGTTATCCAAATGTATTTTCCAAAGCTGTATTCTCAGAGATTTGTTGTGTAACTCGTCTCATTTTCCTTTCTTCCTTCACCTTTACTCTTGGACCACAGATTTCCTTTCTTTTGTCTAAACTTCATGCAAATCACCAGCTGAAAACTGTCCAGAGAGCTCCAAATATATATTTGTTAGGGAAAAAAATTAACTGTGTACCCATCTGTTTTTTTCTCCTAATGCCAGGAAAACTCTCTGAAGGCAGGCTTCAGAGAATTTCTCTTCTTAAGGAAGGACTATAAAAATAATTTCTTTGTTCCTAAGGGCCAATCTTATCTCTACCCAATCAGTCTCACAATTTTAGACTGTGCCATATCCATATCATTATCTTTTCATCACCATTCATTTACTCATTGACTCAATAAATATCGCTGTCCTAGACATTTACATTTGAAAATATATTGAGTCATAGTTCCTCTCAATTATTATACACAGGAAATTATTATAAAGTAAAATAAAGGCTGTGTTATAAATTGCTAAGGGAAACTATAAGAAAGATACCTAAAAGCCAGGTGGCAAACCATGTGATCTGATTGAATGAGTGGTATATTTAGGTCTTCCAGAACGGCAAAGAGTGAAAAATGTCTGCTTTTTGCAAAACGGATGTCATTGAAAGAGATACACCATATTAATATGCTGGTGCTTGCAAAGTTCTTTAGGTTTGAGATATTTGTTGAATAGATGAATGAAACCTATTATTTTAATTGTTCCATTTAGTTTAAGAGCATAATCAAAAGTAATTTTGTCCTCTGCCTCATCTTGAGAATGCAATAAGCATTTAATTCTGGTACATATCGGTATGTTAGTGGCTTTTCAAAGTTGAGTATATAAAATGTTACAGTCAGATATGTGTTTTGACTCTAGGTAAAAGGAGTCAAATGCATTCTAATTTGATTATTAGCATTGTGCTTTAGGTGATTGGATGCCACTTGATCAGAAGAGAGGAATTAAGT
This sequence comes from Propithecus coquereli, assembly GCF_000956105.1. NCBI lineage: Eukaryota > Metazoa > Chordata > Mammalia > Primates > Indriidae > Propithecus > Propithecus coquereli. Next base: position 1,496,285 of record NW_012148241.1, on the reverse strand, counting down.
TGATTTGACAGCCCTCCAATTTTGCTTTTACTGTTATTGATTCATTGAATCCAGGCTCTTCTGCACAAGGCTTGCTCTTGGAAAAGGCAATGATAGGCACATGTAGCCTAATCACATTTCATTGTTCATTTTCTGTGTGTAATGATAAATTTCACTACCCAGATCAATTTTGGCCCAATTTCCTTTAATAGAATACAACCTAAGGAAGACTGTTAGATTAAAAGCAATTTCTTTATAAGATGTATTAAAAGGGGAAAATGAACTAAAGACATTTGCTTTATAACTTTGGTTTAGATTTTATTTGAGTTATACTACCAAAATAATCAGTAAGTAGTATAGGAAAAAAAGGGTCATTTTTATGATTAATTAAAAAAGTTAGAGAACTGTGTAGTTAGAAATTGAAAGTATTTTATATACTATCAATGTTAGTCTCCTCATTTTTCAGAGAAAAACAGGCTCAGAGTCATATGAACCAGAGTATGAAATGCAAATTTTGGGAAGCCAATATCTATATATTTTTCCAATTTATTACACAGGGTAGCCCACCTTAAAATTGCACTAGCAAATGAATGCTATATTTTTTTCCGGAATATATGACCGTATGTTATAATATTTTATACATTTACATGAAATTTATAATTAGCTATTAAATGTTTACCTTTTTTATGTCTTTATCCCTTTCAATTAACAAATTAGAAACATAATTGCTTGCCAAAATGCAGAGTGAATTGTTTGAAAGGGTTAATATTGTACATGTTCCCAGAAGCCAATTATGTTTGCAGGATTTAGAGATCGTGATGAACAGAACCTAGATTGATGTATGCAATTAAAATCTTTCTAACCTGTGTATCTAGAGAATTGTTTAAGGATTGAAGAGTTAATGCTAGGAAATGAGTTTCATTTAGTGCACATAATTCCAGCGCCATAGAAGCATAGGGGGAAATCAACTGAGGGTCATATGCAAGGAAAAACACTCACTCAGAGGGGTTATTTATTTTGTTTTGCTCTGTGTGTGTGTGTGTGTGTGTGTGTGTGAGAGAGAGAGAGAGAGAGAGAGAGAGAAGGAATTAGAAATGATTGAATTAGACTGATTTTAAAATCCTGATGTATGATTATTGTGGATGATAGCTATTGAATCGAAGTCAAAGTTTTGTCAAAAACACAATACATGTTAAATAATAATACTACTACTAAAGACTTGAACCTATTCTAAAACCAGTTAGGTAGAAAAAAGTCAACGGAAGGAATAAAGGAAGAAAAGTGAGAAATGTGAGGAAGGAAGTGAGAAAAGGTGGACTCCAAGAAATGCTTGAATAGAGAAGGTGAGATGAAAGTTCACATACCTGAGTTCTAGTCTTCTGAACTCCAGCCTCAGAATGAAATGATGGTTATCTAATTCAATTCTTCAGAGTTCTTCACTGCTCTTTTACTTTAAAACCTTGGAGTGCCTCTAGAAGGGATAGTCTCTTAGGCAGTTAACAGAGCCTAAAGAGGTTGAAGGTCATATGAAAATCAAAGGGTCAAGTCTAGTTAGAAGTTCTCCTCAATATTTTTTGCCTTTCAAATAATATATAATGGATCACTACTAGTGCTTATATTGAAAATTCTTACAGTATATATCCAGTCGAATTTAGTGAAGCAAAAAGAGGCAGTCCTTGCTTTGCACAATAGTGAAGAACGATGAAAAGACCTGCAAGGGGAAATCGTGCAAAGCAATCTTAATAGTTAAGAGAGGAAATTTTGATTGTTCTATGACCTTTAAAGACTGTGGTTAAAACATTAAAAATTGTCTCACTGTTATAGGAATGTTTAAACAGTAGCAAAAACTAATATATGTTTAGTACACTATAATTTAAAACATTGACAACATTAAAAATTGAAGTGTTTTTTATTTCTTTGTAAGAAATCTCATCAAGAGTAATTTGAACAGTCCTTATTTTCTTCTCATCATAGGTTACGATATGGAATGGGAATCCTTTCTATGCCTTTGTAAATTGTAATACTCTTTTCTAAGGTTGGATCAACTTCTAATAGCTTATTCTTTATGCTTTTAATGTAACAAAATATCTCTGAGAGTTCCTGTAACGTCAAGTTTGATGCAATCACTTTCTCTGGGACATCTTCATCGTTTTTGTCACAACTACTTCCCTCATTAATCTCAACAAGTTCATCTACACTAAGTTCCTCTGGACCTTAGTGTACCCAGAGTACACTAAGTGTACTTAGTGTACCCGGAGTCTCTGGGAGAGTGACATTGTCAACATTCACGCAGATGTTGCTTCTATAACTCTGCCTGTGTTCAATTCGAATTTCACCTCAAGCATCACAATTTTCATTTCTTTGCTGTGTTGATCAATTTTCTTTATCAATTATTCATCTTTGTAAAAATGGCATGAGGGCTAATCATTGGGAGACAAGGAGTCAACACAAATACCCACTTTCTGTCTATGTGTGAGTTGAACGACAGGTGCTCAGTGACCGATAATCATGGATAGACTTTGAAAGAAGTGACATTATTGTTCATTGATCATGACGCACATCTGTTATTTTGTAGTGACCTGTGGACTGAACAGCTAGGAAAAAAGATTGTACTTTATGAATTTACTTGAAAATTACCAAGATAACTGAAATTTAAACTGTGTTGTTGGGGGACTGGAGTTATTTTAAATAAACTATGTGTATTAGTCAGGGTTCTCCAGAGAAACAGAACCAAAAAGGACATATGTTTATGAAGAGATTTATTATAGGAATTGGCTCATGTAATTGTGGAGGCTGAGCAGTCCCATGACCTGCCCTCTGCAAGCTGGAAAACCAGAGAAACCAGTGGTGTAATTCAGTCTACTTTTGAAGGCCTGAGAATCAGGGGTAGGGGTGAGGGGCAGGAAGCTGACTGGGTAAGTCCCAGTCCAAGTGCAAATGCACAAGAACCAGGAGCTCCAATGTTTGAGGACAGGAGAAGATGGATGTCTCAGCTCAAGAAGACACAAAGAGAATTTGCCCTTCTTCTGCCTTTCTGTTCTCTTTGGGCCCTCAACAGATTTGATGATGCCTGCTCACATTGGTGAGGGCAGATCTAAAAAAGGTCCACTCAGACCACTGAATCGAATGTAAATCTTTTCAAGAAACACCCTCACAGACACACCTAGAAATAATATTTTACCAACTATCTGGGTATCCCTTATCCACATCCAGCCAACACATAAAATTAACCATCACATCATGCTGACTCAAATCTGTGCCCATTGGAACTAAGCAAAACAAGGTCTGCCTGTATATACAATACCACTTAGAAATATGAGAAATATGAGATACTGAATACTCTTTAAAGAGGAGGAACAAAATATAGCATTTTTATATAGCAAATTATTTGAGCTACTATGTGAAGATTGATTAAAGTATTATAACATTTTTCTTTTATTGATGGTATCGATTGAGAAACTGTGTAACAAGCTTCAGTAAATGGTAAATCTGCAGGTCAGATTGTTAATGAAAATTATCATTCATAAAATTTTTTGACTTAAAAAAATGTTAAAAGAATTTCTATTTTATATTACGGGGGAGGGGGCTTCTGAGGGTAATCCTGGTTAAAAGCTAGTCAGGTATTCAACTGGAGCACATCATTTGACCTCTCCAACCTATTTCTTACAAATTTGAATGTCAATTATTGAAGAAAAATTTCCAAATATATTTTGAGGAATCAAAAAATGTAGTCTCATGGGGTAAAATAAATTATTAAATTATTTGAAAAATGTTGTTTTTGCTGGTCACCTACAGATATAGGGGACCTCATTTTATAATATTAAGCCAAAAAACTCTCAAATAATCAATACACCTCAAATTTCAAAATAAATGTTTTTGTAAAAATGTATTGCAATTATATGTACATGAACAAAGCTAGACAATCAGCATA
>NW_012148241.1:1492033-1492325 GCF_000956105.1 Propithecus coquereli | reverse complement strand
ACCATTGCCTAGAACATTTTAGTTACTTTTATTAAAAATATTTTATTGGCTGTTTCCATGGACATGTGTCATTTCAAATGACACAGAATACATTACTCAACTCAATACAGGCACATTTGACAAAGCATGAACCAATTTTCCAGGCTTTGTATCTTTTGGCTTTATTAAATTATCCATCATCCCTTTAATGTTTTTTTTTTTTTTTATCACTTATGCATTCCCTACCTGTAGCACACAGGACATTTAACTGGGATCCAATTTTGTTAATTTTAGATATATAACTTTGAAGTAG
>NW_012148241.1:1490543-1491704 GCF_000956105.1 Propithecus coquereli | reverse complement strand
GAGAGACGACTAAGGAAAATGGCAGAGGCTTGCCTCTCTTCCCAACTCTAGTCCTGTTTCTGTATTCAGAAAAAGGCTGGAAAGAACAAAAAAACATTATTTAAACTAGTAGTAATTTAGGGGCCAATTTCCAAGTTAATTAATACTTGATCCTAGTGAAAACTATCTTCTGGATTTGGTCGTAAGAATGCCTTGGATGAAAATAAGCAAGAGTTATGGAGACAGATGTCAGATTACAGCAAGTTAAGAAGTAACTCGTCAAGGTAGAGGATTGAAACTACTTTTTATGATCTTGGCTTGGTGGAAAAAGGAAGGTAGATAGAGAATGATGAAATGTTGAAAGATATCTCTTTTTATTTTTTCAAAATGGTAGCAAATTCATCATGTTAATAGACTGAGAGAAATAGGTTAAAGATCTAATAGAGAAGATATAGTCAAAAGAGGGAGACTGAGTTGACCTTCAGGCAGGATGATTTGATAGAAAATGAAAAAAACAGACAAAATAATGTATTAATAGTTCACTAGATGTTAATACTTCCAGTTCATTTAGCTGTCATTTATCAATAATCTTTTACTATTTGTTTTCTGATATTGGGCTTTCAAAATCATAGAAATTACAAAGGTATTGTAGGTTTTAATTTTAAAATGGTTAAATGGTCCACAGAAAATGGATTTTTAAGATTTATATCACTGTCATTGCTTTTCCAAGTTTGACTGTGTTCATTGTATTTCAGAATTGTCTGTAACTTAAAATACTTGTCTTTAGGCAGACAAACATAAGAAAATGTGATCTAGCTTACTGGCTGGAAATAAAAATCAAAAAAATAATTAGATACCATTTTTCATACATTAATATTGAGCACTTATGACATATCAGGCACTGTGTGAGAATGATGAATGTGCAGTGGAGGAGGGGAGCCTGGCCAGTCAATGGTCCGGAACACAGTGCACCCTTGGGTAGCACTAGGGTGTTAGGCAAGAGTCAGTTTCATCATGCACCATGCTTTCCTCACTTGCCTATCTTGAAACCACTCTTTCTGGAGTACTTTTCTGCCTTACTCTTCAACATCTTGGAAACTCCTACTTATTATTAATAAATTCAGCTTAAATGACACTTCTTCCAGGGAATCGTGTTTCATTTCTCCAAGCAATGCTAAGGGG
>NW_012148241.1:1487684-1489490 GCF_000956105.1 Propithecus coquereli | reverse complement strand
TGACTTTTTAATGAAGAACTTCAAAATCTTTATGCCATTTTAAACTTGTTTATTTTAATGTTGCTTTTGATTTAATTATGCTTTTTGAATTAAATCAAATAATTTTGTTCTAATCAGTGATTCCCATACAATGATCCCATTATGCATTATTAAAAGATTTTTTGTTGTTGTTTTAAGACTTTTTCTCAGTTCCATAGGTTTCTCTTTCCCCATATGAATCTTCTATATCCATATAAGTAAGACATTTCCAAGGAGTGGTTTTGGATATGTGTTTAACTTCCAAATGAGTGCCAAATGTGGTTTGGTCAGAAAATAATAATTCTTTCTTTTTTAAAAAAACTTGCTTTTGACCAGTTAGCTCTCAGGTGATTAAGAGCAATGACTATTAAATATCAATATTTCTTTAAAAAGCTGGTAAGTTTTTGTTGTATTAACTTGTGTAAACAAGAAAATGGCCTTTTTTCTCCTTTTGTCTCTACTCCCAATCAATTGGTAGGATTTAATTAGCCATCTTTATTCAAAACTAAAAACATGCTTTAAAGTGCCATCCTATTTTTAGGTAAATTGACTAAGTTCTCACGAGGTGTAGAAGAATTCCAATTACTTTGTAAGCTGTTATGACTGGAAGGGAACATAAATGAGAAACAAACAGGCTAGACTCCATTTAATTGGATTGAAATCTGGATAGTTCTTAAGTAATAGGTTTAGAACTGCATTTTTAAAGTTAAAAATTTTAGACTTCAGAGAAATATAGAAAACTATACTTGAGAAAACTCTACAAAAAAATGTACAGTTAGTATGTTCAGAAGTAGAGTATCCTGCTTAAAAGAATGAAGAATTTTAACACTCAGGGGTTTATTCTTGTTTTATTTTATAATGAGGAAGAACGATCTTGTGTAGAAATCTGTGATACACTTCAAAACTAAGAGGGAAATTTTGTCCATGAGCTGTTTATACCTTTTCCTTTTTAGCAACTAGATACAGCTTTAAATATAATATGCTCTCTAAATAAGTGATGCCTCTGATGTTCATTGGAGGGGTATGATATGAGGTCTTTGGTCTAAGAGTTAATTGTTTTAAAGGATGTGTAAAAGTAGACTTAATCACAGCTCAGAATGGAATGATGGCTTCTGTGTTTAAAAATAATATCATTTAAGACTGAACACATTGACTAACAAGTAAACTTCTAATATTAGCTAAAACTGAAGAGGAAAGTTAAACAAATTGCATTTTGACAAAGAAATTCTGGGATCAACACATGGCTAAGGAAGTCAACCAGGAGATACATTTGTGGAATGTTGAGTATCTAGCTAAAGCTCCTCTTTCACAAGACAGAAATCTTGACAGAATATAACAGAACAGTGCTAGACAGTGGCTGGGAGACCCCCGTAACTCAGAATTTAGAGAGTACTTTCTACTAGACTCATCACATTGCAGATTTATAAAATTGGCACTAGACTTAGGTATTATATAAATAGATATTAAAATAGTACGCAATTCTATTGCCAATAGCACTGACTTTGTGAGCTTTTTAATAAATAGTTTTATTGCAACAAATCAGAGTCTCATATGAAATACAGAGATTTATGGCTCTACCAAAGACTCTTTTAGCTGTTCAAGACTTCAGTCTATTTTGCTTTTTAGTGCTCACCAAGTGAATGTGGGAAAAAAAAAAAAGAGGAATAACTCCTCATCCTGTAAACTTTAATTTGCAACAGGTGATCTCTTGCTCATAAACACAATTTCTTTCATTCTGTTACCAGCCTGGAAACATTTTCAGCTTTTGATCTATTTATTTTAAATGAC
>NW_012148241.1:1486247-1487634 GCF_000956105.1 Propithecus coquereli | reverse complement strand
TTAGTCTTATTTGGAAGCATTGTAGAATATTTTCCAAGGAATTAAATTATACCTGCATATTTGTTCTTTGTGTCCTTTCATTTTCCAGTGATTTATTAAGTATTTCCAACATATAGGAAATGTGCAAGTAACTTGTGACAAAATATGAATGACAGTTTTTATTATCTTCTAACTCACATTTAAAAGGTGACAAACATTTTTAAAACAAAAGGTAAACCAGTGTGATAAGTTTATTGTTAAAGACAAGAACAGGTACCCACAGGAGAAGAGAGGGTGAAATCTTAATTTGTTCAGATGATTTGATAAATTTAAATGTGTTAATATATTTACTTACATTATCCTAAAAGCAAATTGAGGTTTCTGGATTAAGGCAGACTATTTCTCCAGATCCCATTCCCTCATCTGAGGCAAAATGGTGAAAGCCAATTGCTTATGCCTGTGTGCGCAAAGGGTTTTATGCCACAGGAGAGGAACTCCAAAATTATGTATGAGTCTTGAAGTTTATATGGAAAGTGCTATGCAGCTGCCATCTTCCCCTCTTGAGAGAGGGAGACAAACCTTGCCTCTCAAATGTATTACAATTTGGAAATGTAACATAAACTGGGATTTGAAATACAAATGGATATCTCTCAGCTTTCAGCCCCCTTTGAAGTAGAAGTACATACCTCTGGGGAGATATCTCTATATGTCTCTGAAAGTTGCTATCTATCTACTCACCATTTAACTTTCAAGGCATATCTTTTGTTCAAGTTTCCAATTTTCTTTGCCTAGAATAACCTAAGCATAGAGAAACACAAAGATATTTTCTTTACATTACCACACAATTGAGGAAATGTTTTTTGTAGAGGTGACATTTGAGCCCAGACTGTTGGGTATGTAAGAATTTACCACACAAAAGGAGAGAGCCATTCCTGGCAGGGGGAACAGAAGCATGACTTGACAGTAAGAAAGAACATGGTACAACTCTCATCAAGTGGTTAATAGTTGCTATTTCTGGGAAATGGAATGTGAAAAAGAAGTGGCAGTTTAAGGATAACTTTCCAATTTTATTCTAATTGAATTACCTGAATTATTAGCATAATAAACTTTAAGTGAAAAAAAGATTGCACAATGTCATCCAGGAAACATCTCTCATTTGATCAAGTGTTAAGTGAAGATGTAGCAGAACAAAAAAGCAATTATAGATCATGAGAATTTATATGGCATAACTGGTAATTTAAACTTCATTCTATGGGTAGAGACATGTCCTGAAAGTTTTAAAGAAAGAAATGATGGATTGCATCCAAGTTTTAGAACCATTACTCTGACAGAACAGAGTTTCGGTAATAGAGCAGAGAATTCAAACAGCTGCAATAGGAATAGAGAGAAGGGAAAACACCTGAGAGAC
>NW_012148241.1:1483506-1486197 GCF_000956105.1 Propithecus coquereli | reverse complement strand
GTTTCCTTGTTCTCAGTCCAAGCTCATTTAACCAAGTATCTTTTGGTTATAAGGAAGACAAGCCCACTTAGGCTAGCCCAAATAAATGTTAAGTAGAAGGATTGGTTATTGTAAAGAGAACAGAGATGTGATAGAATCCAAGAAATTATATGCAACTAAGCTTGCAGGAGCTTCCATTTGGCATGATGTCTGGCATCCTTCATACTTTCAATAAAGTAAATCAATGTAAAAATTATTAACATACAGGGTATAAAACATAGACCAGTTTATTGGGATGCAATATTTAAAAGAGAAAGTGCCATACATCATGGTGCCTTCCTTTCCTTCTTCTCCATATGTGGATCCTAGGAATAAGGAACCTAGTACTCCAGATGGGGATCTTCACACTTGTGCACACTTTTCAAGCTAGAACTGTAGAAGAGATAAGTGTGAGGTCTTCTAAGATCTTTTTACTTGACCAATTGTGCTGGATCTACATAGTTATTCCTGGGGGAATATGAGGGAAGGTGCCAAAATTAAGGTCATATCTAAACAGGCATCCCTAGAAGACTTTTATGAACACAACTAATTCAGCACCATCTTCCTCTCTTGGCTTAAGTCTTACAATGTGGATGCATTTTCTTTGCATCAAAGAAGAGGAATGATCCCCTTTTCAAGTCAGTTAATTAATCCTCTCACCCAGGGGTCTGTGAACTTTTTCTGTATAAAGCTAGATGGTAAATATTTTAGGCTGTGTGCAACATATGATCTCTATGGCAACTATTCGACTCTGCCCTTGCAGGGCAAAAGTGGCCACAGACAGTACATAAATGAATAAAATTTTAGTTACAAAAATAGACAGTAGACTAGATTTAGTTCGTAGGTGTAGTTGGCCAACCCATGATCCAACTCATTACCTTTGTGCATGTTCCATTTTTATTAGGTTGGTGCAAAAGTAATTGCGGTTTTAGCATTGTTGAAATTTGCCCTTTGATATTGGAATACATTCTTAAACAAATGTGGTTATGTTAACATCATTTTAATGCACATTTTTCACTTTATATACTTTTGCTAATGACTTATTACTTGCTGTTTATTTGATATTTATTTTAGACTATGGAAATGATGTTAGACAAAAAGCACATTTGGGTGATTTTCTGATTCGAGTTCAAAATGGGTTGTAAAGCAGCAGAGACAACTCACAACATCAACAACACACTTGGCTCAGGAACTGCTAATGACCATATAGTGCAGTGGTGGTTAAAGAAGTTTTACAAAAGAGATAAGAGCCTTGAAGATGAGAATTGTGGTGGCCAGCCATCGGAAGCTGACAACGACCAATTGAGAGCAATCATCAAAGCTGATCCTCTTACAACTACAATGAGAAGTTGCGGAAGTACTCAAGGTTGACCATTCTATGGTCGTTGCACATTTGAAGCAGATTGGAAAAGTGAAAAATTTCAGTAAGTGACCTCATGAGCTGACTGAAAATCAAAAAAATCGTCGTTTTTGAAGTGTTATCTTCTTCTATTTTATGTAACAATGAAACATTGCTCAATCCGATTGTGACGTGTGATGGAAAGTAGATTGTATACCACAACCAGTGATGACCAGCTCAGTGGTTGGACTGAGAAGAAGCTTCAAAGCACTTCCCAAAGCCAAACTTGCAGCAAGAAAAGGTCATAGTCACTGTTTGGTGACCTGCTGCTGGTATGATCCACTGCAGCTTTCTGAATCCCAGTGAAACCATTATATCTGAGAGATATGCTCAGCAGATCAATGAGATGCACCAAAAACTGCAACACCTGCAGTCAGCATTGGTCATCAGAAACGGCCAGTTCTTCTCCACGACAATACCCAACTGCACATCGCACAATCAACACTTCAAAAGTTGAACAAACTGGTCTATGAAGTTTTGCCTCATCCGCCATGTTCACCTGACCTCTTGCCAACCGACTACCACTTCTTCAAGCATCTCGACAACTTTTTGTAGGGAAAACGCTTCCACAATGATCAGGATGCAGAAAATGCTTTCCAAGAGTTCTTTGAATCCCCAAGCATGGATTTTTACACTGCAGAAATAAACAAACTTATTTTTCATTGGCAACAAAGTGTTGATTGTAATGGTTCCTATTTTGATTAATAAAGATGTGCTTGAACTTAGTTATAATGATTTAAAATTCAAGGTCCCAAACCGCAATTACTTTTGCACCAATGTAAATAGCTCTATGATAAATCCCCTATAATTCTTCATATTGAAAAGGAGATATTCCAAATGACTGAGGACTACAATAACTAACCAACTTTTCGTGAATCCTGGTAGTTTATGCTTACCTTTATTACTAAAAATATTTTAAGAGGACAAAAATCCTACACAAAATTAGGTATATAAAGAGGGGTATACATGTCTTAAAGTCATTTTAGTCTGTGACAGAGAGTATGAATTAAAAAAATAAGGGACCATAAGTAGTATCAAATGATGTACAGTGTCCAGGAAGATGACAAATAAAAAGGCCATTGGATTTGGCAATTAGAGGGTTATTGGTGACCTTCAAGAAAATGGTTTCAATAGAATCATTGAGGCAGAAACTAAAATGCCAAATATTTAGGCCTGATAATAATGAGCTAGCTAAGATCTTCTCATATGAAACATAGGTTAATTAAAAATACATCCAACCCAGATATGATCTTTACTTAAATACATTTCTGGAA
>NW_012148241.1:1466265-1469631 GCF_000956105.1 Propithecus coquereli | reverse complement strand
AATAAAGTTACTAATTTGCCACACAGCTTGTGCTGTGTTTTTGTTAAAAACACCACTACCACCACCACTGCCAACAAAAGAAAACAAAAAACATTGTATGCTTATCATTAAAATGCACACTCAATAAAGATTGACTCAGTGGTCTACTTCAGAATTGTAGGAAATGGAAAAATAAAGATCTTACAGGCTGGATTTTTCTGGTACAGTCTAACTCAGTAGTGTAGACAATATAGTACTTAACAGCTCTACCAACATTTCCTTTGGTTCCTATTGTATCACTTAAACCTAATTGTATTTGAACCAGAATCTTGGCCCATGATCTATAATGTGAGGATACTAAACGTGTGTCATGTGGAAAGTATCTGATGGTGTGTTGTGCATTGTAATAAACCACTGAAGATTAGAGCTATGAGAACCAAAGAAACCAAAATCTGTAATTATTGGCATTTGTGGGAATTGTTCTAAGAACATTTAGCCATTTTAATCCAATTTTCTTTTTTTATGGTCCTTAATGAACAGGGGAATATACACAGAGGGTTTCAATCCGTAGCCACTCTTTCATTCTTTCTTGTTGAAGAATATAAACCAGATCTATGGCTTACCTCAAATATAAATCTTATTCAACATACAACAAAGAAGACCCACAGTGTGGGATGCCCACAGTGATTTTTTTCAAGTTATGTCTTTAAAAGATGCTTAAGATTGACTTTGACTGCAAAACAATTGTATGTTGACTTTTGGTTAGAAGCTCTGTTTTTAAAGATTTTATCAGAATTATATTCTTATACAGGGCTAGTTTATAAACAATACTTTAATGACAGAATTCACAAGACTTGAATGGTGTACTTTTTGGCATTACTTTATTCTGGTTTTATCACAGTTTTGCATATGAAATATGAACATAAAGAAATCTTGTTGATTTACTGATATCTGTGTATTGTCAAAGCAGATACATTTGTTCAGGCAATTCTACATTAGATACTGTTTTGGAATATCTTTCTTTGAAATTGTCATTAAAGCTATTTAACTATTAGAAAACTGGCATTATTGCTTGAATAAACACTTGAGTTTTATCCCCCCAAAAAGAAAAAGCAAATGTATAGCTCTGTTTACTCACTCATCTTTTCTCTCTATTTTATATTTCTTTATCCTTTACAGATAACAAATGTGGTTTTAAACACCATTTGGTTATTAAAATAAAAAACTCTGCCCCTCAGAAATTGGACATATTCTACATTGAGCTTATTCAAAAGAATATGCTGCAGATTCTGAAGAAAATCACAGTTGAGATGAGTCTAGTTTAAGACTATATATATCAGAGAGGAAATATCACCTAATGTTCTAGAGAAAGAAAAAATTAACAAATGAATAAATTATCCCTTGTGTACACTTCAAAAAACAAGCAAATTGGTTGTTTACCTAGCAACTTGAGCCTTGACTACAGACCACTAATGACCATTAAAATGAAACAGTCAAGCTATCATGTGGAATCTGTTTTCATTTCTGACTTCCATGACTGAGCTCAGATGTTGCGTGTGCTTAAATCTGCCTGTAGGGAATCTTTGAATTGCTTAATGGGTTGGCCAATGGCAAGCTCTGCCCCACATTAACTGACCATAGCAAATCCTTTTGAGTAAACTAATATCCTCCAGTTGTAAGTCATGTCTACTCTCATGAAAATGTACCAACATCACATTGTAGTTTATTTCAAGGATATTATACATTGAAATCACTGCCACTGCCATAGGTTAGTATCCACACATTTTCTGTATGCATTTTTGCTTAGAAGAGGGGTTTGAAGGCGTTAAACTTTGTTGACATAAAGGTGATGTCTAATATAAGTTTTATAGCCACAGAGAAATTTGGCCAGCCTAATAATACTGTACGATTATTTTTTTTTCATTCATAACTCTGTAAGTCTTTCACAAAGACTCTCTCCACGATTTCTTCATAAAATGTAGCTTGAATCCATCCCCCACAACCAACCTAACAAAAGTTGTGGATACTATAAGCATGAGTATTATGTTTTTGCATCACGGAGCATCAGCTAAATTTGGTGCTTTATGTAGGTGATTAAACTAAATACACAAATTTTATTTTTATAAAAGGGAAGTATGATCAAAAGGTAAGAGCTTTGATATTCTTCGGAAACCCATGAACCCACTCTAAAGCCACTTTTAAAAAAGAACCTCTACAATTTGCAATCAGAGAAATCAAAAGCAAAACCTTCTGATGTAAAAGCTTCACTGGCTGTATAAGATTTACTTGGCCACAATTAAATTTTTCAAGGTAACACAGAGGTAATTACAAAACCATTTTTAATACCTTCCAAATCATTTGAAAATGGGAACTTCTTAGATACTAACTTCTGATAAAAATATTTGCTAGCTCCTATACATATTTATTCCTGGCCACCAAGACTTAAATTTCAACTGATGGAGGCATAAAATTCATCAGATAGGATGGTTGTAACCCTGGCCTATTAGTTTTACTGGGATTATATAACTTGCCCAAACTTGTCCAAACAGTAGTTCACCATCCCCTAAAGAAGTGAGTGAATGAATGATGTTGATAAATGTCTAAATTGACAGGATTACCTCTGTAACAACTTTATGTGGAAACATTAATTGACAATGGCTCTTTGCTAAAGGATTTTTACGTACTCTATCTAATTGCCACAGAAGAACAGATGCAAGCTTAAGAGTTCCGTGAGAATAATTATTGCTAACATCCAGTTTACCATTAGAAATTCTATGGTATATCATGTAATGCCAATACAGCTAATAAACCAGGATTACTACCATTCTCCCCCATGAATTTTATCCTTACATTAGTTTATACTGAAATTTAGGTGGTTAGGATAACCATAGCTTCATCAAATTCTGTTTCCTTGCCATTGTTATTTTAGTACATGCCCAAAATAACTGTCATCACCCTTCCTAGCTGAAAGAGTTTTTCTGAATTTTCACCTTGGGTCAATTTATTAAAGGAAAACTTATGATGAATGAGCTTAAAAATCTTAGCAACTTAAGCCTAAATGTTATTAAATTAAGAGAGCCTCTCTGTGATTATGAATTAGTCACAGGGCATTAGAGATGTAGATCTGAAGAGCTCTAATCATTTAGGAAGTACTACAAAAATGTTCTTTTTGAGGCTTTGATTTGTGAGTGATGCTATTTTATGGAAAGAGGTATTAGAGGCATTGAGCCTTTACATTTACTGTTAGAGAAATGTAGGTTCAAATAATGTACCTGCAGTACAAAGGTCACTTATTAAGAACTTTATTCACCTAGAAACTGAAAACCATTGCCTAGAACATTTTAGTTACTTTTATTAAAAATATTTTATTGGCTGTTTCCATGGACA
>NW_012148241.1:1462910-1465444 GCF_000956105.1 Propithecus coquereli | reverse complement strand
AACTTCTTAACTGAGAGCTTATCAAATAGGTAGCTACATAAGAACATGGGGCATTGTTATGGACTGAATATCTGGGTTCCCCCTAAAATTTGAATGTTGAAATTGTAGCTTCCAATATGATGGAATTAGAAGATACGGCCTTTAGTAGGAGAACGTTCATGAATGAGATTAGTGACCTTTTAAAGGAGACTTCAGAGAGCTATCTCATTTCTTCAGCCAAATGAGAACACAATAATAAAAGAGTTGTCTATGAACCAAGAAGCAGGCCCTCATCAGACGATAAATCTGCTAGCATCTCCGTCTTGAATTTCCCAGCCTCTAAAACTCTGAGAAAAAAATTCCTGTTGTTTACAGCCACCCAGTCTATGGTATAGTGTTTTAACAGCCTGAATGGACTAAGATAGGACACTCAACAGGTAATTTGATTTGGTAGTGTTGACAAATAATCTTTGCCATTTTTGGGATATCCATGTAGAAAAAGTCTGGAAGCTTTCTGCCTCGGGAATATGAAAAACCTGGATTTTCAGAGACATTTATTCTCCAAAAAGAAAGAAACAATAAAAAGAAGAGATGGAAGAAGAAATCTTACTTGGTAAAGATTTTACATAGTTTGCCGTGGCCAGAAACAAAGCAAAGATATATATGTATTTTTAATTTTTATTGTTGTTGTCGAAGAGGCTATAGAGTTGAGTAACATAAAATTAAAATTAAAATTTAGAGTTGAAACTACTCGTGTAGGGGAAAGAACGTGATTAAGAATAATTTCGCTTTCTAAATAAAACCCATTTTAGGAGCCTAGTGACTTGCAACTCTCTCTTACAAAGCCTGCCACTGAAATTAGGTAATATTAAAAGTATTGTAATTTGTAATTCTGATCTTTGAGAGCATTTGTTTGTTAAGTAGATTTCTTAGCACAATGATTAAAATCGTTTAATAGAGCAGTTGGTTACTAATTTCTTTTTGTCTACTATGTCACAAAAAATATTCCAAGTAGTGTATCAAAAAGCTTTTTTAAAACATTTGTGATTTGACAAAACCCCAGAATTTTCAAAACTCTAGTATAAATCATGAAGCAGTTTGAGTCTCTCAAGGTGAGTCAAGGTTCTTATTTACAATTAGCCAGGAGAGCTTACAGTTTCCATCTACCTGTAGTAGAAATTATCACCTTTAATAAGAAATCATCCTGGATCCTCAAGTTTACTTGATTGATATCTAAAATAAAAAATAAAAAAATCTCTCTAATATCTCAACAGTAAAGTTGTAAGTATCAAAAATTTTTACAATTTCCTAACTTCTACATAAAATATTTTCTTAACTTCTGAAGTATTCATATTTTATTCATCACTTGAGCTTCTGCGATAAGAGAAATAAACACATTTTAATTTGCCTTTCATCTATTGTGTCTAATTAATTATAAAGCAGCATATTTATGATGAGTCTTTTGACTCTTTAATTTTATACTTTCATAAGATAATGCAAGGGAACTGTCATTACGATAGATTTCTAGTCAGAAATGGTTTTCAGATATTAAGTTCTTTACCTATACCACAATTCTCTGAATATGATTACTTTGTGCATTATTTACTTATTCATTTTGTCTTCTTTTGACCAACCTGGTTCTGTTGTGTTGCTTTTCATCTTTCATCTTCAAAGCTCCATTTCTGGATCATATGTAACTGTCTCAAGTTAGTTGCTGGTATAAACTTCAAATGAAAAACTTTGATTTAAAAAATTCCAGCTGAAGTTTATCATTTCTAAAAATGTACAGCTGTTTCTACCATGCTATTCTTTTTATTGTCAGGATCATAAGGCTGAAGGCTAGAAGCAGGCTGTTTTCATTTCAATCATGCTAACAATCCAGGAAAATCAGGCTTTGATCTTTGGGAAGAAGATTTGGGGCACTCAGTGTGTTAAAATTGGCATTGGAGGCTTATTTTACAAGAAACTTGCAGTTGCGTTTCAGAATGTGTTTTATATTCACTAGTAAGGGACATGTTAAGAAGAAGTAGGAAGTCATTCTGCTTTTAACCATGAAGAAATCAAGTTTAAATGATTTGGAAAGTAAAGACTTGGGTGTGACTTTGAATGAAATAGATATCTGGGTTGAGAGTAATTCCTCTGGAAATGTTCCCCAAAAATTCAAGTCAGAAAAGAGTGAACCAACCTGAGTAGGGAACAGAGGAAATAGGGTAAGAGGAAACATTGTTGGAGACCTTCTCATAGGGTTGACCACAAGTTATCCTGGAGGGACATCTTTGACAGACATTTTTTATTTATTAACCAACTTTGTTGAGTAACGGTTTACATAACATAAAATCCACTATTTTAAAGTATGCTATTCAATGGTTTTTAGCACATATTAATGTGGTATTGCATAACCATCTTCATAATCGAATTTTAGAATATAACCCCTAAAAGAAATCTGGTATTTATCAGCGTTCACTACCCATTCCTTTTGCTATACCCTCAGGCTGGCCCTTGGCAACCACGAACCTATATTCTATTTTCATAAGTTTGTCTGTTCCAGAGATGTC
>NW_012148241.1:1457229-1462005 GCF_000956105.1 Propithecus coquereli | reverse complement strand
TCCCACTTTCATTCTCATGCAAAATACTTGTCTCCTTTTTTGTCCACTTATCCAATGCTATTAAGCTCTGTAGCTATTTATTGTATTGTTTACTGACTTCTTTACTGCGTCATCTGCATTCATTAAAAATTTTGATGAGTGGTTGATATACTTTTTTCTCTCATAGAAAGTCAGCTTTCATCAACAACGTTTATATAGATTACAATTCTAATGTTTTATAGCAGTTTCTCAAGGTGTGATTTGTCTACCACCTGCATCCAAATCGTCTGGGTTAACAGGCAAATTTATGAATCCCATCGCAGACCTATTGAATCAGAATCCCTAAAAGTAGAATCAGGGAGCCTGCATTTTTCACAAGCTCTCCAGACTCTGTTTAGCCATATTAAATTTTGAGAATGGCCACCCAGGCTGTCTCACTTATACCTGGGCGTATAATGAATGTTACTGCTGAACAGTAACATTCAACATCCACTCTAACTAGTAACCCACTCCCTTGTAGACACAGTTGTCAGTTACTGTACCTCTGAAATAATAAATCCCACTCTAGAATTGAACTCATGGAGACAAAGGGTAGAATGATGGTCACCAGGGACTGGGAAGGGTAGTGGAAAGGGGGCCAGAAAGTGGGAATGGTCAAGGGGTACAAAAATATAGTTACATAGTTAGATAAAATGAACAATATTTGATAGCACAACAAAGTGACTATAATCAACAATAAGTTAGGGTACACTTTAAAATGAACATGAACTTTTATCTTTTAATTATTTCCATTAATCCTATTTTTAGCATTTTTCTCAAGTGTTTTAGCATTCTCTTGACTTCATTTGCTTCTCCATCCAGCCTAAATCTCATTATCTGACACTTTAGTAGCTCAAGTACTCCAGACTCCATTGCTCATTCATTTTTTCAACCAAATATGTGTTCAGCAAACCTCAACCTTAGATTAATCCAACTATCATATTGATTCCTATATCCAGCCATCTGAGGACAGCTGGGAAATATTTCCACAACTCTTTAGATCATTGACGTTACCATATTTGTTACTCTCCTTCTACACCATTCAAAACACTGCTTAACAGCTAGTAAGATTTCTGTTCTATTCTCCCCAACAACTACTTTGGAAATTTATGACATCAAGCATCCTGTTCCACCAGCATTATCTTCTTTCAGCAGATGATCCTGCTTCCTATTTCATACCTCCAAACTCCAGTATCCTCCTGTTCACCAGATATATTCTCTAGAATTTCTTGTGGACACTTAAAATTAAATACATCTGTAGTAGACTGAATAATGCCCCCAAAGATATCAGATCCTGATCTCTGGAACCTGTAAACATTACTTTATATGGAAAAATGGTCTTCGCAGATGTGATTATGTTAAGGATTTTGAGATGGGGAGATTATCCTGGCAGCTCTAAATATAATCACAAGTGGCCTTACAAAAGAGGGGCAGAGAGAGATCTGATAGACACAGAAGAGAAGGCATATGACCACAGAGGCATAGACTGGAGTGATTTGGCTGCAAGTCAAGGAATGTCGGAAGAAGCAAGAAATGGATTTTTCCCTAGAGCCTCTGGGGGGAGTACATCTCTGCTAACAATTTGGTGTCAGCCCAGTAATACTTATTTCAAACTTCTGTCCTGCAGAACTGTGAGAGAATAAATTTCTGATATTTTTAAATCACCAAGTTTGTGGCTATTTATTATAGCAGCCACAGCTAACTAATATAATGTCCAAGAACTTTCTTTTCAAATTTTCCTCCCCTCTTGAAGTGGCAGAAACAAAATTCTCTAAACTTTTCTTCATTTTTATTCTCTCTGATATGTCAACAAGTTCTATTGATTCTATTGAATAAATCTATCTCAAAATTATTCCGTCTTCTACAGACCCATTGCTATTGTCCTTGCTGAGACAAATGACTTTTGTCATCTGTTCTTCTAGAATAGCCTCTGTTGCAAACTGACCTAAGTACTTGTTATTTCAAGAATTACCAAGTTGTTTCGGTAAACACTCGTGGCTTCCAGTGACTCTTGTTAGGAAGTGGTTCTAAATCTTGTCTCTAAACACTTTCTCTGGTTTGTTAGGAGATCATGTACCAGACCAAAATCTGCTATACACAGAGATGCTTATTAGTAAGCAAAAACAAAATTTCATTTCATGCATATTCCTAAAAGCTCACTCATGAGAACTACCACCTTAGTAAGTGCAGCAATATATTTTGGCCTTGGGAGCAGCCAAAGTTCTAGCCTGATCAAGAGACAGTATTCTCCCTTAAGTGGGGGAATGCAAGCCTCAACAGAGTTGTAGACAGAAGGCACTATTCTGAAGGTAGTATGCTCTTGAACTTGTCGGTTTCCCTATAGTATTCACAGAGGAGCAATGAGCCTGTGCAGTCTTTCTAGGAAACTAAATACCTGGAATACTGCTTACTCCTCCAATGACTATTAATATCTTTTAATTGCTAATCAGGGAAACATCTGCTATTGATTTGGTGATATGTGAATTTCTTGTAAAGCCGTCTCTTGAGAGTGTGTCCCAGTTTGGGTTCCTTCAAATACTAACAAACCATCCTTAAGGCATCCATGAAAGTGAACATTACATACAAATACATCAATCTGTTTTTCTGGAGTCAATTAAAGTAAATTACCTCAAAGGAAATTTGAACAGACTCAATGCTCTTTGCTTTCTCTGTCTCCCCCTTCATATCCATCGGCACACTACTTTCAGGCTGATCTTTCAGTGTCCCTGTTATTCATCGCTGTGGACTCTCACGGCCTCTGGAGCATGTGTGGACCTCTGTCAGCCTGTCCAGTCTTATTTCATTATCTATGTCTTTCATTTTTCAGAAATGAATAATTATTAGTAGTTCTCAAAAAAAAAATCAGGCTATGATCTTTCTAGGCATACTGTTAGCTCTTTGCCTTCCTCGACTTGCTTACTGCAATTTTTTTCTCATTCTTGAGATTTGTGTTCAAAAGACAGATCCTCTATGAAGCTTTCATATTCTTCTTTGTACCTTAGGTTCCCCTCTTCCCTTGCCTTCACTTTTCTTAATTTATGATTTTACCATTTTGCTAAGACTGCCTTTTAGATGTTTGGATGGGTCCCCTTCATCTCCACCAACTGCGTAAGCTTCCTGAGAGTGATTTCCATGTCTGTTTCATATGCAGAAGCCATATTCCTATCACAGTGCATAACTGGCTCTTTATAAATATCCAACAAATAAAAGAGTTAATGAATGAACAAACTAATTCCGAAAGAAAAAAAAATTCTTTGTTAGTTCAGAGGCAATAGAAACTCTTGCAGCTACAGAAAAGAGGTTTATGTAATTTTTAGGCCCTTTTTATTCAGGAATAGAGAAAGGTGTTCAGATGTGAGTTATTATAAAATGAATTAATTATGATTGGCACGTGTAAAACTGGAACTGATATCCACAATGACTTAGTCATTACATTCTTTGCACATGTCTTTGGTCTATGCTAAATTTAAAACCTGAAATAATGTCAAAATTAGTTATTAATTTTCATGAATATTGCATATGTCATATTTTCGTCATCTCGGAGAACATACAATTCCAGTATTTTTCATGTAGGAAAAGCTAATGAATGTGTACTTCTACGTTCATGATGTTTTAACTGTTAGGCTCTAATAATAAAGTTACTGAAGTAAGAAGATGTGAGTTCAAGTCCTGAGGCCACCACTTAGTACTAAAATGATATTAAGTAAGAGAACATAATGGACACACAATGAGGGAAAAAACAAGGGAAGACAGAAGCATCAAAACAGAAATATTTGAAAAGTTTCTAATCTGTAGCCCTACCACTGCTCTAAATTCTTTTGGTTCATTTTTATTTGTCCAATTTCTTTTGAAGAGTGTGTTTTTATTCATTCAACATATATTTGTTGAGCCCCACTATATATTAGACTCTAATGTGCAGAGAATAAAAAATAAAGAAAATACCGTATATTTACACCATGGAATACTATCCAGCCATTAAAAAAATGAAATCCTGTCATTTGCAGCAACATGGATGGAACCGGAGGTCACTATGTTAAATGAAATAAGGCAGGCACACAAAGACAAATATCACATGTTCTCACTCATACGTGGGAACTAAAAACCTTCATCTTAGGGAGGTAGAGAATAGACGATAGTTACTAGAGGCTGGTATGTGTTATAATGATAGTTACCAGAAGCTGGGAATGGTTGGTGTGATGGGAAGGGTGGGTGTGAATAAAGAGAGATCAGTTAATGAAAACAAACATACAGCCAGATGGAAGCAATGAGCCCTAGAGTGCCATAGCTAGCGTTAGCAACAATGTATTATGTATTTCAAAATAGCTAGAAGAGAAGATTTGAAATTTTCCCAACACAAAGAAATGATAAACATTCCAAGTGATGGATAACCTAAACACCCTGATTTGATCATTACACATTGTGTGCATGTATCAAAATATCACATGTACCACATGAATACACACAAATATTATGTATCAGTTAAAAATGAAAGAAAGACAAAAATGAAGGGCAAGTGGACAACTGCTGGAGACAGACATTAAAAAATATGCCTTATTGTAGTCATGTGCTCTTACTGTCTAAGATATATTATAAAATGTCATCATACAGGTCTTTGCTATATCACAAAGAAAACAATTTTAAGGATTATATAAATTCTCTGTGTGTGTGTGTGTATCTCTTTCTTTTTCCCTACTAGTATAGTAATTGTGTTCTATTGCTGTACCAAAATTAGTGCTCCCAAGGACTGAGTCATTTCAC
>NW_012148241.1:1453159-1455399 GCF_000956105.1 Propithecus coquereli | reverse complement strand
GTCTTACCTCACTATTAGCTAGTAAAAAGACCTTGAACAAGACATCACTTTCTAGTATTCATACAATTCTATCTAATACTTCATGAACAATTGTTGTGAGAGAAGAATGAGTGATGTCTTATGAGTTTACAGAGATTCTGTTTTGAGAAGAGCTACTGGGGCTAGGTAAAGACCTCAGGGAAAATATAAAATATGGCTGATGCTTGAATTTGAGTAGAATTTGTGAATTTGTTTAACAAACAGTTCTTGATTACCTACTAGGTGTTAATATTGCACCACAGATGAAGAAATGCAACAAACATTCATGCAGCAAGGCATGATTCTTAATTTTTGAGATCCCAGGGAAGATGACATCACCCAGAAATCATACTACATTATTTTAAATACTGTAAGGAAAGTATGTACCATTACTGGAAACTGGGAGGAAGGAAAGGCAAAAGTATGTGCAAGCCTTAGAAGACTGGTGCGTACTTTGATATGGTTGAAGTTGAGAATGGAAAGATAAATTGAAGCAGATTTTGAAGTCTCCATATATTGTGATGAGGACTTTGAATTTTATCCTGAAGCCTCCTGGGGAATCACTGGAAGTTTACCTAGAAGAGAACAGATATGAGTTTTTAAAAAATAACATTTGCCGATAGGAGAAGACAGGTGTGGGAGTGTACTATGTCAGAGATGGAAACCAGAGCTGACCAACTGGCTACAAAATTTATCAACTCTTGATGGACCTGCTCTCCTCAAATTGATTTTTAATATCCTTCAATGTAGCTACCCCATTTTATTGACTTTTTTGGCCCATGAATAATGCTTGCTACACAAAGGCACATATTCTTTGATGGATGATGGAGGGAAGAAGGAAAAGAAGAAAGAAAGGCGAAAAGGCATTAGTAAGTGAGGAAGTGGTCTAAGTGGGTGATGATGAGGACTGACATGACATATCTGTCATAAAATGTCCAGAAAAGATAGACTGGTAATGGACTGGCAACATAATTTAGCAAACAGGTTTTATTTCTGTACATATGGCCAATGAACATTTTTTGCTTTTTTTTCTAATATGCCCTGGCAAATGTGAGGTTTATGATGAGTCCAATGCACTAAGCTGATTTTGTGTCGCAGATCACATTAGTTGTGTATTCTTCCTCAAGGCCCTGCATTGCTCCCTTCCTAGCATACTGATGATGCTGTCCTTGACTGGGGAGGAAAAGTTTCCCAAGGAGCTAGAAGTGTAATTTGACTCTATCTTGTGAATTATGATTTATGAGGAAATGCCCAGAAGGGTTATGCTATGAGGGAAAGAGAGATATTCACTGGCTTGGAGGTGATCAGATAGGAATTACCCATTTGAACATGAAAAAATATTCTGTGAATATTGGTTATTCAGGCTATGTGCCTGCCCAGAGAGAAGAACAATAGAGAAATTCAAATTTCCCAAGGTCTCAACGACCTATGTGTACCAACAAGTGGGGTTACATTAACTGTACAAATTCAAATGTGCTCGTTCACAGTTGCCATTTCCCTGACATCTCTCAGTGTAAATCCCTGGGAATATATTGTACACACTGTATGTCAAGAATTAGAAAATAAATTTGCCAAAGGGCACTTTTTCCAAAGCTAATTCATTGCAAGATTAATTAATTAATTTTGCCATATTTACCAATTTAATATTAACAATTGTATCTAAATCTTATATAGCCCTATATGCCAAGCATGTTAGTGCAGTTTACATAAACTAACTCATTTTATCCTCACAACACTATTTTTATTACCATTTTACAGCTAAGCAAATAGAGGTACAAAGAGTTTAAAGTAACAGGTCCAAGCCACTCAGGTATGCTGTAATAAGTTTTAAAGTCTGTAACAGGAATGTCTGATATTTACCAATATCGGTAAATAAAAAATCAGTATTTCACATGGAAATTTTTCAGTTTATACTCATTTCTGTTTGTCCACTGTCTTAGTCAGTTTGGCTGCTATAAAAAATTTACCAAAGGCTAAGTGGCTTAAAAAACATGCATTTATTTCTCGTAGTTCTGGAGGCTGGGAAGTCCAAGATCAAGGTGCTGGCAGATTGAATGTCTGGTGAGGGCTGCTGCATGATTTGTAAATAGCCATCTTTTCATTGTGTCCCCACGTGTAGAAAACCAGAGAGAGCATCTGTCCTCTGTCTCTTCTTATGAGCACACTCATCCTAGTCACAGGGTCTCTACTCTCAGGAGATAATTACCATCTAAAGGCCCCAC
>NW_012148241.1:1450870-1451527 GCF_000956105.1 Propithecus coquereli | reverse complement strand
AAGATGTGCATATATGAATCCTTTCTCAGGAGCAGGCTCTGAATAGTTATTGAGAATGGCAGAGAATTGAGCTTAATATAGGTTTAAAAATTTGATGTAAGAATTAAATGTTTTTACATGTAATAATTATAACCATATCTTGCCAATTAGAAACCAATATACTGGCTTCTTTCTCTTTGAAACATAATTAATTCACTATTTCTAGATAAAAGTTATGTATGAATAGTTTTATCAGGTATTATTTATATTTGTATTATTTTGTAGTAAAAAGGAGATCCATATTATTTTATCATCTAGAACAGGGCTTATTACATTGATCTTTTCATTATTCACGTGTTTCTTTTTCTGGTAATTCCTTTTGTGGTTTCTACCATGGATATTTCTCCATGTTCAAAAGAATGATTTCATCAATTTCATTTGGAAGTTATTTTCTGAGACTTGGAAGGCATTTCCTCACAGGAAACAAACAATAAGCAAACAAATAATTCAAAATGTTAAAGGATGGATGAGATTCTTAATCAGCCCCAAAAGAATTATTTAAGAGAAATGCTGTGTTAATCTAAAATACTCATATTAGCAGATCTGACTTCAATCCACCTTAAGCTCTATTTTTATTTAACTACATGGAGTTCTAGTCTCCAAGAAATCCTTATATCT
>NW_012148241.1:1447074-1448746 GCF_000956105.1 Propithecus coquereli | reverse complement strand
TGAATTTTTTTAAATAGCGAAGTAATTAACTACATGTACAAAAAGGGTTATTCTGTTTTGGGCGTTTATGGGATCTCCATTTTACCGATATTCTTGCTTTATTTTATCCTGGTTACTCTAAGGAAGTATAAACCCTTTGAACTTGCAAAAAGTTTTGAAAGACCAATGGCTTCCTTCTGATAGTATTTTATAAATGCTCTGGTGTTTATTATAATACTTTCTAGCTGGCTCTACTTAGCCTGTTCTTCCCTGTAGGACATTCCTAATCTCATTACTTTGGTGGAGACTCGGTTTATAGGCTAAGACATTTAAGAAAACATCTGAAACACACTTTGGTCTCTACCAGGAATACCTTGTTTATCTACCATTTCCAGCTGCTTAGCTCAAATCCATGGAAAAATTTTCAATTTTTAAAGTTGTAAAGAAAAGGTAAAATACACAATTTCAACTTGATGATCAAATATTAATAATAATGGAAAACAGTTAATGGAACATTCAAACTTTAAAATTTTGTGTGCCTGGATTTTAAGTATTTATGTGCCTAATCTTTATTAAAGTAACCCAGTAAACCCTAAAAGTCTTTGAACATAAGCAAAGATTCTCTTGCCTATAAATTTGGCTGATATTTACTGCAGGTAAAATTATAGTTTGGTTGATGTATTTTCTTACATGAAGTGGATACTAAGATCATCACTTGGAAAAAGACAGGATAGGTTGAGGAAGTAACAAAGGTAGAGTTTAACTTCCGTAATTTGACTTTGAGTTTACTGTATGAAAAATAAATAGAATCCAGATATTCCCTGTCAAACTAAAGAATAGTCATATTTTTACATTTTTATAAAAGTATAAATTTTTTTCTAATTTTTATCTAACTTTTTTATTTATAACATGACTTCCTAATCATCATGGATTAAATAATATAACTTTAATTACTTAAGAAATGCAGAAATGCCTTTAACAAACATTTATTACTTGCCTAATCTAGGATGTCACTTTTCTACACATAATGAAACAATAAAAAACAAGACAGATAAGGCCTGATACTCATGAGGCTTATGTTTTCTGGGGGAGGTACAGATCATAAACAAGTATTTACAACTGTGGAATATTATTGAAAAGTCGAGATAGTTCAGGACTTCTCAAGCTCAGCAGTGTTGAGCCTTTGGATCGAATGATATCTTGTTATGGGATACTTTCCTGACTGCTGTACAATGTTTACTAAATTCTTAAATTCCATTTACTAGCTGCCAATCGTAGCACACCCGTCAGTTGTGACACTCAAAAATGCCTCCAGACATCGCCAATTGTCCCCTGAAGGGAAGAAACAAAATTACCCCGGTGAGAACCACTGAGCTAGATGAAGAGAGAAAATTCATCTTTAAATATAATAAGATGGAGGTCATTGATGACTTGGCTAAACACAGTTTGAATCGGAGTGCTGGAAATAAATATTAGAATGATATGGATGGGTGAATGAAAAGTGAAGAAATGTAGAGAATTCTCTAGAGATGTATTTTTTGTGAAGGGAGGTAATGGTTCAAACACTCCCGGTGGATGTAGCATATGAAAATGAAATAAGGCTGCTTTATTACTTATTCCTTGATTTTTTTGCTTTTTCAAAAATGATACATGTTTGCATTAAAAATGGACAAAATCCAGAAATTTCCTGTCA
>NW_012148241.1:1444881-1447024 GCF_000956105.1 Propithecus coquereli | reverse complement strand
TCAATACTCTGTGATTTTAAAATCGTTCAAGGCTTCTCCACTTGTTGGCCACCTTCAATTGACACACAATCTTAATTTCAATAAAATTTTCCGATGATCCAGCCCAGCGGTTTTCACACTTGGATGCAACATAATCAACTATGGATTTTTTTTTTTTTTTAAACAGGCAAGGAAGCCTTTATTTAAGGATATTGCAGTAGGGGAGAGAGGCCACAACTCTGTCTCAACTCAGCTCCCCTGAAACAAAGGAGGGGTAGAGAGTGATTTTCACATAAGCGTTTTTAAATGGGTTAGCTTTTTATAAGAACATCACACCACATTAGTGTTATCTTGGTTTTAGCATTATTATATTTTTTGTGGTCAAATAAGAACTTAACACAAGCATTTTTAATTTGCTTTAAAACACAAAAAGAGATATGATTAGAAACACACGCACACATTATTCTCATTCATTGCTCCAAGAAATTATTTAACTCCTTAATTTAACCCTGTGCTGGGATTCAGGGGATACATACTAACTAAATAAAATCAGCTCTATGGCCAACAATATTATGACGAAACATTAGCAATTACCATGTACTTTCAATCAGCTCGATGTTTTAGAAAACCCCTGCTATCAGATAAGTATTTTTGGACAAGTTCTCTGATGTCATAACATGGCTGCCAGCAGCAACTGAGGCAACATATATCTAAGCTATGTACAAACTCTTCAAATTTTCCCCTTAACTTTAGAAAACAAGTTCTGAGCTTCACTCTGATTGGACAATTCTAAGTCAACTGCCAATACCTCAATCATTCACTTGGACTAGGGCTAGCAATTTTACTAATTGGTTTAGACAGAAATGGAGAACTGAGCCCTGCTAAGCCCTGGAACATAAGGACTTCTTAAAATAATAAAATCCTAGAGAGAATAATGGAATAAAAATTTAACAGAATTAAAATCGAGTATGGTTACCCATAGATAGGAGAATGGATTAGGTCAACTAAGAATATCACATAAACTATGGGGCTAACATCTGAACAACCATAGACTATTTTTTAACAAGTTATCCTGTGATAAAAGAAATTATTTTTACTTTCTGCAGAGAATCATGTCAACATAAAATTGATAATTTAATGAAAATAAGTATGAGGTGATAAATAGGAAAGAATTGGGTTATATGTTTAAAGAAATATTATATTTGTCATTTCTGAGACTTTCATTCTCTTTCATTTTCTATTTCTTTAATCTTATGCTATGTAAATCTAGTACCTATATTGCTTGGAACATAATAAAAACTCAATAAATTCTGAATTATTTAATATAAATTAATGAAAATCTCAGTACTAGCAAGTTGAGTTTTAATGTAACCTTTTACAAATTCTATTAAAAACTCAAACTCACGTAAATATTTTAAAAGAAAATAATTGGCTGTCTTACCTTTTTCTTAAAGAAGTAAAATTTTTTAGCTTAAAAAGAATTTGTGCTATGGACAAAATGCATATGTTTATTCTGTCCTAATCAAAGCGTGCTATTTTTTCTCCTGAAAGTATTCCTGATTTATTATGTACTTACTTTTAGCTTTTCCTGCCAGAAGACAAAGGATTCAGATCAATGACCTTTTCTAATTCTATGAATGTTCTATAAAATGGTCCCTTGCCTTTCAAATTACATTAGAAATCAAAAGAGCACATGACTTTGAAAAGATTTATCTTTCCTTAAGTATATTTGAGGATTAATCTTATAGCTATTAATCTTATTTGGGTTCTAATAAGTTAAAGCTGCATTTTGAGGGAAAATAGGTATTTACCACTCCAATATAACTCTATTTCTCCTGATTTATCTCTATCAAATGATTGATAGATTGATCAATCAATATAGATAATAAAAATATACAACTAATCACTGAAAACCAGTGATTATTGTATTTTTTTCTCTATCTCTACTCTGGTTTTCAGTGACTGATTTTATCCCAGGTTCTTTGATTTTAACAGTCAGCGTACTTTTCAGTGCTATCCCTATTCAGCTATTATACTTGAGCTGTAAAAGGCACATTGCAATAAGATTCAAGGCCAGAGTTTTATTCTAGATAATCCTAGAATTATATGGTTTGGGTTTGGATCATTTCCTTTTTTTTCTCCTCAGGTGAAGGTGAGGAAACCA
>NW_012148241.1:1440891-1443104 GCF_000956105.1 Propithecus coquereli | reverse complement strand
TGTGTGTGTGTGTGTGTGTGTGTGTGTGTGTATATCTCACTACCCTACAATTGTATCTTAGAGTCAGCCCAACCCACAGTTTCAATAGATGAGACTCAAGTTGAGTATTGTTAAACTGTAATTTGCATCCTACTATGGTCATTAAGTTAATTTCTTTTAAAATTAAGTTAGGAGAGAATAAATAGAAGATATCAGAGAGCTTTTCTTGCTGTTCCTTTTCTCAGTTGCTCATAGTTTAATGGTGAAATAGATATACCATCACAAGTTCTTACTTGAATAGATTTTATGAAGAAAGAAAGTAGAATGTGTACATTACAGGCAGAAAGTACAACATGACCAAAATCATGGAGACTGAAATTTTTAAAAACAATAAAAGAATATATACAATTGGTTATACAGTATTGATAGCAGGGCATAGGCCAAACTATGTGCAATGGAAAGATGATTAGACTTTATCCTGTAGCCCATGGTAGAGCATCAAAAATGTGTTTTGAAGTTGTTAGTAATTGGCAGTCACTACATAAGAGCTGAGCAGAGTCAAGTTTAAGAAGGTACAGCCCTGAGATTTGGCCAAGACAATTTTCTGTGGTACATTTTTCCGCTAGATTATTCCTGATGTGCTTAAGGATGATATGTTAGGTAAAGACTGCAATTAAAGTGCACTTAGTACTCATCTTTAAAGAATTAGAATTGTGTTACACAAAGTGTGTTCCCCAAACCCAAGTTCCACAAGATCTAGAAAAATTTGCTGTGAAAATAAGGTTCCATGTGACCAAAGAGTGTGAGGAAAACTGGATTAGAAGAAATTAAATACATATTTTTAATAAAGGATATATCAAAGAGTTTAATATGCTAATTTTCATTTGGAGTCTTTAAAAGTATATAGGATACAGCATTTTTAAAAACTTCTAGGGCTTTAGGTACTTTTTGCTTATTTGTGTCTTATAGGATTGTGATTCCACAGAACATATTTTGTAAAACACTTAAAATGCAAAATATTAGAAAATTCAGTGTTGTTCAATGAAGAATCAATAATAGTACCAAATTAAACAAATATACTAATGCTTATCATTTAGTTATTAGTTCATAAGAGTCAGGTAAAACATTTCTGATATTTTTAAATGTAGATGTCATATCTGTGTACACATAAATCATTTCAGTTGCTCACTAAAAATGTCTTGAAAAAGACTTAAATAGAAAAATGCCATGCTGGAATTAAGTGTAATGCATTTGGGAGGACATTTCAACAATGAAGAAGTAAAATATAGGCATATAATGATTTCAGTTTGGTTTAACTCTTTTTGTTATTATTTTTCTATTATCTCCAAAAATGTTGATTAGAGCAAGAAATAAAGTTTTAAAATATTTTACATCCACTTTTGTCTATGTCTTCTTTAATTTACAGAGCTATAATTTGAAACTTATATGATGTTTTATTGTTTGAACATGCCTCTATTATACATTTAAAAATGACCTAATAACTTATGAATCCAATAAAGATATACTTTTAGTTCAAACTACAAATATGTACCCCCAATAATACTTCCTTAGTTTTCCTCTGTTAACAGTTATGTCTTGTTGAAGCCTGATTTTGGTAAACCCTCTGTCAAGTGGGTGGTTGAGCATTTTTTAAAACAATTTCTTCAAAGAATAAAAACTTTTGAGATTTAAATATTTGATAATCCACGTGTGATTTATAGCAAATACGGCAGGTCACATATTGAAATGGAGTCAAAGGAGAGGCAATTGCTATTTAAAAAGAGAGAACTTTCCAGTATCTTCTGTTCTAATATTTTAACTTCTTACATTAAAATTTTCCTTGTCCCAATTATATAGCAGTAACCAGCAGGGGCTGCTCTTAGCATTATAGGCAAACTAATTTCTCTGGAGTAGAATTAGTTGCAGTCCTAGTTCTCAATATAACCAAAATACATTTAGCTTGGCAAACATATTATAGTAAAACTACTGCCCTTTTATTTTTCCAGTGAAATATTATTTCTCAATTCTTTGCCTTTATGCTTTGTTTTTAAGCCTCTAAAATGTAATGGAGAAACCCATATAAATCAATGAAAATAGTACTACTTCCTATTAATCTTTGTTAAAAATTTTGTCAGCACAGATATAATAAAGACAGGACAAATTAAAGAACATATATTTAAAAGATCAATTCTGAATTTTAATAGAAATAACAGGAAGGAGAATAAAATGTACTT
>NW_012148241.1:1439523-1440841 GCF_000956105.1 Propithecus coquereli | reverse complement strand
TGGCCCCATTTCCATTTAGAATCTTTCTTTTATCTGTTCCTGATTGTAACTTTGTGTGCTGGAGCAACTTGATCAAGTATATTACTTTACATTTCTATGGTGGGTCTTTATATGTCTGAGGATAGCTATCATATTATCAAATGACAAACTCATTTCCTTTGAGTCTTCTCTGCATTTTCTGCAGACTTGCTCACCATGTTTGAGTAACTCTTCTCTGGACACACTCAAAAACTTCATTTCAGGTCCTTCTTAAGAACATCTGCTTGTTTTTATCTAGGAATATATGTAAAAACAAACACCTCCTCCTACTTAATTTACTTGAACAACAAAATGATTTGCAGAACAGTGTAAGCAAAATTTCGCATTGAAGCCATTGATGACTCTGAGGAAATTTATGGCAAATTTTTTTGTAAGCCTATTTTTGTTAATAATGAAATTGTTTATGCATAAATTTTTTATACTGACATCTATACTTATCTTTCACAATATTTTTTAAAAAATGTTTTTATAATAGTTTTAATGTACTCAGGTTTGACCAAGGAAATGAAGGAAATTAGTGTTAATATTACTTAGGAATACTTAGTTTTGCAGCTTGTCATGAATAGGTGAATAAAATTGCCTTCAAATGATGGTTGATTACAAAGTTAAAATATAGTTAAGAATTTTAAATTTTAAAAAGTCAGATTTTATTTTTTTGAATACTGTTCTTTATAATTGATCTCACTATTATAATTTTTACTGTCAATGAGCTTTTTCTAAAACATGACTAAAACATAGCAAATTTTTAAATAATATAGACAATTTAATTTTCATCCTTATCAGACTCTGTATGAAGAACTTGTCCATGTGCATTTAAAAAAATAGCTGAATTCAAACAACTGCAATACTCAAAACATCTTATGTCTAGGTTAAATAAATTCAGCACGTATTCTCCCTCTGAAATTAGTCTGTGGATTTAAATTTAACCAGTGTCAATTCAATTTAATATTTGATTTTTGGGGGAAGAATGAAAAACATTCTGTACATTCAAAGATTTACTTTGGAAACTACATACCATATGATAACAAGTGAGACTTAATGAACGTAATAAGATTACCTAAACTCTATCTACACAGGCTGCTGAGGGGATGAATCAAATAGTCTCTATTTCATCCCATTTATTGTTTTGAAATCTGGTTATACCTTTCAATCCAAGTAAATTCAATGTGGCAGTATTTTTACCATAAATTGTTTTTAGTAAATTAACAGAAGGTCCTATCATTTAAAGTGAGGATATTGGGTTTTTATCCCCCTCCCCATCTCAGTGGTTGATTACTAA
>NW_012148241.1:1421591-1436398 GCF_000956105.1 Propithecus coquereli | reverse complement strand
AAAAAAAAAAAGGGCAAGATTCTTCTCTCTAGGCCATGGAAGAAATTAAAATATAAGACTGGTTCTGTCAAATGTCTTTTGAAGCTGAACTTGGAAAGATTAGGAAATATTCTGTGTATTAGTATCTTCACAGAAGTGGTGTTATTTGTCAAAGGTTAACTGCTCCGTATACATTACAGCAGCTGCACTGAAGGTGGGGGCAGTATAACCTCTTCACAATTTCTAAATTGCACTCTGATTTCCCCAGTCTTACTGCTCTTCTGTTTTATTTATGTTCTAGCCTTTTTGGAGAAGCTCCAAATAGTTGAATAAATCATCTGCCTTATGATGTTTAAGTATCATAACTAAGAAAGTCTGATTACTTGTGATAATGCTGCTTCTTTTATTATTTCCAATTA
The DNA here is from genome assembly GCF_000956105.1 of Propithecus coquereli. Taxonomy (NCBI): domain Eukaryota; kingdom Metazoa; phylum Chordata; class Mammalia; order Primates; family Indriidae; genus Propithecus; species Propithecus coquereli. The sequence goes on along the minus strand of NW_012148241.1, from coordinate 1,436,000 downwards.
AGACATGTACTGCTGATCAGATGTCATTATGACTTTCCAAGTGCCCAAATCATATTTTGGACAAGACCTTCCTTTCAATAACTCAAGCATAGACACCTCAAGGTTATTGATAATAACATATCTGAGATAGTCAAATTTGAGACCCAGCATGAATTAAAGAGTTTGGTACACTTTGTCATTACATATATGCATTTAGGTATCACCTTGTGGCACTGTTGTGTGATAAGAGAGATAGTAGGAAGTTGCAAGGATGTTCAGGAATTTTAAAATTGAATGGGGGAAATATAGGCCCAGACATACCCAGTCTGAATTCTATACAACTACTGCCCTTAAAATGAAAAAACACAAATGCTGTTCAAGTATTCACGTCATATAAATGTTGTCTCTAGTATCTCTTACCCATACATCATAAACATTTTCTATACTTTTGTCAAATTCATTGATGAGGTAGTTAAATAAATTCTGTGATTAGTTAGTGCTCAATTTTATGTTCTTTGGAAATAGTTGGACTATTTTTTAGTTAGTTTTATTAGTTAGTTTTATTTTTATTTCCTTTTTTAATATAGGAATTGATTAATCAATCTTCCTACAAAATAAATTTTAAGAAATATCAAAATCTATTTATTTTGGTGCCTACTGTTTATTCATTCATTCACTGAATATTCATTAAACAGTTTCCATGGGACAGGCACTTTCTTTGTTCTAAAAGTGGTAATTCAAATAAAACCCATTCTCTACCTTTAGATTGTCAGAACCTGTGTTATTATGGAACCAATAAGTGCTGTGATAAAAGTACCTAGAGAGTGTTATGAGAGTCTAATTAAGAGACAGCTACCCCAGAGTAAGAATCAGTAACCATGGTTTTGGGAGAGCCATGTCATAAACTAATTTTCAAATTATATCTTGAGAAATGGTCATATATGATGATTTTTGCTAGCAAGATTAAAATTAAGAGAAAGGAAAAGATACTAAAATCATCAATAAACCTAGCTTGACGTCAAGACAATCTGCCTGTTCCTGTCTTGATTCCACTCACATCTCAACTTCTATAGGTCCAAAGATTTATTTTATCATTACTCCCACCTCCAATCAACTCAACTTTCCTGTTGTAATGAACCGTATCTTTTTTCAACTTTGTAGATGGAGAATTTATAGCAATAATTGTTATATCATAATCCTAAATAAGTGAATGAATAAATCAGTGACTTTGATTTTTGTTTTGTCCACCTGCTTACTATTTGTACTTTATCTCTACATTATTGGTAGGAAATTAGTTTTTTGTCTTTGAATTTACCTTAGCCAGGTCTGCCATGTCAAAGCTTATAATATAAAAACTCTCAAATCCAACCACTGTATTCCTTCCTCTGGACACACAATCAACCTCAGGGAAAGGACTCCATCTAACCAGAGATAGGGGAAGTAAGAAATCTATTATAAAACTATTCAGAATGTCTTTAATTTTTTAATACCCTATGTATAATATTAATTTTTAATTAGGTGAGAATATATGAAATTTTAATTCCCATAATAATATAATATTCAGTTAGTAGTCTTAGGCTTTACATCATGAAAATATAAGTGGGATTTTCATGGTCTATTTGCCAAGCTCAAGAAAAAGACTCCTGAATCAATTAAATATGTTACTGGGTTATTTTTACTCTATAAACATGTTTCTGGACATAAAATATAAAGACTTGCAATTATCAATATGAGAAATAATGGAAATCATGGAAAAATAATTTTAAAAATAATAAACCATAATAGAAAGTTTATAAAATATTTTTACATGAGCTAGAATGTAGTAATGGATTGTTTTATATTGTTCCATTTCTGAAATTGGGACATTTTTAAATTAAACTTATTTCTTTTTTTTTTTTTTTTTGGAGACAGAGTCTCACTCTTTTGCCCGGGCTAGAGTGCCATGGCGTCAGCCTAGCTCACAGCAACCTCAAACTCCTGGGCTCAAGCAATCCTTCTGCCTCAGCCTCCCGAGTAGCTGGGACCCGGCTAATTTTTTCTATATATTTTCAGTTGTCTGATTAATTTCTTTCTATTTTTAGTAGAGACGGGGTCTCGCTCTTGCTAAACTTATTTCTTTTGTCATAACTCTGGACATTTTAACTGCAGTAAGCTTAGCATGAATTTGGAGTGAAAAAATAATATGTACTTTCAAATGACCAATGAAAATGCTGTTTACTTTTTAATAGTCTTATGATTATGTTATTTCAAAATGTTTGGGAAATCAAAAGAAAAAATGCAGTGGATATAGTTATTACAATTACCATAATAGTTTCACTAAACCAGATGATACACCAAAGTTAACGTAATTCTTTACTTTTAATTATCTACCTTTCTTAGTATGTTTTCTTACTGGGTAGTGGCTGGGAATGCTCCATCTATGACCAAATGCCATGTCAAGCTGTCCATGGGGAGCTTTAAAACCTGTTTGATCCCAAGCAGGTCTATCCCCAGAAAGATATAGTCCTGCTTTCTAAGGCCATGTGGTCTTGTTAAAGGGAGTAGAGGAGATTTTTATGAAGTTCACTAAATTACAACAGCAGCACGTTATTTATAAATACTGAGCAAATCCAAGTACAGAGGAAGATAGAGAGGAAATTATTAGTGACTTATAGGTAAGAAAGCTTAGTGAATAAGGTATTTGGACTTGATCACAGTGAAGTCCAGAGGCCTTGGAGATTACAGTTACTAAACCCTCAATTAATTGCAATTCTTTATATTTTTATAGTGCTTTGGATTTTGACACATAAAGAATATGTTTTTGTTTTGTTTTGTTTTTTCTTTTTTTTTTTATCGATGCTATGCATATGCATACAACAGCTCAGTAAGGGATATAGGCTAATTCTCCTGATTTTGCGGGTAAGAAAATGGAGATAAAGAGAGGTTAGATTTAATTCAGCCTCACATAAGAAGTGAATGGAATAGTCAGGACTTAATTTTAGATTTTGCAGTTCTAATCCTGTGTACATGGCCTCTGAGTCTTTAAAAGGCAATTACGTGATATCCAGAAACATAGGCAAACTGAAATAAATATAAGAACACTTCAGCTGTGACAAAAAGAAGTGTGTATGTAACTTCAGATTCTTCACTGTGCCAAGCTTCTTCCATGTGAGTTACAGGGTTTCTGTATGGTGGCCAAGGAAAGGAAGGAAGGAGTCGAATTGATTCCTCTATTGCCTGGAGATGGGGTTGGTGGCCCTGGCCTGACTTGGACTTCTGGGAAGTGTCACAATATTATAAGAATCATCAATTTTGACCTCACAAGTACAGCACCTCTGGTAGACGAAGAGTGATTCATTTACAGAAAAATAGTCTATGTTATTTCGAACCAGCTAGCAAGTTGCTCTGTTGATAAAATAAACCATGATTATTTTTCTGAATCAGTGGGAAGGGGAAGAAAAAAATAAACATGATAAATGATAATGACATACTTACACAAATGAGTTTTTAATATTCATCCAGAAAGAGATGACTGAGGCTTCCAAGCCATAAAGAAAGTTTCCTCAGCAGGGGTGAGGAAAAGAAGGTGAGAACTAGAACTTGAGTCACCCACTTCTCTAGGGAAATTTTCAGGTCTTTCCCTAGGAAGTCCCCAGGAACAATATTTTCCCTAAAAGAGCCAATTTTTCAAAGAACAGTAAGCTTCATTTAATATAGGACCAGAATTACAAGGGCAGAAAGAATTAGAGAGGGATGGTCTCTCATACCACTGTCTTTTTATTTGCCCATTTATATCCTTCCTCCTACTTTTCCACTAAATTTAACTCCTTTTTGTATCTCTAGTATCATTTTGTCATATTCTCTAGAAAGAATCTCATCTAACACTAACGCCCATGCCCACCTCATTGGCTGATTGAGCTATTTCTGTCAAAATTGATTTAATTGCCTATTTATTTCTCTGTTTGCCTCTTGTGAGTTTCTGCAGGGCATAGTATCCCCAGCATTTTGCATGTACTGCATGGCACATGTTAATTGTTCAACAGTTAATTTGTTAAAATCATAAAGATATACTCTAATTTTCATTAAAGCAGGTTAGACAAGGACATTTAAAACATAACTTGACACAAAAACAAATAGGTAGCTTAAGCTATCTGTCATGAAGGCATCTAAAATGTTCTGTGGGGGAAAAAATACTATCCATTCCTGCAGCACTCTTTACTTTGTACGTCTCCCTGTGAAAGTCATTAGCAGGAATGTCTCCAATTGTATAAAGAATATTGGGAGGAGACCCTGAAGACTAAATGAGCAAGACTTACCTCTGCTAAGACAAAAGACTTTTCCTCAGAGTTAAGGAAGCTGACTAGCAGGGTGGGGGCTCTGGCTCCACTTAGCTTCATGGACATGGTGTGAGGCCTGTAAAAGTAGGTTCTCAGGTTTGGTCCTTTGCCACCATATCTCTCACTGATCTTTATGACTCTCTTCAAGTAAGTGTCCTGGAAACCTCCAGTGCTTTAAAAGATCAAGCAATGTCTTTGCTCTTTCAGAAATTTCTCAAGGAACTGAAAGTTTACTACCTGGTTCTTGAGAATTTCACCAACCCATCACCTTCTCATCAGCTTAATGGTTATCTCACCTCTCTGTTAGGAAAATGAAACCTTCGTGATCAAAGCTGATGTACAGACATTTGATTGACAGAGACCTTAACATAATAGACCATGATGTCGGCTGCCAACAGACATTATTGTCCATTCATGTTTATTTTCAAATTTAAAAAAAAGAAGATCACACACTAAGGAATTACAGTGGGAAAAACTTTGGTTATATGAATATATATTCTTTGTTTCTACTAAAAGCAAAAAGTTGTATATGTATATAAGACTGCCCAACCAACATCCACAAGACGTCTGCCCCTGAAGTTTGCTATGTGTTAGGGACAGAGTATATGTATTGTTTTAAAGTGGATGTCAGCATAGCTTGGTATCTTTTGAGCTATCCTTTGTTTAAGGCAACTATTGACTAAACACATTGTAGCTTGCAATTATATTTACTTTTTTGAATCTCAAGCATGTTAGAGCTAGAAAGAATCTTACATGATGAGTCAAATTTTCCCAATTGTCAAATAAGGAAAATGAGGCACAGATAGGCTAAGTGGTTGCCAAAGTCAAAGCTAATAAACAGAAAAGTTAAAACTGGAAGTCATCTTCTAATTTCTAGTCTTATGCTTATTTTAATGATGCTTCCTCCAATCTATACCCCGTGACTAGAGTCTAATCAAGTATATATAGCTCTTAGGTTTGGTGATATCATTTGATTAAATGTCATAGTTTAAACAATAAAGAACCCAAATATTGTTTGACAACAATTTCAGTGTTTTTTCTCTTATAACACTACTCATCTTTAACCATGAGTTACTATGATGATTTTTTTTGGATTTTTTTTGGAGTGTGCCTATAAAATTTGAGGGTGCTAGACTTTAGCATATATTAATATATATTAAAGGTTGGCCATGTAATAGGTGATAAAAGTGATAGATGCAGTTGTGGGTTTATCTATAAAAACATTACAGTGTGACACAATGTTTTGCACATACTTGGAACTCTGTGAAAGTCAGTTAAATAAATGTATTCATTAATTAGATGCAGAAACATGAAAAGAAATCATGTATTCAACCAAACCATAAAAGGTAAATGGAATTTCAGAAACGTCTCTCTCCTGGGACCAAGGGTTCTTACAAGATGTTTTGTGTTTGGGCTTGAATGTGTAAGAAATAGCAGGGGACATTAGGAGGTGACCAACTGGCCTGGGAATTACAAAACTTGAGTTCTGATCGATCTTTGTTGTAACTATCCAGAGATGTCACTTCCCTTTATTGGGCTGTAACATCTTAAACCATAAAATAAGGAATTTGCAATCAGTGAGATTCTCAGATGCTTTTCACAACAGTGGCTCCACCATTCTCTTTACTGGGGTCCTTGCGCCTGTTTGCTATGGCTGCCATAACACAGAATCACATCCTAATTTCACAACTGTGGGCCTCAGAATTCTCATCTACACAGCAGTCAAGTTGCGCGAGATTGTCTCCTAAGTCCATTCCGACTCTGACATGTGAAAGGCAGAAAACTGATGAATAGAATTTTGAGGAAGTGGTAGATGAAGCAAAAGAGTGAAAGAGTCACAAGGGAAGTAGAAGTAAATGTGTGGTACTCATACCCGGATATCGGTTCCCTCAGTTAATTGATGTAGGTAATATGATTCTAACAATAAAATATCATCAACAGCGGTTACCTTCAGGTGAATATTTTACGTTTTTTAAAATATTTATGAAAATACTAGATTCTTTCCAAATTACCGAAAATAGTCTCCTTTTTCCTCTTGTAAAATAGTTTCTGATTACTTGTAGCAAATGTATCCCTGATTTTTTTTAATAGGTACTCCATGGCTGAAAATAAATATATGGTTTTAAAAGAAAAGGTGGTTTTTAAGAGAGATTACAACCAAATGCCAAGAACACTTCTACAGCCAACCTCCTGAGTTGCCTTCTTCAGGAAAAGGCTAGTAGAAAACAGGTGTCCCTAATCACCATGCAATCTGGGATCTCCAGTCGGAGGTAGAGAGAGCTCCAACCAGCTGCTTTCTCCTCTGATTAAAAATTCCTTCATATTAAACTTCTAACCTTTTGTTCTTATACTCACACACATTTTGTACTTTGTATGTGTGTGTGTGTGTGTGCATGCACTTGGGGAAATGAATGGATTAACAGCATCTTACTTCCGTCAGTAAGTTAATTAAAGAATGTGTATGTAAAATGGAACAATGAATTATTTAGCTGATAACAAACATGATATAAAATTCCATTTATTAAATAGTTGATTCAATTTTATTAGTTTTAGAAATATATGAATTATTTTTAGTAGAATGCAGAAATATTTAGTATTCACTGATTTATTCTTCATGTGATGCATTTGTTGTTCTGCAACCTGTTTTTGTACTTTATGGAATTTTTAAAATATTTGATTAAAGAATGACGCAGTTTGATTAGGAAGGAAATTATACAGCTTGTGTTTCAGGAATACATAAAGGCCTGAATGATCCCTATATTTTGCCTCTTGTTTATTCCTTAGCCTGATACTCTCTCTAACCCTTTTAACACTGCATCCCTTTTCAAAGGTAATTAATTACATCAGATCACTCTTAACTACAGATCAATTTGTTAAACACAAGTAGCAGTGGACACACCCTCATCTACATCCCTCTTCAAGAAGGAGAATTTTTTTTTTTTTTTTTTGAGACAGAGTCTTGTTTTGTTGCCGGGGCTGGAGTGCGGTGCCTTCAGCCTAGCTCGCAGCAACCTCAAACACCTGGGTTCAAGTGATCCTCCTGCCTCAGCCTCCCAACTAGTTTGGACCACAGGCCTGTACCATCACGCCTGGCTATTTTTTTCTATTTTTAGTAGAGATGGAGTCTCACTCTTGCTCAGGCTAGTCTTGAACTCCTGAGCTTGAGCCTTAGCCTCCCAGAGTGCTAGGATTACAGGTGTCACCTGCTGCACCTGGCCAAGAGGGAAAAATTCTATCAGGTATATACAATTACATTAAATTTAAAGCTTAGAGAAAAATGCACCTCTGAGTAAGATAGTTTAGGTTAGTCTCAGCCCTGTTTCTCTCATTCATTTTTACCAGCATTTATAACTCCCTGTGTGCACGATAAACATGCATTCCAGTCTGCCCGTCCCAGTTTAAGCATGCAGATTCACTATTATGTTGTGTGACATTTTTCCTTCAGCCTCACAAGTGTCCTGGTTAGAAATATATAGTATATGGTCCTTTACCAGTGTTCATATGCCATATAATTATTCCACACAAATTGGCTGCCCTAGCTAACTGTAAAATGAAAAAATTCTTTACCATTGCTTTCCAATTTAAATATTATATGCTGTCTTTTTTTCCCCTGAACTAGACTTATGTTGTTATTTCTTCTTACCTAAAAGAGTAATATTCTTAAGAGATTTTCATAAATGCAAAGCCATGTGATCTTCTGAAAATGCAAATGCTATTTTGTTAAAGTTGTGACATTATATTTTGCAATAGTCAACATGGATTGGTAGAAAGAACATAGGATTTAGAATATTGCCTGACTGAGTTGTGACCTTGGGCAAATTTAACTTCTTTAAGCCTCCATTTCCTCTTCTATTATAATTTGAGGATAATAACATTTTTTTAATGATGATTGTAAAAATCGAGGCATTGTATATCAGGTGCCAGGACTCTGTTTGACATACAGCCAGTCTATAAAACATAGTAGTTATTATAATTATTATTTTTTATCAGATAAAATCATGGGGCATTTATGAGAATCAATAGAGTAAAACTGTTTCCTTTTCATCTTTATAACAAATTTCCCAAACCAAATAGTGTAGTAAATTTCAACACAAGTTGAACTTCATAATGTAATTGAGTCTGTTTGATCCCAGAGATGAGTATTCAGTTCAGATATTTAAAAAAATATGGATTTTTAAGCATTTGGACAATTAGAACTAATGATGGAACAGAAAATCTAAAATATCCTTTAAAGAAATTTTATGTAATTGCCTTTGCTTAGGATAAATTTGAGAAAATTTAGAATGAACAACACATTGCAGGAATGAGACTGGACAATGGTTTAAAAAGTTTTTTGAATTGTCAAGTACAAAATTTCTGTCCTCAACAGTAGGAAAAAGTTCCAATCTCTTAAGAAAGAATTGTTCATTTAATAAAAATATACAATACAATATACCTTTTTATGAGTCAAATATTTATATAATAAAATAAAGGAAGCATATATTCTTTAATTACTTTTCTTCTTTTCCACAAGGAGAATCCATGTTTTACTTGTTCCTTTAACATGAGCAAGCTGTTTTTGAGAGGCAAGTTATGTTGAAAATAAATTCCAGATTTACATGGCCAGTCAGGACTAACTGCAAAAACACTTCCTTCTTGTTAGATCATATATCATACAATGTGTCCTAATTTTAAAATTAAGAATGAAGTTCAACAGAGAGGAACATTTTCTCAATTTTTAATCAGAATATGTAACTTCAAGTCCTAGCCTTGCCTATGGTTTTGAAAAATTTGTTACTTCTCTGCACTTCAACATTCTTAAAATCCTCTTACTGATACCTCTTATTTAAAGGACACATTTCTTTATGGAGATTTTACAGGGCTCAAATGGCTAAGTGTACAGCATTGAGGAGAAAGACATACAGAGAACATGGTCACTGGTTTCCAGAGTCACTCACATTATGTTATTTTCATTTCTATTTCAACAGTGACAAAGTGTAACATTTCCCCAACCTATTTCACTCATATTGTAAATTGCATTGTTCACAAAGCCTGTCTGAAATCCTTTATGTAACAATGTAGGATATTAATTGGTAAATTAATTAAACTGATTAAATTCAGTTTAATTAAAAAGTTAATTCAAAAGTTAGCAAGCATTTACATAGCAGTCAACTATCTTAATCTTTGTTAAACAAAGGCAGTAACATGTAAAAATTATTCTTCTTAGAAGACAATTGAAAATGCTATCTTTAATGCATGAACATTCTTAACATCAATCATGCACTAAAAGGTTTTGTCATACCTGTTGATTTTAAGAGTTATTACAGAGTAGACGAGTTGAAAGCATTTGTCTAATGATGCCAACTACCCATTCCACCTACTTCAAGGGTGTGTCATGAGGCTGGAAGTGAAATAATGTATGCAAAATTACTTTATATAATGAAGTGATATATGTAAAGCTTATTCACTCAATTAATATTGATATTGATTGTCAACCATGTGTTGGCAAATGTATTAGGTGCTTAATAGCAGACTACAACTACTTCTTTTTGTTTGTTTCTATAATATTTTTTTATTTCAGCATTTTATGGGAGTATAAATGTTTAGGTTACGTATATTGCCTTTGCCCCACCTGAGTCAGAGCTTCAAGCGCATCCATCCCCCAGATACAATTACTTCTAACTGTCCATTATTTAATTCAACTTTTCATATCAGATAACTATATTTATATCCACCTGTTTATCCACTAATCTATATTGCAGAATGTTTGTGAATTGTTGACACTTCTTAATTAACTGTGAAATCCCTCTTTTTAAACATTTTCGCCATCTTTTTTTCCTTTATGTGTTTTCCCCCTCTTCAAGACTTGATTCATGTTCTTTCAACCAACGTGTGAAAACAAACACAAAGGTGTACACTACAATTTTCAAAGCTATCCTAAACCTACAGTGCCCTGTACTCATTAACTGTGCTTTCCAGATTTTACTGTTCATAGAGATCACCTGGAGATCTGGCTAGACGGTGGATTCTGATTCAGTAGGACCTGAGATGCTGAATTTCTAACAAACTCCCAACTGATGCTCTGGAGACACACTTCGGATAGCAAAGTTCTTTTGCATTGAGCCTGCAGATCAAGAGCCCAATTTGCTCTTGTTATATATTTTCCTGCATCTCATTTATTTTCAACAGACATTCTTCTTATAAATAATTAAATCTTTGAACTGTAAACAAAATCCAGCATATTTATCCTAACTTTAACACATTCCATGTGCAGGAAATTTTAACAACAAAGAATCTTTGTTTTATACTCCAACTAGAAAATTCTCATTCACTTTAATTAGCCAACTCACACACAGTAAAATCACCAGATTCAATTGACGTGAGCTCTGTGTGTTTTGTCCCTTGAGAATTAGTATGTAGAATCTGTTCTCCCTGTTGCTTTTTCTGCCTTGATTACTACATGTCAATGCAAATACTGGACGATTGGAACATAACCCAACACATGCCATGGCCAAGTTAAATTAAGTCAACACCTGATTTCAATCCACTTTCATTTATTTTTCATGTGGGCTTTGTATTAAGCATCCACGGTTTGTTTAAACATGCTTCCTCTGTGCTCCAAATTCTATCATAACTTTATGCAGTTTTGAATACTTTCAAATATCTTAATTATAGTTTCCATTGTTTGAAAATATCCCCCACAGAAATTTTTCTGATACTAATGTTTACTTTCCAATTGTTTCATATGAGTTACATCATTAATATTAAATAATCATATATACGAACTCTTTTTTATATACAAACTTTATTTTTTTTTTTTAGAGACAGAATCTCCTTATATCACTCAGGCTGGAGTGTAGTGGTCAATCATAACTCACAGCAGCCTCACTCAAACTCCTGGGCTCAAGCCATTCTCCTGCCTCAGCCTCCCAAGTAGCTAAGACTACAGGCATGAGCCACCACTCCTAGCCAAACTCGTGACCATGGCTAGAACTTCCTTCAGTTTTCTGGCTCTTACTTAATTTTCCAGACTTATTTTTCATTACCACATAGCCATAGCCTTATCAAATTTAACTCAGCATTTTTGTTCATATTTCTTGCCTTTTCAAATATAAGTGCATTTGGAATGCCATTGTCTTCTCTCAGGGAGACACCTGTCTATCAAGGATCCCTCCAGATGCCCCTCTAACCTCAAACCTCTACGATCATCCTTTAACCTCCGGTACAATAAAGTCCTTCCATAAGGCCACCTGGTGCATACTTCTGTCATAGCACTTAACGACGATGTTTCCAACTCCCTGTTTATTTTTCTGCTTTTCCAGCTAGGCTTGCCAGCAAGGATTTTTTCTTTAACAGTCGTTTTCTCAGTACCTAGGATTAGGGCTTTCACATAGCAACATTCAATTACATTTTGTGTAATTTTTATTAAATGATAGGCATCTAAAATTTAAATATTAAAGATATGACACCCTTCTTATTTCCAAATCAAGTGTGGTTCCAGCATGAGAACTACTGACCTGGCTGTCAAGGAAGACATCAGAAATGATAACTTCTTATAAGTGTTTCAATAGGAGTGTCAAAATTTAACAGAATATGGCAGACTAAACCCAGAGCATGGTGGTTTTTTTAAAATGGCTGCAAATTCTTTGACCCTCCTACTGGTGAGATGTGGGGTTTATGTCTCCTCCCATTGAATCTGGGCAGGACTGTGAATGCTTTGGCCAATAAAGTATGATGGAAATGATGTTGCATGACTTCTAAGAAGAGTTCATAAAAGGCCATATCGCTTGCACTTGGTTCTCTTGGCACACTCGCCAGTCACTCTGGAGGAAGCCGCATACCATGTCCAACTACTCTGAGACCTGTTGAGTGGCCCGGTGTAGGTGCTCCAGTTGAGGAACTCAGCTGAGCTCTCACTCAAGAGCCAGCATCACCTGCCAGCTGGTTAGTGAGCCATTTTGGATGCCCAGTGCAGGTAAAATTTGAGATGACTGCAGCCAGCATTAGCTAACTTTGGATTACTAGTGTGTGAGAGAGCCCAAAGGAAAACCACTCAGCCAAGCCTTTCCCTAACTCTTGACCCACAAAATGAGGAGCAAAGTAACATGGCTGTTTTTAAGCCACTCAGTTTTGGGGTAATTCGTTGCACAGCCAATAGTAACCGGAACAAACCTGGAGTCAGAACCAGGATTCTGGCCCCAACTCTGCATGCTTCTAGGAAAGTCACTCTTCCTCTTTAGGTCTCAATTAATCCCTTGGTTAACAGCAATAACTTACATTCTCAAAATACTTTTATCTATCTTATCACATTTCTAGATTCACAGATAGAATAGCTATCATTATTATTATCTCTGCAACTGTGGCCTGAAGTCTCTGGAGTAGGCTTTCGCAACATAAGGACTTGAACCCAAGGCTTACTCTGAGTCCTGTATAAGTCAAAGGAAATTCTGACTTAAAAGTTTGCGTATACCCCTACCTCTGACACACTTCACCTACAGTGAGAATTATCTATTAGATTGATGATCTCTAAAGCCTGATCTAGCTTTTTGATTCTAAGATTCTATGATTTTCTAATAATAATCATCATCTCTTTCCATTTCAACCTGTGGACTCAATGAAAGAAGTAATAGTGTGAATATGGAAGTAGTAGGTTTTAAAAATGGAGTGTTCCTGTCAAGTATGGCCAAAAAAAGTGGCAGAAAGGAAAGTCAAGCAATGACCTGCTCAAGAAATGAAAAACCAAGTAATTATTCAGATGTTAAGATCATATAAAATAAGTGAACAAGATAAAACAGTGGTATTTTTGTGAATTCTTATTTTTATAATGGGGAATATAACACTTTACATACATTTCCCTGCTGTGGACAATGTGCTTGCCAAATCTCCTGAATTGTGATGATTTTACTGAGACCCTAAATGAATCTTTTCCTTAACAACAAAGCAGGGGTGAGATGCAGTAATTTCTATATAGGCAAAGCTCTCATTGGGATAAATGGATAATGGAACAATAGCTAACGATTTACCATAAATCACTGTTAATATTTGCCATTGCTCTCTGCTGGGTAATTGAATGCTCAGAGGACAAATATAGGACTAGGGAACTGTGGACTATGTATCTTGACTCTAATATTGACTCGCTGAATGACAATAGAAGAGTAACTTAGCTTATATAGCTTGAGAAATGGAAGGATTTCAGTAAGGTGAAAAAATCATTTACATTTCACATTGTTATAAAGTTTATAAGGAGATTAATGAATCAATACATAAAAAAGATGAATTACCCAAAATGAAAAATATGGGAAAATAAATTAGATTAACTGAACCTTAAAACAAAAGTGTTTAAAAACACTGAAATAGTGGTATCATTAGACTTCTTTCAGCCTGTCTTCTTTGTATTAACCCTTCTCAATCAGCAGGTATGACAAAAACCTTTTAGTACATGATTGAAGTTTAGAATATTCATACATTAAGCATGATATTTTCAATTATCTTCTAAGAATGGATGACTTTTATACTTTATTGCCTTTGTTATTTAAAAAAATTGAAATATTTAACTCCTACATAAATACTTATCAAAGTTTGTAGATTAGTGGAGTTAGCTTGCCAGGGTCCATAAAATAATTAATAGGCAATTAATTTATCTACTCGTATCTCTTCCTGTTTTAAGAATGATTTAAAGTAGACATCATGGACATTGTAATTTATAATATATGAATGACATAGATTAGTAAAATATTAAACATTATAATTAAGGAAATAAAAATGGAAATAAAATTTTGCTTTCAGTTATGAAGAATAAATATATTCTGTATCTCTTTCTCTAATTTGGGCCATTTTAACCCTGAACAACCTCAATAAAGAGAAATACATGCAACATTGATTTTCAAAAATACTTTTCAGGGTGTAATGCTATAGTATTTTTTTTGATTAAACTTCATTGCTCCAGTTTTGATTCACTGTATCATAGTGGCTTGTATATATTTGAGTACAGGAGAAGCACATTACATAGATATTTTAGCTACTGATTCAATAGGTGTATATATCCATTCACATATATATAGACCAAATACATTATCAAAAATTTTAATTCTAAATCACATTTTATATTTCATGGACATTAGCTTTTTTTTTTTTT
>NW_012148241.1:1417195-1420641 GCF_000956105.1 Propithecus coquereli | reverse complement strand
CACTTGTTAAAAAGAATTTCTTTGAAATGATTTGTTTCAGTGCTTAGCAAAACACACACAATAGATAGATATGCAAGATCATTTTTCATGGCTAAGGAAATTCATGTATCTTGGTCAGATGAAGAAAGTTGTCTTTATAATGTCCCTTGATATCCTTGAAGACTGTTAAATAAAAATACAATGCTAATTTAAATATTTGGCTTATTACTTTTTAAAGATTCTGTGGATTAAGTGAGAAAATACCAACAAAAACATATTTAGATTAAAAGTACATCATAGATTTTTTCCCCCACTCAATTTGATTTTTCAACCTCAGCCATGTGGATGGCTGCATGGCAACACTTAGCAACCATAATGTTTTATTGACTAACCCAATTTGTTCATCTTTTTTTGTTTGATGTGATGATGCTCAAACTACAGTTAGATCTGGCTACACTTAGACAAATGTAAGTGAAAAACAAACATATGTAGAACACTTCTTTGCATTTAGTACACATTCAGATTGTTTGGGAACCTTGTTAAAATTCAGATTCTGATTCAGCAGGTATAGAATGGGATCTGAGGATCTCTGTAGCTCCCAGGTGATGATGATGACTATGATGATACTACTCCAAGGACCATCCTTTGAGCAGTAAGACGTAGAAGTATGTTGATTTATCTGATTGGTCAGCTGTACAATTCAGGACTCTATCAGTGATCTACATTGGCCTCATCTGTAATATTATATAGTTTCTTTGTAAATCGTAATTCAGGACAAAAGCCAAAATAAGCATGAGACAAAGTATGAGACAAAGAGACAATGATCCTTTCTTTTTAGTCAGCATCATTTAATTATGCTTGTATCTACTTTTAATATTTGCTTTGTATTCTTCAAAAAGTCATCTTCACGATGAGCTATACATCTGTAATTCCTTTCTTGTCTCTTGCCATGTAGCCCAGACCCTGCTAAACTTTATCCCTAATGTCTCAGTGTATAGGCAGGCGGATAAATTATTCTCCCCTTCTATCTATTGCAGGCACATGCTCTTCTATTTACAGTTGTCTGGCTTTGGAAAAGATCTGCTTGATAACTTATTCTTGGTCATCTCTTCCATGGCTTAGTTTAGTGTCTCAATACCTATCTTTGGGCTCTCCATTCCTGGAGTCTCTCTTAAATAACTATTTTCCATTTTTGAATAATTATTGGAAGCATCTGAGAGAGAATATTGCCATTTGCTAGCATCTATTTTTTTAACTTAGTGTCAAGTCTCTGTCTATTTTATTCACAATTAATTTTAATAAAATATCATTATCCAAAATTATTATCCGATATTATTTTTTAATGGCCATCATGCAATGTTTTACTTCATTGCATTTGATTAAATATTATTATGAAAGATAAATAAATCAGGCATAATTTCATAATAAAATATTTTCAGATTTGGCAATTTGAAGGGTTTTATTAAGTAAATATAAAATTCAAACAGCTTATCATTCAAACTATGATTAAATTATAACTCCACTTGTCTAACTTTGTACTCTTATTCTCTCTTCTCTCTCTCCTTTTCTCCTCATTATTTCTTACCCAAAATACTCTATTTATTTAACATACCAATGAAAAATACATCCTCTCATCATGGTGTTGCCCTTTTTTTCTAGATGATGATGATTAATCAATTACAAATTTATGAGAAAGAAACACCTGGCACACTTCCATAAACAAATAGGTTTCCTGTGGTTATAAGAACAGCTGAGGGTGTTTCAAAGGGTCAGGGGGATCTTCCAGTAAAGCTCTTGTCACAGTTTGACTTCCCCCACATGCCTGTTCCTCATAAATATGCACCCTTACACCCAACATACATGTATGTATTTATTTATTCAGCAGGCACGTGTTGCAAAGGCTACAGAGAAACAAAGAATGTAAGGGAGAGAGAGAATTTAACTTAAAAACACATACATATTGAAAAAGTTGTCTTTTTAAAAATATATTTCTCAAATAACTGTTAAGTCTAAACCAAAGAACATAACAATAGAAGCTTTATGAATAGGAAATATACATCTCAATGCCTCCAACTGAGGTGATTTTATCCTACAAGTTAATGGCGGCCATCGGTGTTGGATACAAGGCACTGATGAAAGAAGCATGCTCCGATACTTCCTTCAGCTGCTCTCCCAGACCTACTTTCTTGCCCTTGACTACACTTCCGTGGAAAATCCTACTGGTATGTTTTCATATTTGAGGGGGAAGTATATTAAATTTATGATACTGTGATATTTTTATACCTTTGGATGTCTCCTATATATTTTTATCTTGCTTTCCTTAAATGCAGATTTCTTTCAAATGGCAGGGTTCATAACAGTTGCTACCCAATTCTCAAAGATGGTGCTGTTCAGTCAGTTCAGTAGCTACTACCCGCATATCCAAATTGAGATGTGTTGTCAGTGTAAAACAACCAAATTATAAAGTCCTAAGATGCTAAAAGGAGTGGAAAATATGTCATTGATGATGTTTTTAGATTGATTACATGCTGAAATGATAATATTTTGGCTATATTGGGCTTAAGTAAGATACATTTTTAAAATTAATTTCACCTGTTCTCTTTTGCTCTTTTTAACATGGCTACTAGATGATTAAAATCACATATGTGACTCGAATGATACTTCTTTTAGACAGCACTATCCTAAGGGTTTGATTTTTTTTCCTATTTCTTTTATTTTGTAGAGCATAGTGTTATTTTCTCATTTTGATATTTTCATTCCCAATCAATTTGAATCCACAAATATCTCTTCAAAAATGCAACCTAAAAAACCTAAAAATAATGGCCATTTGCCCCAAACTGTGTTTTTATGTCAAACTTAATATTAATATCTAGTTTTTTTAAAAAAAACTATTTAAGTATCACTAAGTGTTCAAATTTAGAGAAGCTATTTTTCATTGCTGGCCTTAAACAGTAATCAATAACATTGTGCAAAATAAAAACATACTTTTTATATATGTTTTACATTTTGCTTGAAAATAAGTTTAAATTTGAGGGAAAAACACTATGGAAAATAAGAAAAGTTTAAACTAAAGAGTAAAAATTCACTGTTTCGAAACTAAAGCATTTAACTATTTTATAGCTAATCGTTTTCTTATTTTTTATTAAATGCTTATTAAACACTACTGAGTCCTAATTCTTACTTTCCTACTTTGAAAAAGTATTTTAATTTTGATTTAAAATTATAATGTGAAAATGTTGAAGATATTCACAAATATTACATACTGCTACCAACATAGCCCTAATCATAATAGAGTGAAGGGCTTTGACAACATTATTTAGTAAACAATAGAAATAAGCACAGGTCAAGTCTGTCTGGAGCCCTGTCCAGGGGTGTTGAGTTTCTGAGAGAGCAAAAGTGCCTCACATAATATGGGCTTTGTTTATAAGACAGTCCTAGTCCTTGACTTTATATTATATTTTTAAGGA
>NW_012148241.1:1415470-1415815 GCF_000956105.1 Propithecus coquereli | reverse complement strand
AAACTTCCAAGACTGATCAATCAGCCATATTAGATGGATATGTTTTATTCTTTCTTCACATACATTAGCTTTTATCTGTGGCTAATGACAAGATTTCCATATGTATATGCCTTACTTATCTGCCTTGGTCTTTACTACTTCTTCATTAACATATGTCATTCTTGAGTCATTATTTGGATCTCATTATTTGTGAAAGGCTTCAAATTTAAGGTTTTTTTTCCCCTAAGATTAATGGTTTTTTAAATCTTGCAGCATTGTGAACTTTCATCTGTGAAATAAACTTTAATATCAATATATTCTCTCTCCCTCCCACTTTCTTTCTCTCTGAGAGAGAATGAGAGTCTT
>NW_012148241.1:1410464-1413550 GCF_000956105.1 Propithecus coquereli | reverse complement strand
TTAACATCTTTTCAGAAGGAAGTATTGATGAAAGTTATTGATCTTTTGACAAAATCCATTTCATGGAGTATGGTGATGCTATTTAATTGTCCAGTCCATTAACTAGGCCTTCAAATTATTCTATGTAGCTTAAGAATCTAAACCTAAGTGAAATCTAAAATTGGAACGGGATTTTTAGTTATCACCGTAGTGTATTAAATGGAAAAAATATATGTATCTCCTAAACACCTAGAAATCAAGGGTATCATATGTATGTTCTATTTATAAATTTAAAAGGATTATAATATCTATGTCTTTGAATGCATCTGTTCCCTACTATCCCAGCCCATAGGATCACTGCCTTTTTTGAACTTTTGCCCCTAGTTTCTGTATAATTGAAGTAATTTGATTTAATAGTTATCTAAAACCTTCTTTATATGTATCTTCTCTCTCTATCCAGGAGAATATTATTCAGTCTTAACGGAAATTACACTGTGAGATTCTAACCAAAGCTGTGGATAATATCCCTAGAAGAGAAGCATACACACCAGCAGATACATTCAACATATTGATAATCTACAGTTATAGACTGTCTTGGTAGTGCCTCATGATTGAAGCCATAATCATTTTATACCAGTTTTAGCCCCAACTGCTAACATAAAGTCTTACTTAACAGGAGTATTCAGATAATACTGGATGCTCATGACTGATTAATTGATTAAAAGAATAATCCTATGGTGGTAAAACATACATATGAAGCACTTGTATGATGTTTTCATTTTTAAAAAGTTCTTAAATGAGAACTAAAATTCATAGTTTATAGTTGTGGTATCCCACATAAATAAAAATTGTTTTGATCATCAGGAAAAGTAAAAGGAAAGTTGGTACAAATCACAATACAAACTATACAAAGGAAACAGTCTTTATATCCACTAGAAAGAGTCCTGGGTATTTCGCACCCTTTGGGGGCAGATGCAGATATATGTCTTTGCGCTTTTTCATGTTTTATTCTTCATGTGAATAAATGACCCATTCTCATCATGGTGATAGTGAGGCTTTACACACGGTGGGTATGCAATAAGTATCATTTACTGACCAAAAGAAGAGCTGTGACACTATATGATAAATTATTAGTGTGTGGCATCTTTAAAAGAGCATATATAGCAGAGATACAAGTCTCAGGGAGAATAATATTAAATTTGGCTTCACTGCTGCTTCCAACATTTCCAATAACCCTAGTGAAACTTTTATTTTCAATGGCAAATTATAATATTACCATAAAATTATAATATGTAGGGCAGACTCCTAACTGTTTTTTACCAGCTGCCTTTTCCCCATGGACTCAAATATCCTGTTGATGTATTACAAGGTAACCGTTTGGCAGTTAACGCATGTTCTGAGTATCCTGTTAAAAGTGAATAACTTATTCAATGCTAGAGAGCCACACTAGCATTCCTTTAGTTCTGCAACATAATCCTTAATTTGAAATGAAGTTTGATTGTTTTAACTACAAAACATAAAGGAGCCTGCACTACATCAAGACCTTTAATGGAAACTAATGGAATTTTTGGCATAAAATAGCAGAATTAATTAGATCCAGCAATGCACACTGTTTAACTGCTAGCCTGCCATTTTACACTGATTTGAAGTCATACATACTTAACAAAAGACATTGGGTTGATTGCACAAAGGAGTCGAACACTCTTTTCGCATTCACTGTGTAAGTTATTATCCACTGTGAAAAGATTATTGACTTTTTTTAAGGAGATATTATGGAGAGAAATGATTGCTACCAAGATGACTGGTAGAATTATGTATGAGATAAGTAATAACTCTAATTTCTCATCTGCTGAATAAATGGCTTTAATTTTAAAATACTAGTTAGTGCATATGAGATTTCTGCTGAATTGAGCAGAATTATCAAAGCTAGCTTAGAAATGTAATGGCCACTGAGAGTGAAGCATAAAACAAACTCTTTTCTGTATACCTTTGCCTGTTCAATAGTTATTTATCCTACATTGTTAGTGATGTTTCTTATATCTTATTTCTTTCTGACGGTTGGTCTGAAAAAATTATATGAATATGCTTTATCCTGGATTTCTACTGAGTATAGAAAACCCCCATGCCTCTGGTTTTCATATAAGAGATTTATCATGCTTATTGAGAATTGATGGAAGTTTAGTTTGGAGAAAAAGATCAATTGTATTTAGGTAAACCTTAGTTAAGAATCTAAAAGTTTCCTGTGTCTTTGCCCTATAGTATTTTTTTCCCACTATTGGGATTTTCTGTAACAGTGTGCCCCAACTTTGCCTGATCATTATAAATATCTCAAAAGCTTGTTATAATAAATAAACTTCTAGGTTTCTCTGATGGACCTTTTGAGAATTACCATTCTAGAATGTGTGCTGTGTTTCCTTCTATATATACTTACCTCCCTTGCACTTAGACAGGCTTATGCAATGAATTCTGGCCAATGATCGATGAGAAGAGGTGGTATTTAGATCCCTATGATGAGGCAGTTAAGAGGTGGTGAGCCTCTTCCATCCTTCGCTTGCCCTGTTGTAGGGACCTTGGAGGCCATATGTCCCTGATACATATCTATCAGAGGGAAGAGAGGGCTCACTTCACATAAATGTGGTAGTTATTAGTGCTATTTGCCAATTACTTCCTACTCTTCTTTCTTCTGAATATTTGGCATAAGATGAATTTTACTTCTTTGAGCCATCTGACTAATTCTAGTGTCTATGGGCTTGTGAGCAGAGGTTATGTGTTTAGCTCTGAATCAGAGCATTTAATTCTAAGTGTGATAGTCTCTTCAGCTCCTGTTCAAGATGGTAGGTATCTGTTAGTTTGGGCCTCTGAGAACTTAAAGAACATATCACGATGGGCAAGTAACAAAGAAATGAACATTATTGTTTTAAGACCCTGAGATTGCAGACATTTATTTTGAAAGCATAATTTGTCCTATCCTGACTGACGTAAAAATGATAAATAAATATTTTAAAACCATTGAAATTTAAGATTTTTTCTGTTTTGGCTACTCTCCTTAATTATCCCAAATATTACAGTATATAGGCAATCCTTTCTTTGCATGGTCCAATATGTAG
>NW_012148241.1:1398897-1399199 GCF_000956105.1 Propithecus coquereli | reverse complement strand
TTTACAGTTTTGACTTAAATTCTATTTTTTCTCTTATAAGTATAATGATCTCTGTTCTGTTTTGGTTACAATTTACATAGAATATCTTTTTCTATTCCTTCACTTTCAGACTATGTATGTCCTGAAAGCTGTTGATAAAGTAAGACTCTTGTAGGATGTTGGCTTTTTTAATCCATTTAGTCACTTTATATATTTTGACTAGAAAACTTAATACATTTACATTTAAAGTAATTATTGATTGGTAAGGACTTACTATTACCAATTTATTAGTTTTGTTATTATTGCTGTTTTGTGGTTTCTTT
>NW_012148241.1:1394790-1396979 GCF_000956105.1 Propithecus coquereli | reverse complement strand
AAATTAACACTAAGTCAATATTTATTTCATTTTGTATATTGTTTAGAAGTTTAAATAACCTAGATCTAGAGCCAACTCTTTGAGAGAGAAAGCATTATGTTTTGGCAGTCTATCTGCACATAACACTACACATACTCTTATAAATTCTACTCCTCCCCACTCACAACCGCTGTAAATGTTCTAGAGTGTGAACTAAGCCAGCCTTATTTGCCTAGTGATTAAGAGTGTCCCTAGAGTTTAGTGCTACACATCAATGAAAGTTATATATGGGTGCATTATACCTTATCTTATAAGATTGTTGATCTTAATATTCAAATTGATCTGAAACTGTTACAACGAGTACTTCATAATTACTTAATTTTTGTTTTAAGTTTTTATATTCATTAGAGTCATGTTTAGGGAAGGTGTAGAGAAGGAAAAAAATACCCAATTGAATTTTAATCAATGAGTAATAATCAAATTCCTGATCTAATAGTTATCTTTTTAACCTTGTGAATATATATGCCAATATATATCAGAGTTTAAAAACCCATATATCACATAGGTAGAACCTACTCTGTTCATTTATTTACTTATAATTTTCAGGAGACAAAGTTTTCATGGTTTGAGTCTCTTCTTTTCTCATGCTTACTGTGCATTTTCTCAGTTTGTCTTTCTGATAAATGTATACATAATGACAGAGGTATATTCTACTTTCATTTGGTAAAGGATAATTCTAAATTGTTTTAAAGTTTTAAATGATGCCTTCGGCAGGGAGTAGGCAAATTTCTTTTGTAAAAGGGCAGATTGTAAAGATTTAGTCTTTGTGGGTCATCTGGTCTTTGTCACAACTACTCAACTCTACCATTGTAACATGAAAAAAGCTACGTATATAATACGTAAATAAATAAATGTAGCAATATCCACATGAAATTTTACCTATGAACACTAAAATATGAACTCATATAATTTTTACATGTCACAAAATGGCATTCTTTTTTGGATTTTTTCGACCATTTTAATTGTAAAACATACCCACACCTACACACACATACACACACGCATACACACACACACCATTTTTAGCTTGTGGGTCAAACAAAGACAGATGGTTGGCTGGCTTTGGCCTGTGGGCCATAGATGCCCCTACCTTAGCATTCTTAGTTGTTTTTACTAAGGGATAAGATTTAAATTTGGGCCAGGCACAGGTGCTCATGACTATAATCCCAAGTCTTTGGGATGCTGAGGCAGGTGGATTGCTTGAAGCCAGGAGTTTGAGAACAGTTTAGAAAACATAGCAAGACCCCATTTAAAAATAGCCAGACCTGGTGGCATACACCTATAGTTATAGCTACTTGGGAGGCTGAGGCAGGAGGATCACTTGAGCTCAGGAGTTTGAGGTCGCAGTGAGCTATGTTTGTGCCACTGTCCTCTACCTTGGGTGACAGAGAGAGACTCTATCTCTATGACTATATTCTTGCCTTTACCTTCACATGTTTCATGTTGCTAATTAGCATCTGCTCATATCAACTTGAAGAAATCCTCATAGCATTTCTTGTAAGTCAAGTTTAGTGGTAATGAACTCTCACAGCTTTTGTTTGTCTGAGAATGTTCCTATCTCTCCTTCATTTCTGAAAAACAAGTTTGCTTAGTGTGATATATTTGGCTGATAGTTTTCTTCTTTCATCATTTTCCTTTATCATTCCACATTCTCCTTCTCTTCAAGATATATGCCAAGAAATCATCTGATGGTCTTATAAGGGTTGCTTTGTATGTGTGAGTTGCTTTTCTCACTTGCTTTTCAAACTTCTGTCTCTGACTTTTGATAATATGATTATAATGTATTTCAGTGAAGGCCTCTGCACTCAAAATATTTGGAATTCTTTGTTCTGCATAGATCTGGATGTTCATTTCAATATCTAGATTTGGGAAGTTTTTGGTCATTATTTCTTAAAATAAGCTTTTTGTTTCTTTCGCTTTCTCTGCTTCTTCTGGAACTTTCATAATGTGTATAATTAGTTCACTTGATGGTGTCCCTTACATCCCATAGACATTTTTTTTACTCTTTTTCATTCTTTTGTCTTTTTGTTTCTCTGACTGGATAATTCCAACTTACCTGTCTTAGAGTTCACTGATTCTTTTTTCTACTTGATTGAATCTGCTGTTTAATCTCTCTTCTTATTTTTTGAAGTCATACATTGAATTATTCA
>NW_012148241.1:1394217-1394740 GCF_000956105.1 Propithecus coquereli | reverse complement strand
ATTTGATATGTCACATTTATTGATTTGCATATGGTAAATAATCCTTACATCCCAGGGATATATCCCAATCTATTATGGTGAATGTTTCTTTTAATGTGCTGTTGAATTTGGTTTGTTATTGTTTGGTTGAGGATTTTTACATCTATGTACTTATTTTTTCTTATAACGTCCTTATGTGGATTTAGTATTAGGGTAATGCTGGCCTTGTAAAATGAGTTTAGAAGTGTTTCCTCCTTTTTGGTGTTATGGAAGAGTGTGAGAAAGATTGGCATTAATTCTTCAAATTTTTGGTGGAATTCACCCATAAAGCCACCTGATCCTGAGCTTTTCTTTGTTGAGAGGTTCTGATTACTGATTCAATTTTCTTACACATTATTGGTCTGTTCACATATTTTTATATTTTCATGGTTAAGTCATGGGAAATTTTGAGTTTCTAGGTATTTATCCATTTCTCTTTCAATTTCTTTTTTGACCCATTGGTTGTTCAGAGTGGATTGCTTAATTTCCATGTATTTGTGAATTA
>NW_012148241.1:1390670-1392147 GCF_000956105.1 Propithecus coquereli | reverse complement strand
ATTATTTTGAATTTTTTTGTCAGGCAAGTCATAGATATCCATTTCTTTGGGTTCAGCCACTGGGGCTTTATTTAGCTCCTTCAATGGTGTCATATTTCCTTGATTCATCATTTTCCTTGAAGCCTTCATTGCTTTCTTCCTATTTGAAGAAACAGTCACCTCCTCTAGACTTTACTGACCAGCTTCAGGAGAGAAAGACATCCTGGCTAGAGATGGTGGGATTCTCTCAGACCTTTCCCATGAGGATGTACCTGCTCCAATATTCTTTTTTCTTCTTATGGGAAAAGTCTTAGGATTGTGTGCCATCTCTCAATCTTACAAAGTTAGCTCTGGTGCTAAGAGCCTCCCATTTATTTCCCCCAGGATAGTGCCCTAATGTATTTAAGGTTGTATGCTTTGTTGCAATATAGGAGAGTTAAGCTGGTTGCTCAGATGCACACCTACTATTGAGATCTCTGTGATGTCTGATGGAGCTCATGTCTGTCATCTGCGGTGATACATTGAGCACATGCATGGGGATGCATGGAATGTCAGCTATGGGGGGAATATAATGTTCTGGGGGCATTCATTTATTGGTGAGGGGCTCCCACAGGAGAGTCATCCTACAGGATTCGTGGAAAGGCCTCTTGATGGAGTCCTTAAATCAGTTAACAGGAACCTTGGCCAGCTGTTGAGATCCATGTTCTAGTTGCTGTTAGTTCCTGACCTTTCTTCCTGTTCCTAGCTGCCCCCAGCTGTTCAGCCCCCCATGATTCAGCCATGCTGATTCTCTTAGTGTCCTGGGTGGGGAAAGGTAGAAATGAGTCTTCTGGGCAGCTAACTTTTTTCTCACTTTCCTATGTGGGAGAAATCACTGTTACACCTTAGGCAGTAGTGATTTGAGTAAAGTGAAACTGTTCTTCTTACACTTATTAATCCTGTCCACTCTTGGATTTTTTTTCCTCTATTAAAGGGCTGGAACCTCTCAGATAGACTCTGGCACCCCTACAAGGTATTGTCTTCTGTGAGTTGTTTCTGTGGGGAATGAGGGCTGGAACCTCCTATTCTGCCAAACTGCTAATGTCATTCCCATATATTTTTCTTTATCTTCTTTATCCTTGCTGATTTTAGTTCCATTGTCCTTTAAAACTCTCATTTCTTCTGTTGCTATTTTAGTCTCAACAGGAAATTTAAACTGAGCTTTGAGTTTGGCATGATATGTTAAAACAAGTAGGCTGTATTTTAATTGTTTATATGCTGGGAATTCTCAGGCTCTTAAAATCAATCAACTGAAGCATTCATTGCACTAAGACTCCCTTGTTAAGCTGTTAGGAAAGCTTGGCCCAAGTTCATTTGAGAAAAGCACAGTGTTACGCTAATAGCTAATAATATGTATGCTCAGCGTAAATATATTTTATCTATCAAATCATACATGTATGATGTTCTTGTTATAGTGGTATGGCAATGGACAGTTGGTGGTATTTCTTTTATAAAAGAA
>NW_012148241.1:1368550-1388535 GCF_000956105.1 Propithecus coquereli | reverse complement strand
TTTCAGGCAAATAATAATAATAATAAAAAATAATACACTTGGGACAAAATATTTAGGAGAAAAATACATGATATTTTTTAGCAGTCTACCGCCACTTGACACAGCATGTACTCTAATAAATTCCACCCCTCCCTGTTTCTAGATAAAATGGTGTAAAATGCCAGCTGAGCCTGACCTACTTAGCCATTACTATACCAGGTATGTTGTTTAGAGTCCTTTTTATTTCTCTAAACAAACCTGTTATAACTATTTGCCAGAAGGGGAAAATGAGGTTCAAGAGAAGTTAACATGTCTTAGTTTATAATCTAATAAACAATCAGAGACAGGACTTGGACTACCTCAGACTCCACTGTCTTTTAATGTTGGTATTGCCAAATTTGTATTAATTTTTATGGCAAGAAATTAGACTGTGAAATTACTTTATAGCAATTCGACACGAAAGTTAGTCCTTTATATTGTATCCATTTTATGTAGAACGTTATAATACCCATAGAAATGATACAGAATATCTATACAGTAGAAATGTATTTTTTAGTATTCTTCTGAGCCTCTTAAGGAGAAAAACATTTTTATTGTGGATTCAAAAATGTCCACTTATGTTTCAGTAGTAGGACCTTTGATATAGCACAGTTCAATAAGTCTTTTTCCTCTAGCAAGCTAGGGGGACACGAAGCGAAGGTTTAACAGTGATAATCAAAAGAAACTTAGTGTTGAACACTGATCCTATTATAGCAAATGATTAGTACAGGTGGACCTTTCTCCATGTTCAGTGACTGTTGGTAATCCTTAAATAATCAGGCAGCTGCTAGATAGCAAGAAAATGTCAAGTCGAGCACCTGGGTGTTAAACATTTATACATGCTTGTAGGCCACTTTTGATCTATCTGCCCAACATGCCAAATGTCAGTGGCTTCACATAGGTTAGGAGGAAAGTGCCTCATTAGTGCATTGCTAGAGTTTGCTTAGAATCAAAAGGCACAAAGAATCCTGTACCCTTAGATGCAGGGTGGTTATTTTCTTGTGCACTGAGCTTGCCAGTATTTTTGAGTATCTCAGGTTTTCTATTGTCTCTATGTCTATACATCACGCTTTTCTCTTTAAAAAGAACATCGCAATGGCTTCATTTTTCCAAGCAGAACAATACAAACTACTGTTTAATGGCCTAGGATGCCATTATATGAAGGAGTAGCCTGCACTGGCAACTCCACATCACACTTGGAGTTTGTCAAGGAGTTAATGACTGGTGGCTACACACTGTATGCAGGGGTAATCAGCACAAGATAAGGTGGCATCTTGGCTTACAGGATGTTGTGCAGACAGAAGCATGTTGTCTGATTGCCTTCCCTAACCTTCTGTTCAGTTCTGTTTCCCTTGCTATTGTACTGCAGATGCAGTAATTAGTCTGTGGAGGGCTTGGGGAAAATGGGCTCACAAGCAAACTCATTTTCTTTTTTCCAAAGAAGCTGCCCAAGTTCATAAGCTGTAGTGAGTGACTTACTAAAATCAATGTTGAGTTTATAAGTGAAAAAGGACAAAGAGCATAACACAAAATGAAACTTGATTTTTCCATCCAATTTAGAGGACAGTAAATCTGATTTAAAAAATAGAATGTCAAGGAAAAGGAATGTCATGTATTAAGACAAGGGCTCACAAAAAAATAGCAAGTCCACGAGGAACCTTTTGATTCCACCATAGCTCCCTATGTTATACGACTCTCTTAACTATACAATTTGAAAAGTAATTTAGAACATAGTCTAAATAGTAAATATTTCCTTATTTAGCCACATACTGATATTTCTATATTTACATGACTATAATAAATCATATAAAATTATGATAAAGTTTAAACTTAGGTTGAATTCTTATTTTAGCAGTTATTTATAGACTGTGGTTAAAAAAAGTCATTGCTGTACATATTTGACTAGAATTTAGGATTGGCCTCAACCTGATGAATCAATCAAAATTCTCACCCAATCTGAAGATTAATGTAATATGTTCAAGAGAAGTTGAAGGTGTCTCTGAAGGAGATAATAGTTTCCTGTAAACCTTCTCAGGAACCTGGGACTGTTCTTAGTAACTAGAATTTCCAAGGGAGACAGGAAATTGTAACCAAACTTCAGCCTTTAGGACAACTATAGGAAACTGCCACCAAGCCAAAGGAATTGATAAGGAAATTGCAGAGTACATTTTTAGTAGCCTTAATAATGGTTTGGAACAATATAATTCTAAATATGACTGCAATGACAGTAGTGTTAATTTAACATGATGCTCCTCAACTTAAGATGGGATTGCATTCTGATAAATACATTGTAAATTTAAAATATCATAAATTAAAAATGCATTTATTACACCTAACCTACCAAGCATCATAGTTTAGGCTAGCCTATCTTAAACATGCTGAGAGTACTTACATTAAACTACAATTGGGCAAAATCATCTGACATAAAGCTACTTTATAGTAAAATGTTGACTGTCTGATGGAATTTATTGAATACTGTACTAAAAGTGAAAAACGGAATGGTTGTATGGGTAATTGAAGCAGGGTTTCTACTGAATGTGTATCACTTTCACACCATTCATTATAAAGTCAAAAAATTTTAAGCCAAACTGTTATAACTTGGGGACCATCTGTACATTCCTAAAATTTGATGGTAGTATCTCTAAAAGCAGTCATAAAATCAAACCTCAACAAACTTCTCCACACTTGTTTCTTCCTACTTTGAATCCCCTCAGCCTCACTACACTTGAAGTAAGATTTTGGTGTCACCATCTTTAGATGGAACATCAGTTGAGAGAGTTGTGGCCTTATTAAACTGGCTTGTTGTATATTTTGTACATTTAGAAAGAGCCCCTTGCTTAACCTTTTCTCTAGCCTATCTGGTTATCTTTCCATATGGAAACCAAAATCTAATAATTAATGATGAGTTTACAAGTAGAATTTCTGAGGACATTTGAATTACTAGACCTGACCGACAGATATACTCATGAACTCTTCCTAGTTAACAGCAGAAATGAAAGGTGGTGCTCAGGCAGTAATTCTAAAACAAGTTAGTACTTGTATAATGAGGTATAGTTTGTTATGAACTAAATTTTCTATGCTTCAAACCTGAATTAGTCACCCAAAAAAAGTAAATATTAACAATGTATGGTAGAAATATATTTTTCATAGTATTATTTTGTTAAAAGTGAGGGAAATACAATAAGGAATAAAATGGAGTCAAAGATAACATTCTAAATAAGAAGAGAGAAAATTTATTATCATCGTTTTAAATATATGCCAAATTTAAATTTAATCAAATCTTTAAATATAGTGGTCCCCCCTTATCCACAGTTTTGCTTTCTGGGTTTCAGTTCTAGAGATTACAGACCAAAAATAGGCGAGTGCAGTACAATAAGATTTTTTGAGAGAGAGAGAGAGAGACCACATTCACATAACTTTCATTGGAGTATATTGTTATAATTGTTCAATTTTATTATTAGTTATTATTGTTAATCTCTTATGGGACCAAATTTGTAAATTAAACTTTCTCATAGGCATGTATATGTAGGAAGAAACATAGCATATATAGGGTTCGGTACTATCTGCAATTTTAGGCAGACACTGGGGGTTTTGAAATGTATCTCCAAGGATAAGGAGGGACTACTATATCCTATTGTAACTTTCTTTAAAATATCCTTTCTTCATAAGGCAATTTCTTTATAACTGCAATTAAGCCTTTCAAGCTAAAATATTACAAATATTATATTTTAAGCTGAAAATATTATATATGTATGCATTTCCCAAATTAAACATATATCACTATTTTTAAAAGAAACTGCAGCGTAATAATTAGACATTCAGATAATAAAAACAAAACCAAAAATGTTCATTACTAATTAAAGCTAACTATCCCTTAACCATAGCTTTAAAAAATAGATAAAGATATATAATATTGGTTTAAAGTATGGGCCCTCGTGACAAGTAGTTCTAGCTTCTTCCAGCCCTACCACTTGCTATTTGTGTAACCTTGGAGAAATATATAAATTTCTTTGTTTTTTTCTTTAGTTAAATGGGAATGATAATAATAGCTTCTACCTAACAAAATCGTTTTAGGATTACTTGAGATGAAGCATATAAAATGCACAAAATTCAGCAAATGTTCTGTTCCGTTACCATCATCATACTCTCCAATAATCAGTATGATTATCTGAAGAATTAAAAGGTTGCATTTTTTCCAGTGTAATAAAGAAAAAACTTTTCAGAAATGTACCTTGCAGGGTAGTGTGAATGACCCAGGGTGTGAATTACAAGACAGAACAAGTACAAGTAGGGTACAACATGGAAAGAGTTGGTGAGAATTCAAAATAAATAGATGGATAGATAAACTATCTGGACATCACATGTGACATTATGCGCGAGCCTCCTAGATGCCCTCCAATTATCCCTGCTGATAGCCCACCCTTGTGTAATACTCTCCCACATTGTACCAAGGTTGGTCTGTGTGAGCAATAGAATGTACCAGAAGTGATGGGATATCACTTCCAAAATTAGGTTTTATAAGATATCGCTGCTTCTCTCTCTCTCACCATTGCTCTGCCCTTTGGAAAGGCATTTAGTCAGCAAACCTGTGGAGAGACCCACATGGCCCACGTGATGAGCAACTGAAGTCTCCTGCCAATAGCCACGTGAGAGAGCCCATCAAGCTTCAGAGGCTGCAGCTCTGGTCTACAGCTTCATTGCCATCTCATGAGAGAACCTTAGCAAGAACCATCCAACTCAGCAGCTTCCTGATTCCTGATTCTGAAAAAGTGTATTAGATAATACCTGTTTTAAGCTGCTAAGTTTGGGGTAGAGTCCATCCTCCACATTTGTGGGTTCAGCATCTACAGGTTCAAAAAACCATGTATTGAAGATATTCAGAAAAAAAAAAAAACAATAAAAAGTCACAGTACAACAATAAAAAATAATACAAATTTAAAAACTAAAGTATAACAACTATTTACATAACATTTACATTGTATTAAATATTATGAGCAATCTAGAGATAATTTGAAGTATATGAGAGGATGAGCATAGGTTATGTGCAAATACTAAGCCATTTTTTATAAGAGACTTGAGCATCGTCAAATTTTAGTATCTATGGGGATCCTGGAACCGATCCCCCTGCAGATACTGAGGGACCAGGGAAGACTGTAATTTGCTTTGTGGCAGTGGATAACCAATACTTTACAAACTGTTATCCAAATGTGAAAATAGACCATTAGAATCTATTTTTCATTATCACCTCCATTGTCACATCCTGGGGTTTCTTTCACTTATCATTAAAAACAATTCTGCTTCTTCAAGAATAGAATTTTTTTTAGCAATATTACATATATAAAGTTTGAAAATTTCTCTCTTAGAAAGTACCTGTCACATATCTGTTTCATTATTTCTAAAATATAATCCAAGTATTTGGAACCAGTAGACCATTTTGGTCTATATAAAGAAAAAATAAGACTGATAAGAAATAAGTTTTTCAACCAAAATGTTAAAAAAAAAAAAAAAGTTACAGGAGATGAATAGCTGACTTAGAGCTAGGTTCTAAAATAAGACTCAATGATAAAATAAATTTAAATGCACCAAACTCTCTTGTGTCATAAAGTCTTTAAAGTGTCAAGAGGATACAACACATACATATTTGAGACTGTATAAATATCCTTTCAAATTTTCTTAAATGCTACTACACTGAATGTTTCCTTTTTCACAGCAATACTGCAGAATTTTTAAATGTATAAAGGCAATATAATACTAAGTAAGTACAAAAGTAGAGACAAAAATACACTCCTATCTTCCTAGCTCTAAAATTTCTGATGTTTGTGCATTTCTGTCCAAAATTTCCCATATGTGAAAATTACATTTTTGTATGCATATATTTATGATATTTACTCTAGTTTTTAAAATTAAAACATATAGTAGCACATAGAATACAACTTTTAAAAATCTCTAGAAATACTAACTCAACAAATATCTCCTCCTTTGGCTCTAAAGGACTTGAATGACTTTCCTGAAATCTTACAGCAATGTTTAAACAGGTTGAGGGTTTAAAAATAAGATATTATTTATTTAAAATATACAAGGTGAACAAATCATACCTCTACAGATTGATAATTTTTTCTAAAGTGAACATACCTTTGTAATTAATGCACACATCAAGAAATATATTACCTGGATCCCTGAAGCACCCATTCTGTCTTCTCCTGATCACTGTATCCCCCAAAAGTCATCACGATTATGACTTCTAACACTACAGATTAATTTTGCTTTTTTTTTTCTTGTATTTAAGTGGAATCAGTAAGTAGTCTTTGGTATTTATCTTCTTTCACTCAATGTAGTGTATGTAACATTCATCCAGGCTGAGTGTCATAGTTAATTTATTCTCATTGCTGTATGTATCTCCATTGAATATACTATATTTTTCATTCATTTTTTTGTATTGATGGATTTTTTTATTTCAAAATATTAAGAGGGCACAAATGTTTTCGTTACTTGGATACCTCGTATAATGCTTAAGTCAGGGCTTTTAGTGTGCCCGTCACGAGAATAGCGGTCGTTGTATCTGAAAGGTAAAATTTTACCCCTCATCCCCAACTCTCCTCCCCTTCTTGGATGCCAATGACCTTACATCTCCTTGTGCCTGTTCATGCTCATTCTTCAGCTCCCAATTATTAGAGAGTATATGCGGTGATTGTTTGTTCATTCCTGAGATACTTCGCTTAGGATAATGATCTCCAGGTCCAATTAATGAATATTTTTATTGCTTCCTGTTTTTCACTCTTATGAATCATGCTGCTGTGAGATACTTTTAATTTAAATTTTATGAATAAGTGGGGTGGATTTCTGTTCATCTGTTGAGTAGAACTTTATTGCTTTGTTTTACCTCTTGAGCCATTGTTATACACTGTTGGTGGGACTGCAAACTAGTACAGCCTCTTTGGAAAGTAGCAGGGAGACACCTCAAAGAACTAAAAGTAGACCTGCCATTTGATCCAGCAATCCCACTATTGGATATTTACCCAAAGGGAAAATAAAGTCATTTTATCAAAAAGACACTTACACTTGAATGTTTATTGCAGCACAATTCACAGTTGCAAAGATGTGGAATCAACCCAAATGCCCATCAACACATAAGTGGATTAATAAAATGTGGTATATAAGTGCAATGTGCACCACCCGAAGGATGGACATATTTGAAACTCGGACTTCGGCGGGGGCAAGGGCAACATACGTAACCTAAACATCTGTACCCCCATAATATGCTGAAATAAAAATTTAAAAAAATGTGGTATATATATCATGAAGTACTACTCAGGCATAAAAAACATGGCGAATCAGCACCTTTTGTAATAACCTGGATGGAACTGGAGACCATTCTAAGTGAAGCATTACAAGAATGGAAAAACAGACACCATATGTACTCAACACTAAATTGGAACTAATTGATCAAAACTCATGTGCATAGAGGGAACTAAAACTCAATGGAAATCAAGCAGATGGGAGGAGGAGAAGGGAATGGGTAAATTCACACCTAATGTGTATAATGCACACAACCTGGGTGATGGGCACACTTATATTAAAAGTTTAACTCAAACTGTAAAAAAGCAATTCATGTAACCAAAACGTTTGTACCCTCATAATATTCTGAAATGAAAAAATAGTGATAAAAAATCAGCTGAACAAAAAAATATTATGGAAAAAATTTTAATTTGCCTTTCAGCAAATTTTCTGCTTTGTCAATCTGAATTGCCTCACAATTGAGGCTGATAAGAAGAAAAATATTGAAAAACTTTTAGAACTTTGGTGGGAACATATTTTACCTTATATAAATTCTGGAAATTTTTACCTTCAAATTTAAAATTAACTTTGATTCTAAACAAGCTACTTGGGATAGGCTAAAGTCATATTTTTTTCAGTAAAGCTTATTCTAAATTTAGAAACACTTCACTTGCATTTTATACTTTGGTAATAATGTTCTTTCAGTTAGGTTTATAAGTGGAAATAATAAAGGCTATTTAACTTTCATAGGATTCCTAACTTCAAGGAAAAGTTCTATAAATATACTATATGTGAAGGTAAAATATCAAATGCTTTGAAATTTGGATAAACCTGTAGATAGGTTATTTTTTTAAAAATGGTTTTCTGTATCTGAACGATCTATGCTATTCATTTCTATGTATGGTATTCTAATTGTGTTTTAAGCCATTTTTTGACCCTACAGCAAATGGATTCATTAAAATTTATTACAGCTTTATTAAATATGGGTAGCAATATAAAATATATCCAGCCTAAATCACCCGTGGCAGTTCTTGTGCCGATCTATTTAAAATAAAAGTAACGTCATTGTGCTAACTTGCTAGACCTTGATGAAAGTATTTTCACGAGTTTCTATTCTGGTTAACTAATCAGTTTAGGTAAAGCTCATCATTCTTTCCAAGACACATTTTCCTTGTTTGTAAAATAAAAGTACCTCACAGAATTATTTCTAAGCATTTTTCCAGTAGTCCAATACAAATTTAGTGTGCATTATGTCTTAAAAATACATTAATAGAAGATATTTTCTTGCTAAAAAATGCTAATGATCCTCTGAGCCTTCAGTGAGTCACTGTGTTTTTGCTGGTGGAGAGTCTTGACTAGATGTTGGTGACTCCTGACTGATCAAGATGGTGGTTGCTGGATATTGAGGTGGCTGTGGCAATTTCTTAAAATAAGGCATCAGTGAAGTTTGCTATCCTGATTGGCTCTTCCTTTCCTGAAAAGATTTCTTTTTTTTAATTTTCTTTCTTTTTTGTTTGAGACAGAGTCTCACTCTGTCACCTGGGCTGGAGTGAGGGGTGTCAGCCTAGCTCACAGCAACCTCAAACTCCTGGACTCAAGCAATCCTCCTGCCTCAGGCTCTTGAGTAGCTGGGACTACAGGCGCATGCCACCGCACCCAGCTAATTTTTTCTATTTTTAGTAGAGACAGGGGCATCGCTCTTGCTCAGGCTGATCTCTAACTCCTGACCTCAAGAGATCCTCTTGCCTCAGCCTCCCAGAGTGCTAGGATTTTCAGGCGTGAGCCACCGTTCCCAGTCCTGAAAGATTTCTTTGTAGCATGTAATATTGTTTGATAACATTTTACCCACAGAACTGGTTTCAAAATTGCAGTCAATATTCTCAAACACTGTCACCATTTTATCCACTATTTTTATGTAATAGTCTAAACTTCTTGTGATTTCAACAATGTTCACAACATCTTCACCAGAAATAGATTCCATCTCAAGAAACCACTTTCTTTGCTAAAGTTTTATCTGAGATTGCAGCAATTCAGTCACTACTTAAGTCTCCACTTTCAACTCTAGTTCTCTTGCTATTTCTACCACATTTGCAGTTCCTTCCTCCACTGAAATCTCGAATCTCTCAAAGCCATCTATGAAGGTTGGAATCAACTTCTTCCAAACTAATGTTAATGTTGATATTTTGACCTCCACCCATGAGTCACAAATGTCCTTACTGGTATCTAGAATGATGAATCCTTTCCAGAAGAAGGTTTTCAATCTACTTTGCCCACATCCATCAGAGAAATTACTATCTATGGCAGCTACAGTCTTACAAAATGTATTTCTTAAATAATAATACTTGAGAGTTGCAATTACTCCTTGATCCATAAGCTGCGGGGGATGTCATATTAGTAGACATGAAAACATTAATCTCCTTTTACTTCTCCATCAAAGTTCTTGGCTAACTAACATGGTCAATGAGCAGTAATCATTTTGAAAGAAATCTTTTTTGTGTGTGAGTAATAAGTCTCAACAATGGGCTTAAAATATTCAGTAAACTATGTTATAAAGAAAAGTGCTGTCATCCAGGTTTTCTTGAATCATTTGTAGAACATAGGCAGAATAGCTTTAGCATAATTCTTAAGGGCCTAGGATTTTCATAATGGTCAGTGAGCATTGCCTTCTACTTCAAGTCACCAGCTGCATTAGCTCCTACCAAGAGAATCAGCCTGTCCTTTGAAGCTTTAAAGCCCAGCATTGACTTCTCTCTAGCTATGACAATCATAGATGGCACCTTCTTCCAATGGAAGGTTGCTTCGTTGACATTGAAAATCTATTGTTTAGGGTAGCCACCTTCATCAATGATCTTAGCTGGATCTTCTGAATTACTTGCTGCAGCTTCTCCATCAGCACTTTCTGCTTCACCTTGTACTTTTATGATAGGGGGACAGCTTTTTTCCCTTAAAACTCATGAATTAACCTATGCCAGCTTCAGACTTTTTTTCTGCAGCTTCATCATATCTCCTGGCCTTCACAGAATTGAAAATAATTAGGAGCTTGCTCTGAATTAGACTTTGGCTTAAAGAAATGTTGTGGCAGGTTTGATCTACCCAGACCACTAAAATTCTGCCAAGACCGCTAAAACTACCCAGAACACTAAATCTCCATATCAGCAATAAGGCTGTTTTACTTATCGTTTGTATATTCACTGGAGTAGCACTTTTAATTTCCTTCAAGAACTTTCCCTTTGCATTCAGAACTTGGCTGTTGGGTGCAAGAGGCCTAGCTTTCAGCCTGTCTCAGCTTTCAACATGCCTTCCTCACTAAGCTTACTCGTTTCTAGCTTTACATTTAAAATGAGAGACTGTGACTTTTCCTTTCCTTAAATACATAGAAAGCACTGTAGATTTATTAATTGGCTTCATTTCAATATTGTGTCTCACAGAATAGGGAGGTCAAAAAAGAGGGAGAGAGACAGAGGAACGGCTGATTAGGGGAGAAGGCAGAACACATGCATTTATCGATTGGGTTTGCTGTCTTATATGAGTATGGGTCATGCCACTTGAAAACAATGACAGCAGTAACATCAAAGAGCATTGCTCACAGATCACTATGATGTACATGATAATAATGAAAAGGTTTAAAATGTTATGAGAATTACCAAAATGTGGCACAAAACCATGAAGTTAGCACATACTATTGTATTAATGCAAACTTTCAATTTGTAAAAACTCAGTATCTGCAAGGTACAATAAAGTGAAGCACAACGAAATGAGGTATATTATAGGCAGTGATTATTCTGACTACATAGAATGTTGTCTTGGAAATCTAATTATGAAATCTACCATTCATAGTTCTTAGCCTTTCAGCACAGTGGGAATCTCGTAGGGGTCTTAAAAGCACTGTAAGATGCCACCTCTGGAACAATTTCTTTTTCCTTTCCAGTTGGTATGAATGTAAAAGTTAAAATAACAGAAAGAATATCTTCTTTTGACCTAACAAATAAATTTTTCTTTGAGATGATGAATACTGATGGTTAAACAAATACCCTTAATAGTAATATTGACACTGTTTTATCTTAGCTTAGTAAATATTTAGCGATATGCCACATACATAAAGCCCAAGGACAAATGATATCTGTGGCCAGTAGTGAAGCAGAATTTGGAAGTCTGTGATTTATGGAAGGCTGTCTGGGCAGTTGTTTTTTTTTATTGTCTATGGAAAATAAACTTCAAGATAATGGATAAATATTTAAATGTAGTGATTCTTTTTTATCTCACTACCTTGATGGAAAAGGTACAAGGGCATAGAATACTAAAAACAATTTTGATAAAAGCTTAAAAGATATAACTCAATAATAAATATTAGTAATATTTGTATAATTTGTCACCTACTTGATAAGAGAGAGACTATAGTAAAATTTCGGGTGTTCATTTTTCTGCTCATTTTTGAGGAATTCGGAGGAGGCCATTAGCTTTAATTTGATTAACTTGAACACATTTTCTGGCAAAAAGGAGATTCCCCCAGATAGTGAAATATTCCTTATCCCTTTATTTCTGCCTAACCTACAGGAGGAGAAGGAAGAACAGAGGAGGAGGAGACAGAGAGAGAGAGAGAAGAAATAATGAAAAAAAGGAAAGAAGGAAGGGAGGGAAGGAGAGGGGGAAAAAGAAAGAAAAAATAAGACAGGAAGGTAGAAAGAGAAAGAAGAATGGAGGAAGTGAGAGGAAACACATATGTAAAACAAACAAAAAATTCTCTTTCTCTATTTTTCTTAAACTATTTTATCAGTTTTGCACAGGTTTATTTAATTATTAATTTTGTGTGTGGTTCTCAAATAGATTACATATTTGTGTAGGACCACATCTTCTATTTATTTATTTTTTTTCACACTTGACTCCAGTCTGGACACCTAAAACAAATTTTATAAGTGATTTTAACAACTTTAAGGAAAAGTTAGGGTGACCGAGAGAATATGGCAAACAGAGAAGGCGTAGTCACCTTTAGCTAAACCATATGAGTATGGTCCTTGTTATTGACAGATGACAAATGAAAGGAAGCTAAGACATGAAGCTATAGGAAAATTATGTATGCATTTGAAATGCAGATTTTCTGTTCAAACTTGCATGGGTGGGTAAGCGGAGTGATGATCTAACATCTATGGGATACATTCTTGGCATAAGGAAGTATCCTAGTCACTTCATTCATTCAGCAAATATTTACTGAGCTCCTATGCTGTGTGGATACACAGGTGAACAAGGGCGATAGGCCCATTCTCGGTAGGAGAGAATAAAAGTTAGCAGATAAGATAGTGATGAATGCTAAGGATTGTGCTGGATAAGGAGAGGGGATGGCACAGGAGATGGGCCAGTGTGGCACTAGATGTGGTGCTTAAGGGAAGCTTCTGGGAGGGAACAATTTGAGCTTTGACCTAAATCTCGGAAGAGATCCATCCAAATGAGTACATGAAGGAGGAAGGCATTCTTGAAGAGAGAACTGCATGTACAAAAGCCTTTAGTCACAATTGCACATGGTACAGAGAGAAGGCCAGTGATTTATAGCAGTGTGTTTTCTAACAATGAATGGTAAGTACACAAACTGAGAAATGGTGTCATAACTTAATAGGATCCTTATATTAACAGTTGTGCAGGTAATATTTAGTGAGGACTTACTTTGTGCCTGAGGTCAAACTTTTCACATAAACTGCATTGAAAGACAACTATTAATATATAGTATAATGTTAAAGTTGAGGTTTTGAAGGCAGACAGCACCTAGCTTTGAATACTGGCTCTGTCAATTATTAGCTTCCCAATTACTAGTAAATTTCTTAATCTCCCCTCATCTTTTCTTCTCCTTGTTTAAAATGAAGATAATAATAGTGCCTACCTCCTATGATTGTTCTGAGAAATAAATAACATAATAATACTTAATAGTTAACATATACTGAGTACTTACTATGAGGTAGTGCTTTAACATGAATTCGTTTAGCCCTGCCAGTATTAAACCTCATTAGTCCAACATCAGAGCACATGCTCTTTTTAATAAGTACATTATAAAGCATTTTCTGAATTCTTTAGGTGTTCATTAATAAAGTGGTATAGGGAAAAACATTAAAACGTGGTAAGACTTGATTTATTTCAATAAAGATCAGTGATGATAAATATTGCATTATGGTTATTGCATTTTTTGTGATAATACCAAAATATTGTGAGTATTTTGAGAGTTAAGACCATGGTGTGTATGTGTGTGTGTGTGTGTGTGTGTGTATTTTCGATGCCCCATGTCATAGTACTCTAACACATAGTAGGCTCATAATGAATGTTTGTTGAATGAATAGGTAAACTTTAGAATTTTTGTGGGTAGTATCTTTACTTTTAACTGACTTCTTTCTCTTTTTCTCCTCTTGACTCTGTCAATATAAATGTATTTCCTTTGCACGTTCATTTTTGCTATTTCTGCTCTACTTCACCTTTGATTATTTTGTTTCAACTACATGTTCCACTGAACACTTTTACAGCTGGAAATATCTGCTTTTCTCTTTAAAGCCTTTGATTTTACTCCTTCTCTTCAGTACTGACTTTCTATGATTTAAAATATATCCTGCCACCAAGACATCTTGAAAAGAGAGCTAAGCATCTTTTCTTTGATCATTACTTTTACTTTGATTTCTTTTTGTTCTAAAATATATAGATATATATTCTGTGTGTGTGTGTATATATATATATATGTTTCATCACTTTGAAATATTAATTTTAGCTAATTTTATTAGTAACATGGATCAGAAAAGCAGTATTATATAAAACGCTATCATTTCTCGCTCAGAGCCTCTTATTATAATTCTACTGGGCTACTTCCATATTTGTGTGCGTGTGTGTGTGTGTGTGTGTGTGTGTGTGTGTGTGCGCTGTATTCCTAGCTATTGGCATTTATATCTCAATAAGCATCCTTCAGATCTCACAGACTGAAGTTAGCTTCATGGGTCATTTTCTGTTCACTGCAATCCTGTCTTTGTTTCTAAGACACAGTAGAACTTCTGCCCTAACAGACATATCTTTTGGCATGCTGGAATGCTATATGAAGATGAAATCATTTTCCCCCTTCATATTTCTTTACAGAGTGATGTTACACATTGACAAATCTTTTCTTAATTCACTTGTTGGTCAAACATCTTCAAACTTGGATCTTGAATATCTCCAAACATAGCCATTAGTGTTTAAATTAAAGTCCCCCTTTTATATTTGTTTTCTCTTTACAGACCAAAGAAACAGTTTCAGTCCCTCCCTTGATGTGAAATCAATTTCCTTCTTTGTATTGAGGCTTGTTTCTCTTGTACTAAGATTACATCTAGTCTTCTTCCTCTAGCTGTCTGTGTTCTTAATGCATTACACGGTTCTGCTTGAGGTCTGCTTTCCCTATATCTGGGTGATTTTAATTAGGCTTTTGAAGTTTCTTTTGAAATCCTTCTTCCCTTTCCTTTTTGATTATTTACTGTGTACAATTACCCTTATCTCAGATTCTGTGTTAAATTCTTTTCTATATTATTATTTCTTCTGGAATTTTAATTCCTGCTATCAGGGAGTTGGTCTCATTATTTTCTTTGTGTGTATGTGTATGGGTGTAGAATTGTGTATGTGTCACAAATACATTCTCTCTCATTCAAAATTCTTCTTCACCTTCCTCTTGAATATCCATTGGGACAGAAATAAGTCCCAGTTTTTGCATCAGGACTCATGATGTCTAGATAAGTAAACAAATGTACTCCAAACAATGAGATAAATTTTGTGACACAGAAGTCTGAAAGAAAAGTATATTTTAGCAAACTCTTTCTAGTCAAGTTTTTTTAAGGAAAATGTCTTTAATTTTGTCTTATAAGTTGAATAAGAGTTTTCCAAAAAACATGAATAGAAATGAAAAGTTTTGGAAATGATGACTTCAAAAGTAGCTGCATCTTCAGAAAGAAAACACTTCAGCTTCTCAGAGATGCAAGACAAAATGCTTGGCACACTCACCATATAAAACTATATAGTAGAATTCTCAACAGCATTTAGCAGGGAAGAGCTTTAGTCTACACTACAGAAAGCCATGGTAAGGTGTCATCTGTGGTACTCAATGATAAACTTTTGTTTGTCACATACTTCTCTTAAGTTGCAATACAGAGATATAGATATATGCATATACATATGAGAATATTTTTCCTACTTATTTCACATGATTAATTTCTGCATCTGATGAGAATACATATCACTACCTCTACTGTCTCAGTATCACATTTTGGACTTAAATTGTGAGCTACACAATGTCACCTACAATTGACTAATTACTGATTTGTGATTTGTAGATGAGTTTTTATAATGGATTCACAAGAAATTAGAATCAATATAATGATACTACATTTCTCTGCATCAAAAGTTGGGGGAGACTTTTAAAAATTTAGTTATAATAGAATTTGATTTATTTTAATTATTGAAATTTTAAAATATTAGTCTTGCATATCATGGATACAAAATAGTTGTATATGCTGTCATTCAGAGGTATTGTAGAATGATACATCTAAGTTCTATGCAAGTAGTTATTTATTAAATTATTTTTTCTTATGATTTCAGTAATGGAATCCTTTATAACAACCTGAACTTGCAGATTTTACTTGTTATTGAAGATGCAGTTCGGATCCTGTAATAAAGTAGTTTTGAGCTTCAGTATTTTTAGTTCCTACTGTGTTCACCCTTGGAAATTAACCTATATACATTTCCTTTTGTAAATGCCTGTTTTCCATTTTGGGAAAATTTTCAGCATTCTTCATTTATTGACAGACCTGGATGTGGAAGGACCCCCTGCAGACATGTTCATTGATATAAACACCTACCAGTGGATTTTATTACCACCTACTTCAAAACTTAGTAACAATTAAAAATTCCCTCATCAGCTTTTAGGGTCTAACTATTTCTTTAACCTCTAGTACTAATTTATTAGAGAAGTAAAGTGAGTTCTGTGCATTTATACTCTTAAATAACATTACAAGGCAGATTGTTAATCACAGGTCATATACTGTCGCTCCTATTGTAAAGAAGAGTACATGATATTTTTAAAATCTATGACATGGTTTAGAATAGTATAGTGAAAGATCCTCAATTATTCTGAAGAGATGTTGCCTGCTTTAAAGCAATCTAATACATGGAAATTATCTAAGTGGTCAGATAAATTATGATGAGGTTCTGATCACTAAAAACAGTTTATTACAAAACTAATTGCTCACAAAAATTTAGGAAAATTAACGTATAAAGGATTTAATTATGATTTTCATGGTCATTAAATTACTTGAGAAAACTATCTAGGTGGTTAAGCTACCAAAGTCAAAATATTAAAAGCTACTGTCCATTGAAAATCAATACAATGTGAAGAGAAAATATATTTGAAAGTATAATCTGAGTCATTAAAAGATAGTTCAAATATAATTTATTTGAATGAAACTTTGCAGGATATGCTGAATATATAACACTATTTACATTTATTATGCAGAAGTATAATGTCCAACTGTTCCCCTCTATTCAGCCGAAAGATATTTGTTGTGTTACTTTAAGCTGCCCAGGCCTTAACCTGGGGATGTATTGCCCTTGATCCAATTGAAGATATGATATGCATACACATAAATTAAACAATAACCTAATTTATGAGATTGGATAAGGCTTTACAGGTTCAATACTAAATAAGTGATTCTATCAATAAGTGTTATGAGTTTATTTAGCAAATATTTTTTGAGCACCTCCCCTATACCAGGTAGCATTCTAGGTGTTAGGGACACATTAGTGAATTAAACACAAATGTCCCTATCTTCTTGGTCCTTATGAGTAGAAGACAAATAATAAGAAAGGTAAATATAAAAAGGTAAAACACATAGTTTATTAGGCCAGCTTTTACTCACTTCATGAGTACATAGTTTATTAGGCCAGAAGAAGATCACCGAGCTTTACACAAATTCAAAGAATTATCAGGATGATAAAAAATGGGGAGAATTATTCTAGTAAGAATGATTAAGATTGTCTAAGGGGCACAATAAAAGGTGGCTTGAATGTGGATATTAGAATCATATGTGTAGACAATAGTAAATAAATGACTGTGATGAGAGACACTTCCATTAGAAAGGAGTGTGTGATGAGGTTTGGTATAAAAGTTGCAGCCTAAATAGCCAAATCATTATATTGTCAGTGATTGGGGAATGGACACATTTGTGAAAAGGGTGTGCAGCAAGACTAATGTGGAAGTGATGGCACAGGGAGGCAGCTGAGTATTGGAAAAGAGCACTAATCTTATCACAAATCCCAGATGGCATCCTGGCTCTCCCAATTATCAGCTAGTGAGAACAGGCATTTGACCCATCAAAATTACAATTTTCTTACTGAAAGTAAAACATTTGTTCAATGAATTGACAAATGAATACAATCCTTTATTAGTTTTCATGGTGCTTAATAAATTATCACATATGTAGCGGCTTAAAACAATTTCTGCTTATCGTCTCACAGATTCTATGGGTCAGTAATTCAGGCAAGGCTTAGCTGGTCCTCTGCTCAGGGTTTCACTGGGTTGCAGTTTCATTAGAGGGTTGACTGGGGAAAAATCTTCTTCAAGTTCCCTCAGGTTGTTGGCAGAATTTATGTCACTGAGGTTACAGGACTGAGATCTCTGTTCTCTTGCTGGCTGTTAGCTGGGGGGTTGCTCTCAGTTCTCGCAGGCTGCCCCTCTTCCCTCTCCAGGTGGTGTGCTCCATAGCACTCTCACACTGTGGCAGCAAGGAAGAAACGTCCCTCTCTTCCGTCTGCCTAGACAGAGTATTGTATAACATAGCATAATCAAAGATGTGATTATGCATTTCCATTTGATTGGATCAAGTCACTTGTTCCTCCTGAATTCGAAAGGAAGAGATAGTTCAAAGTTGAGGGTCAGGAAATATTGGGATCACCTTAGGGTCAGCCCACCACAAATGGGCTTCTTAGAAAACTTAGAGGCAAATTTGTTGGTATCTGTGAGCAAAAACATGGGTGCCTTCTAACCTCATTTATGACCCTTTCTAATGATCTCGTTTTTGCCTATCATTCTCTCTGTGTTGTAAAAATTTCAGAGGAGGAATTCTTCTAAAATCATCTTATGTCATTTTTAGAACAAAGGAATGGAGAGAAACAGAAAAATTAATAAAAACAGAGGGAAATAATTCAATTAAGGAAAGGTGAGGAAAGGAATGGGAAAATAGAGAATAGATACTGCAAATAGGACCTTTTTGATATTATGTCACAGGGGAGGTAATAAAAAATCTAGAATATGGAAGATACATGGAAACAGGAGGGAAGGAATATATTTGTGAGGTATTTTTATGCAAGAATCAAAATAAAGTATGAGTTGCTAGTATATTCGGACCGGCAGGATTTAGAGTGCAAAATACAAGGACATTTTTAAGTTGACTGCATGAGCCTAGGAGATTACAAAAACGGGGATATAAATCATAGAACCTGGAAAGACGTGAAGAAAAAACGTGTGAA
Source organism: Propithecus coquereli (assembly GCF_000956105.1). Classification (NCBI taxonomy): domain Eukaryota; kingdom Metazoa; phylum Chordata; class Mammalia; order Primates; family Indriidae; genus Propithecus; species Propithecus coquereli. Next base: position 1,369,731 of record NW_012148241.1, on the reverse strand, counting down.
GGGAAAGTTGCTCTTTAGTGAGAAGAGAACTATACAAAATTCTTTTCTAATATCCATGTTTTAGAAAAAGGAAACTGATACCTTGTAGTATTCAACTACCCAGACAAAGGTCACATAATCAGTTAGGGACGCACCCAGGACCCCAACCCAAACTTTTTGATTATTTGTAGCCTAACATGACTTTTTCTTGAATCACAGTTACTTTCTAATATTGAATTTTCGGTAAAAGAATAATATTTTATAGAAATAAATAATAAAGCTATAGAAGTAACGTAGATGACATTTGGGAAGGTAGCTGCACTACAGAAAAAGATTTAGGTGTCATTTAGGCAGAGAAAGATCATTTATCAGATTAGATCTCCAGAGAAGAGTTAAGAGAGAAAGACAACCAGCTATGAGATAAACTTTAGCAACATTCATATTTTGGAGGTAAAAGGAGGAAGAAGGAACAGCTACAACAGACGCAACTTAAAACGATTGAAAACTATTGAATATTATCATATTGCCAAGTATTTAGCATGCAATTTTTAGGCACGATATTTTAAGCAATCTTACTGAAGAATGGTGAAAAGTTCACCTGAGGACAAAAAACTCTGTAATTTGTAAAATTACATTTGTAAGTATCATAAGAGACTAGCATTCTGAAATTAAGAAAGGTATTAATAAATAAAGCACTACTATTTGGAGAAGACAGAGAAATTCCTTTTAAGACTAAACTATTTAATGACAGTATGTGAGATGAAGATAATTTGGTTGTTTATTAATAAGATGCAAGTTACTTCCCTAATGAACCATTTTAATCAGTGATCTATCAGTTAATCAGTGTTAATCAGCGTTTCATTACTAAATAAGGACTTCATGATGAGATGGACAAACTCATAGTGTTGCATGTCTAATAAGCAGACATTCATTTTTTCAAAAGGATTTTCATTATTAAGGTCTATAATATTCAAAGTTTTGGAAAAGACTATCTTTAGGTTAGCAGAATCCAGTGGCTTCGTGAGAGAAATCCAGCTTTTGTGATCATCTGATGTTGCTGAGATAAACTCGGCCACTGGTTAAGTGTTAAGCTCCTCCAAGCACAAGGACCTGGAGAAAATGTTGGTGTTGTTTGTTTTAAGCAAAAAGACAGAATAATCGTAGAGAAATTTTTCTTTCATGTTTAATTTTTATTTTCATAT